>NC_059329.1:106658981-106960705 GCF_018350155.1 Leopardus geoffroyi
CATGAAAAGATGCTCAACATCACTCATCAGCATGCAAACCAAAACCACAATGAGATACATGACTTCCTACCTGTCAGAATGGTTAAAAAAAAAACAAAAGAAAGAAAGAACAAATGTTGGCGAGGATGTGGAGAAAAGAAACCCTTGTGCACAGTTGGTAGAAATGTAAACTGATACAGAGATCACGGGAAACAGCATGAACATTCCTCAGAAAATTAAAAATAGGGGCGCTTGGGTGGCTCCACCAGTTAAGCATCCGACTCAACTCAGCCCAGGTCATGATCTCACAGTTTGTGGGTTTGAGCCCCGTATTGGGATCTGTACCAATAGTGCAGAGCCTGATTGGGATTCTCTCTCTCCCTCTGCCCACTACCCTCTCAAAATAAATAAATAAACTAAAAAAAAAAAAGAAAAACAGAACTACCATACAATCCAGTAATTCTACCGGGCGTTTATCCAAAAAAAAAACAACAACAACAAAAGCCCTCCAAAAACCACTAACTCAAAACGATACACGCACCCCTATGTTCACTGGAGCATTATTTACAACAGCCAAGATATGGAAGAACCCTAAGAGTCCATCGATAGGTAACTACTCAGTCACTTTCTTAACACATCATCCTGTTATAATTCTCCCCGTAGACCTTATCACTACCCAGAAATTTCTTGTCAATTCTTTTGAACAGCTGTCCTCACCTGCTCAATTGACTTCCGTTACCTATACTATGGAGACTCCACTGTTTTATTCATTGCTACATCCCCAACACCTAGAACGTCGCCGAACATGAAACAGGTGCTCAGTAAACACTTGTTGAATGGATGGACGCAGATGAACTTGGCCCTGTGGGTGGGCCAGATTTACTCTACTCTTCCAAAGGGCATCAAGCTGTCCCGGGGGAGCTTTAGGATGCCACCCTATGGAGAGGAGAAGGTCCTTCTGTCTAGGGTGAAAGAGAGACTCTCACCTCTGAATGGTCTCTTCCTGCTCCTTAACCATGTGTGCCAACTGCTGAAAGATGGAGCCCAGCTCGACAATCGTGGACTCAATGTTCTGCATGGTGTCTGCCCGGCTCTGGATGTAGGAATCCTTCAGAGGAGAGACAGCACACATGAGCACTGGGAGCTTCCTCAGGGTAGAGCCTGCCTCTTTAGGACTGTCCCCGCTTGCCATCCCATGCAAGGCACATTTCAGCCCTTGCTGGTGGCCCACAAGGGAGGACAAAGGAGCATCTCCTCCCCAGTTCAGAGCCCAGGTACCTGCTCATCAATGAGCTGCAGCTGCTGGCTGGTCCGAGAGTCCATCATGTCAATGGCCACATCCCCGGAGGCACGGGACTCCGCCCCCAAAACCACAGCACTGCCCCCTACGGAGAGAAAGAAAAAGCACTTCTTAAGTTCAAAGCCCACATGCTCTGGATGTGAATCCCAGCTCTGGCACTTAATAGCCTTGTGACCCTGGACAAATCATTTAACCTCTCTGAGCCTCAGCTTCCTCAACTGTAAAATGGGGGATAGTAACAACTGCTTTCCCAGAGGGGGGTGGTGACAAGTGAGACAGGGGCGCCTGGGTAGCTCAGTTGATTGAGCATCCAACTTTGGCGCAGGTCATGATCTCACAGTTTGTGAGTTTGAGCCCTGCATTGGGCTCGCTGCTGTCAGCGCAAAACCTACTTCAGATCCTTTGTCTCCTGCTCTCTCTGCCCCTCCCTGGCTCGTGCTCATCTCTCTCTCTCTCCTCCCTCCCTCCCTCTCTCGCAAAAATAAACATTAAAAACAAAATTAAGTGAGAGAATGCGAATGAAGTAAGTGCACGAAAAGATTAGAAACCATCATCGTACTGCATGTGACTGACGTCAGCCCCAAACACGAGAATGTGCTAGACTGAGTGTGGATCACGAATGCCAGCAATGAGGTTTGACCTCTGAAAATCCTAGCACGTCCCTTGCTTGTCTGTTCTCCTACCCTACTGCTGCCATCACGGGATTAGAGGATGCCATCAGAGCCAGAGGAACTGGGTCTTTCCCCTCAAGGCTCCCCTCATCACCTATGACTTACCCAGGTGGTTGGGGGCAAGGGGCAGGGCTGACACAGGTGCCCGGGAGAACTGCTCCCGCCGGTTCCTCTGCTGCTTCAGGTTCTGGGGTTGGGGAAGAAATGCAAAGGTCCTGAGGCCTCTGGGAAGCAGGCATGTTAGAGAGGCCCTCTTGTTGGTCCTTGACCCTGTTACCTTCACCCCTCCACTTGTTCCTGCTCCATTTCTCCCTTGGGCCCTTACCCCCAAACTCCTACCCCTCCTACAGATTTTCCTTACCTCTGTCCTCACTTCTAAAACTGATTTGAAGTCATTGGACATCGAGGCCAGTTTCGACTAGAAGAAAAGGAGAGAGAGGATCAGCCAAGGAAGACAACACCTTTCTCCCTTCTGCCTCCCCCTCTACCAACCCCAGGTCCCACCTGCAGGGAGACCACGATGGTGTTGGAATGCGTTTGCAGGTGCCGGCCGCTCTGGCTGCCCTTGGCCCTCACAAAATCCTGAAGCTGGGCAATTTGTTTGTTGAGGCTATTGATGTCCTAGGGAGAGCCAACAGAAAAACTGTTAACAAAGGGTTCCTCAGACAATGTCTCTCCCGCGTGGACGGCTCTGGCATGGAGGGCAGGGCGGAAGTTACAAACGGGAGGGAGGGTGCTTCAGAGTCAGATCAGAAGGGCCTGCTAGGATGTTCCAAGCTCTGGACTTTGTTCTGGCTCAGTCCCTGCAGAGGAGAGCCAGAAGAGGCGAAATATGGTCTCATCCATTTGTATACAATTTTTTTTTGAATGTTTGTTTATTTTTGACAGAGAGAGAGACAGACAGAACATGAGTGGGGGAGAGGCAGAGAGAGAGGAAGACACAGAATTCTACGCAGGTTGCAGGCTTTGAGCTGTCAGCACAGAGCCCGATGCAGGGCTTGAACTCACGGACAGCGAGATCAGGACCTGAGCCAAAGTCGGATGCTCAACCGACTGAGCCACCCAGGCACCCCTGGTCTCATCCATTTGTAAATAAATGACTTGCTTACCCTCTTCGCCCTACGGCCCAACTCTACCCTGTGAGGCCAGGCACATGGCCACAGAACTGCTTCAAAGGCCAAAATCTCAAGCCCAGAGCACGCTGACTGACAAAGCACCTGTGCAGTAGGCAGGAGAAGGGAAGTCAAAGTCTCCACGATGGCCCAGAAACATCAACAAAATGCCTTTTATATACAGAATTCTGTTAAAAAATTATTATTGCGGGCAGCCTGGGTGCCTCAGTTGGTTAAGCAGTAACCCTTGATCTTGGCTCAGGTCGTGATCTCACAGTTCATGGGATGGAGCCCCACGTCAGGTTCTGTGCAGTGCAGAGCCTGCTTGGGATTCTCTCTCTCTCTCTCTCTCTCTTCGCCGCTTTCCCACTCATACACACACTCTCAACATGAATATACATTAAAAAAATATTTTTATTGGGGCGCCTGGGTGGCGCAGTCGGTTAAGCGTCCAACTTTAGCCAGGTCACGATCTCGCGGTCCGTGAGTTCGAGTCCCGCGTCGGGCTCTGGGCTGATGGCTCAGAGCCTGGAGCCTGTTTCCGATTCTGTGTCTCCCTCTCTCTCTGCCCCTCCCCCGTTCATGCTCTGTCTCTCTCTGTCCCCAAAATAAATAAACGTTGAAAAAAAAAAAAATTAAAAAAAAAATATATTTTTATTGCAAAAGAGCGAAAGCTGTGACTTATCCGAGGTCACACATAAGGAGGTACCGTAGCACAGCCAGGCCTTCTACACCAGACCAAGGCATCCTCTGCCCCCCAATCTGGCTTGGCAAGTTACCAAGGGCCACATGAGACAAGAGAGATGAAGGAGGTGGCCACAGAGTGGCAGAGAAAGCTTGCCCAGGGGGTTGGGGGTGGGGAGCCCAGGGAGAAGAGGTCAGGAATAGTGAGTTCAAGGAATAGGCTGGAAGACAAACTGGATCAGGCAACTTCTAGAATTTCTCCAATAGGCCCCAGGTAGTATTCCAGGTGCAACCATTCTTTTCTTTTTTATTTTTTTATAAGTTTATTTACTTATTCTGAGAGAGAGTGAGAGAGAGAGAATACCAAGCAGTCTCTGCACCAACACAGAGCCTGACGCGGGGCCCGAACTCATGAACCTCGCAATTGTGATCTGAGCTGTAAATCGAGGGTGAGACGCTTAACCAACTAAGCCACCCAGGTGTCCCCCCGCCCTACAGCAACCATTCCTGAGACCAATGGATGATTTTCACTGCTGGCTGGCTGTCCCTTCAGAGCTGATGCACCCTCCCTAGAGTCCCATGGCCAAAACTGCATTCCAGGTTTTCTCCCCATAAAATCTCCTCCCCCAGAGTTCTAGCTTAGAAAACGGCACCACTTCCCACTGAAGTGCCCAAGCTGGAAGCTTCTAAGTCACACATTCGTACCTCCTAAGCCCATCTATGTGCCACAACGCAGCCACACTCGGCTGATCGCTGACCAGGCACTCAGCACCTTATATTCGTTTACTGTGCGCCACACGGCACGCTACGTAGCTTATAACTTGCTCTTTGTGGTGAAACTTAATGTGGACGACAACTCCTAATCCCCCCACCTCCAACGAAAACCTGTTCCCCCTTCTCCCTCCTTTTCTGTTTTGGTAAATGGCACCGCCAGTCGCCAGCTGCCCAGACCAAACGCTGGAGAGCCGTCCTCCTCTCTTTTCCCTTGATCCACATGGAGCCTACACGGAGCCCACAGAGAACCCAGCCGATTCCAACAGATGCTCCGAATCGAGCCGCTCAGCTGCTTCTCTTCTAACCCTATTCTAGACCAAACCACCACCTTTGCTCTCTCAACTATAGCCAAGAGCCTCCTAAATGACCTTCCCCTTAAAGCCCACCCGCAACAATCCGCTCTCTACACAGCAACCACGGTGAGCTTTTGAACCAGAAATGGAGCAGGTCCTCCCTCTGCTGAAAATCTTCCAAGAGCTTCCACTCAAGTTAGAACACAAACCGAATTCTTTGCGCAGCTTACACCTGACTCTGTGTGGTCCAGCCCTGCCCATTTCCCCAACCTCATCCCCTCCCAGTCTCCTTCTCATTTGCTCTGCTGCAGTCACACTGGCCTCTTTCATGTTTATCAGATGCATTAAGGTGGCCCACCCTTCAGGGCCTTTCCCTTTGCTATTCCCATTTTCTGGAAAGTGCTCCCACCAGATCTTTGGATAACTGGCTTTTCCTTTACCATTCAGGTCTCAAAGCCACTTCTCACAGACTACCCTTTCCTTTCCTTTCCTTTTTAATTTTATTTTAGAGAGAGAAAGAGAGTGTGAGCAGGGGAAAGCAGCAGAGGGAGAGGAAGAAAGAGAGGATCTTTAAAAAAAAATTTTTTTTTTAATTTATTTTGAGAGAGCGGAGGAGGGGCAGAGAGGGGGCCAGAGGATCCAAAGCAGGCTCTGTGCTGACAGCAGAGAGCCTGACCCAGGGCTTGAACCCAAGAACTGTGAGATCCTGACCCGAGCCAAAATCAGATGCTCAACTGACTGAGCCACCCAGGCGCCCCAAGAAAGAGAGGATCTTAAGCAACCTCCACGCTCAGCACAGAGCCTGACATGGGGCTCGATCCCGTGACCCTGGGATCACGACCTGAGCTGAAATCAAGAGTCAGACGCTCATCCAACTGAGCCACCCAGGCGCCCCTCACAGATGATCTTTTTTTTTTTTTTTTTTTTTTTTTTAATTTATTTTTGGGACAGAGAGAGACAGAGCATGAACGGGGGAGGGGCAGAGAGAGAGGGAGACACAGAATCAGAAGCAGGCTCCAGGCTCTGAGCCATCAGCCCAGAGCCTGGCGCGGGGCTCGAACTCACGGACCGCGAGATCGTGACCTGGCTGAAGTCGGACGCTTAACCGACTGCGCCACCCAGGCGCCCCTCACAGATGATCCTATATCACCCCATCTAAAGTAGGCCCCTACCCTGAGGAACTCACTTCCCTTATGTCTTTAATAGGATTCACTACCCTGAAGTCGTCTGACAAATTCTACTTGTCGAGTTTCAGACAGGAAATCCTCAAGGGGAGGTACCCCATCTGTCTTGTTCACTGGGGAGTCCCCCAGAACCAGGCAGCTAAAACTCACTCAATCACGTGAGTGACTCCAAAAACAAACAACTGAATCCTCACCTCCACCCTACGAGGTGGGTGCTGTTATCAGCCCCCTCTTATTTCCGAGGGCACTGAAGCTCAGAGTAGTCAGGCAGCTTACCCAAGGTACACCATAACCAATGGACTGTCTGAGAACAGGCTGTGGTTCTTCAAAGCTTACGCAATAGCGCCCCAATAGTTCATGGTATCCTCTCTCTCCTACCCTGCATGGCACCTCTTGAACACGTCTGCCCTGGCCTTTGCCACCATCATCTTTCCACTGGACAGCGGCAGCAGCCTCCTCCCTGGCCTCTCTGCCCATCCATGCTCCAGGCTGGTATTTCCCCCCGGCGGTCATTCAGTCAACAAATACGGAGCACCTTTTCTACACCAGACACTATTACAGGCAACTGGGATACATCTATGAGCAAGACGAAAAAATAGCAAGAAAAAACTCTCCGCTCTGTGGCACTTATATTTTTCTCTTTTTTTCTTTTTTCTTTTTTTTTTTTGGTTGGGGGCTGGGATGAGGTAGATGAGAGGTAATGGAAACAATAAATGTAAGTGAGGGGCGCCTGGGTGGCTTGGTCGGTTAAGCGTCCGACTTTGGGACTTCGGCTCAGGTCATGATCTCACGGCCCGTGAGTTCGAGCCCCACGCCGGGCTCTGTGCTGACCGCTCAGAGCCTGCAGCCTGTTTCAGATTCTGTGTCTCCCTCTGCCTCTGCCCGTCCCCTGTTCATGCTCTGTCTCTCTCTCTGTCTCAAAAATAAATAAACGTTGAAAAAAAAATTAAAAAAATAAGTAAATAAAATAAATGTAAGTGAGTTAATGATACGGAATATTAGAAAGTATCAAGTGCTATGAAAAGCACAGTTTGGGGCACTGGAGCACTAAACAACATGCTCAGGGTAGGCCTCCCTGGGCAAACAACATCTGAGCAAAGACGTGAACTTTCTTTTATAAGCCATGCCTCTGAACCCTGTTTCCTTTGTCTGGAATGTTCTTCCACTGCCTCTACACAAGCCTTGACACCAGTTCAGATTTCACCCACCTCTGTAACATTTTTTCCCAGCATCCTCAGACTGTCTCATTCATCTTTTTGAAGCTCTGTTTTGTGCCACTTGCCTTCTACTCATTCTAAGTACGAATGTATGGGACTAGATACCCCTTACAGACAATAAGCCCTCAGGGTGGAATTCTTGCCTCAGGTTTGTGAGGCAAGGGCCCAGCAGGGCTTTGTACACAGCACATGACCAAAGAGTGTCCACTGACTCAATGGATGAACAAGGTCTTTGGGGCTGGCTCCAGAAACTTGCTCTGGACCTCCAAGACAAGGGGAAATTGATGAAAGCGATCTGACTGGAATGCTAGCTCCCAACAGCTAGCAGCTCACCTGTTTGATGATGTAAGTTAGCTCTTCGATTTCCACTGCTTTATCATCGAAGAGGGACTTGCGCTTTGCCACTGTAGAGACAAATGAGGCCAGGACGGGTGAGGTCAAAGACAAGGCTCAGGGAGTCCGGTTCCTTAGAGCTCTTTGGTTCACTGCCCCATCTCTGAAAGACCCCAAGAACTCACAGATCGTCAGCTTCTCCAGCTTGGCAAATGTGTTGCTGAGGTCTTTCCCGATGCGCCTGGAAGCAAGCATTAGTGAGGGCACTGGGAGAAAGAGCAGGACAGGACCTATTCCTATTCCCACATTAGCTCCCTTCACAGCCAAGGCCACCAAAGGCAAGCCAACTCCTTCCCAGACACCGCACCACCCCACCACGTAACTTCTCTCAACTTACTTGGCCATGAGTGTAAATTCACTACGCTGCCGTACAGCACGCAGAGCCGGCTTGTTTGTCTGGATTCCATTCTGAAAAGCAACATCAAGAGGTGAAGCTTTAGTTCCCCCTCCCCATTTCCAGCTTTCGCTATTCCTCAGGTGCCCACTAAATTCTCTCTAGCTCTTGTACCGGACAGTCTAATCTTGTCAGTAGTTGTCACGTAGAGCTCAGATTTGAGCACAGGTGGACCCAGGTTCAAATCTCAACTCCACCACTTACTAGCTGGAGGGGTTGGGGCAAGTGACAGGCACCATTCTGAATATCTATTCCCTCTTGTATAAAATGCAGTTGCTGGAATCAAGCAGCATCAGGGCTATAAAGTACTTTAGTCATATACCCGGTACGTTATAAGCACTGAATAAACGACAGGCACTATTAACATTCTGTTTCTCCAGTCAGGAAATCAAAGAGGATAACTGGAAAGCTCTTGGTGATCATACAGAAGAGCAGTAAAAATCTTTAAAATTACAGTCACTCAGGGCCCACTTTGATTCAGAAAGTCTGGACTGAAACAAGGGAATCTAATTTTTTAAAAAGCACTGCAAAGGAATTTTGACAAAAATTACTTATCAGGAAAACTTCTTTCATTTTACAGATATAAAAACTGAGGTCCCACTAGACTTTCTGGCCCAACAGTCTGTGGTCACAGAGCAAACGTATGGTAAGGACTATTCCAGAACCAGTATTCAAAGTGCCTGTCTCTGAGCTAAAGGCTCTTTCTAGAACGTGTTCCTTACCCAAACCAAAAATACTGCAGCCACCTCTCACCCTGAGATATTCCTTGCAAAGTAACAACCCTACCCTCTGGGGGATTTCTCACACAAAAAAAGTCTAGGTCCTTGCCTCTAGATAGCTGGCCCACCCCATTCCCTGTTGCTTAGTAGATCCTCCAGCCCCCTCCAAGCTCGATCAGCTCTCCATCGTGTCACCCCCAAAATTCAGTCCCTCAACAGTGCTGGAGCACAGCCTCTCCCAGATTTCAGTAAGGCTCGCTCCTGCCTTTCCCACTCCTGGTCCTTACCTGACGGCTCTGCAGGGACTTGCAGGCAGACAGGAACTCCTGGGTCCGATCCCGGCAAGACATGGTGTTGGGAGGGGGAGGGACCAGGGCCGCTGGGGGGGGCAGAGGGGCGATGTCGCTGCTGCTACTGCCAGCAGTTGCAGGGGACAGGACCTGTGTCTTTGAGAGACCCAGGTAGACACCCTGATCCGTGTTCTTAGACCCGTAGCGTTTCCGCGGGATCATTGAGACG
This sequence comes from Leopardus geoffroyi, assembly GCF_018350155.1. NCBI lineage: Eukaryota > Metazoa > Chordata > Mammalia > Carnivora > Felidae > Leopardus > Leopardus geoffroyi. The sequence continues at coordinate 106,668,221 of NC_059329.1, forward strand.
CATAACCTCGGACTGTTGTGGAGGGGAGAGTGTCATTCCCTAGGCAGCCTCCTTCCCCATAAATCCTTCCCCCACCCTCCCCCCGCCCCAGCCAGCAAATCCTCGGGTCCCTTCTGCACCTGGCACGGACTTTCGCGCCCAAAGCTACCCGCAGATCCTGGGGCCGGCCCACGGCGGGCAGGGGCCCGCTCTTCGACCCAATCGGTTCCCCCTCCTCAGACTCTTCTTCCAACTTGGCTCCGGCGGCCAGAGCGCGGGCCGGGGGCCTTGAAACAGAGACAGGGCCAGAGGCAGGTCCCGTGGCCCCGAGGCTCCAGCCCGGCCTGTGCAACTGCCCCAGGCCCTAACCGGGCCCTCTCGTATCCGCGGATCCCTTCGACTCCTCAGGGAGAAACGGTGACGGACCTCCTGAGGAGGACACACTTCGGTGGGCGGAAGGGGGAAAAATCTCTAGGTGTTTATTTGAAACAGGAAGTCCCACCCCCGCCCAAATCCCGCCTTCTGGGGGACTGCGACCACCGATTAGCTAATGCCGACGTCTTTCTCAACAGGGGCTTTCCTGATTGGACGACGAAGTATTCCCTCAGCCCGAGCCGGGCCGGCAGGACTTGCCCGCTCGCCCCAGGTTCCCTTCCCCCCCTCCCGTCGCCGCCCCCGGAAAGCCGCTGCCCAGAGCGGACACGGTGGCCAGACCCCTTCTAGAGCGAGTCCTACCTCCTCTCTGCCGCCTGCCGCCGCCACCACTGCCACAGTCTCCCGGGTGGTCACCGCCTCCTCCCCAAGCGCTAAAGCCGCCGAAACCCGACCAAAGCCTAGAAGCCGCCACGTCACCCACACGTAACTCCACCCCCGGTGACGAGAAGGCGGTGCCACACCTTTTGGAGCACAGCAACCAGAGAGACACGCCCCCCCACCAAAACGCAAGAGCAACTCCGTCCTCCCATTGGCTAGGCCGCCTGTGACCCCGCCCCTGAGGAACCAGAGCTGGGGCCCAGGGGGCTGGGCCAGCCTCAGGGGAGGGGCCTTAAAGAGCCCCGGCGGTGTCCAGTGCGCCCAGAGCGGGCAGCGGAGACAAGCAAGATAGGAAAGGTACACGTTAGAAACTTTATTCTCCGGAGGCTGGGGCAGATTGAGAGCAGGTTGGGGTCACCCCTTCTCCGGCTCCTCCAGGATCCCCTCCCGCTTGCTCTGCTGTAACGCATGCTTTTGACTCTGGACTGAGTGCCTCTTGTTTGAACGAGAGCCCCGATGGCTGCACAGGGATAGCCGCCGCCACAGCACGGTGATCAGAAGGCTTTCGTTCGACTTGAGAGTCTTTTGGTCCGGCGAGTCCATATCGACCTCTTCGGTGCCTGCGGGGATGACGAGGCCACTGAGCTCTGCTCTACCCTCCCCGGTCCAACCTCCCGGGCGATCCCCTTCGGCGCAGCCCCTTCTCCCGCTCCCTGGGTCCCGCTGGTGTGTCTTGGGTCTCACCTTCGACTTCCTCCGAATCAGCCTCCTTAGCCTGATCATCGGAGGTCTGAGAGTCCTTGTCTTGGCAGCAGCCCATGGTCCCGAGCGGCCCCGAACTCCGTGCCGCCCACGCCAGCCCACCAGGCTCCGCGCCTGGCTTTTGTGACATCAGCTATCCTGCTGCACCAGCGCTGGGAGCAGCCAGTCCTCTTTCCATTCTCCCATCACAAAAGGCTCAGGGTCATGGTGGGTGTTAAACTGTTTATTGACAAAGTGAGCACAGGCTCTTCAGGTGCTGGTGGATCCAGGCCGCTGCTTTTTTCTCCCTCTGGTTTGGAGAGCCCCTTGGGTCTGCTCCAAATCAGGGAGCTTCCGCTTGGCGGCTGCCTCCAAGGAGGCCCAAAGTTCATCTGTCTCTGTGTCTTCTGGGGCCGCCTTTTTGGGCTCTTGAGGCTCTTGGGGCTGATCCTGGTGAGTGGGAGAAAACTTAGGAATCTGGGGCACAGTAACAGAGGCCCGGGGAAGGAGGATCTAGTTGGGAAAGCACTTTCATTTCCTGCTCCCGGACACTATTCCCATCCATGCTCCTATGTGGCCCTTTGCAGTAGCCCTGCCAGGATTATAACTATTAACCCCCCTCAGAGAACTTAAGTAACTTGGCTGACAGGCAGACAGTTCTGGCTGTGTTCCAGCTGTTTCTTTTTTCTCTCCATGGGGAAGTGCTCACATCTGTGCCCTTGCTCCCACATTCCAAGACCCAGCTGCTTACCTCCCAGTCATCCCTGCCTGACAGGAGGAGGCAGTTCAGTTGAGACTTGAGATAAACCTGCAAAACAAGAGGGGCCATAAGGAGCTAGGGACACTGAAACGGAAACGTGGCTTGGGGCACACAAGGCAGCCAGCTCTCACCTTATGCTCTAGACCCCGTGGATTCCGGATCCTGTGCACCCTCAAGACTCTGTCCAAGCCACAGGAGGCTAGTAGGGGCTTTGAAGGGTGGCACTGTAATCCTCGGACACTGCCTGCCAGCCCCTTCAGACAGCCCAGTAGGCGCCCTGGAGGAGAGGGGGAGGCATCAGCACTAGCCGGCCAGCCAACAACCATTGTTTACCGTTTCAAGTCGCTTTACGTTTCAATATTTATACCTCAACATAAGGTGGGGACAGGAGTTGTCATTAATATCTCCATTTTACAGGTGGAGGAGCTAATGTCACAGAGAACTGAAGTAATTTGTCCAAGACCCTACAGCTTCTGGTGAACCAGGATTTGAACCCAGGCAATCGGCACCTGAATGAGGGCTCCACCATGCCACTGTACCCCCTCAGAGGGAATCTTGCCCTTCCTCCCACCTCTTCCCCTCCTGCAAGGCTCCCTAGTCCACTCACCTTGCCGAAGGTCAATTTCTGCCAGCTGCCCATGAGTGTTGCCCACGATCACTGAACTAAGGAGGAGACCAGAGGTGGGTGGGGTCAGCAGGAGCCTCCTAGAGTCCTCTCCGAGCCCCACTCTGTGTTCTCTCAACACTTACTTGCCCCCGGGAGTGAGGGTCATGGCCGTAAGTGGATACTCTCCGTAGGTGGCCTCTAGGACTGGCCGACGCTGGGGAGAGGCTGGATCGTAGACACGGACCTGGAGAACACCGAAGCATCACGAGAGCACCCTCACGCCACATACCCGTCCCTGGATTGTCCGTATCTTCACTCCCTCCTTCATACACTGCTTTCTTATGACCCACTCTAAGAGAAACTTTCTCATCTGAAACATACCCCCCTCTTGCTCTGAGTGTCAGGGAAGAGTGGGCAGAGGAGATCTGCTTAGGAAGAGAGGTCCCCCAGGTTAGGGGGGGTGACAGCATTTCCAGGGTCCACATGCGTGGGCATTCCACCCCTCCATACTCCCATCTTGGCATGAAAAGGCAAGCCAGTCCAATTTTCAGAGACTACTGAATTTCAGGCAGAGAAATTTAGCCTGAGCAACAGAGGGGAGAGTAAGCCCTCACAGTGTGTTTTGAACAGTGACATATCCCCAAGATCAGATTTCAGTATGCAGGAGCAAAGGAAATGGGACAAACACAGGGACCCAGTCCTGCCGGGATCTTAGGACTTCAAATGAGGCCAGCTGTAAAGATCTCCAGTCAGGCCCGCCCGCCCTCCCTCCTATAAAGCTGAGCTGAGGGGGCGCCTGGAAGGCTCAGTCGGTTGAGCGTCAGAATTTGGCTCAGGTCATGATCTCGCGGTCCTTGAGTTCGAGCCCTGCGTCGGGCTCTGTGCTGACAGCTTGGAGCCTGGAGCCTGCTTCAGATTCTGTGTCTCCCTCTCTCTCTGCCCCTCCCCTGCTCATGCTCTGTCTCTTTCTGTCTCAAAAATAAATGAAAACATTAAAAAAAAAAAAAAAAAAAAAAAAAAAGCCAAGGAGCCGAGGATGCAGAGGTGTGGGTCAGGCCTGGGTCCCAAAGCAAATCAGAGGCTGCATCAAGACCAGAACCCAGTTCCCCTGACACCCAACCCAGTGTCCTCTCATGACACCTGGACCGTGGGATTCTACTGTGAAAAAAGCAGAATTCTCCCTTCTTCTCTCCTCCTTTCCACATTGGAAGCGAAAGGAGGGTCACAGTTCAGAAAACTCATCCTACAATGTACCAGAAGGTCTCTGGCTCAGCCATGGGGCTGGGATGGTTGGGGGCCGGGGAGCGGGGGGGGGGGGAATGCTCCCTCTGGGAGCTCAGAGACAGAGGATGAAGGTCGGCCTGTGCCACCAGGCAGGTTGTTTCATTGTTTCTCTAGGAGGCTGCTTAAGCCCCGGAGGAGGTAGAGGTGGGGTAGTACCTCACCTGATGGTACCCTGTGCAGGTGACAAGCTTCTGAGATTCAGGAAGGAACTGTATATCTTGATCCCAGATGGGAACCCGCAGGTCGAGCCAGTCGTTCCGTACCTGGTGGGGTGGATAGATGGGGGACAGGTTGCAGGAGGGCTCATAGGCCCTGTCCTTCAGCTCTTCATCATCATCCCCCAACTCAGTGGCCTCAGCCTCCTTGAACCTCAGCCCCAGCCCCTCCCACCACTGTCACTCACATTCTTGGCCCTGAACACAGGCTCCTCCGACCCCTGTAGGTCCCACACCTTCAAAGCATTCTCTTTCCCACCCGTGGCAACCACGTGCGGGCGTGCTGGGTCTTGGCGCATCCTGCACACCCCAGGACCCACACTCAGCTCCAGGAGCTGAAAGAGACAGGAGGTGAGAGTCAGTTCCGGAGTCCTTAATCCTATTCCCCCATGGGAATGCAAGCTGGTGCAGCCACTCTGGAAAACAGTACGAAGGTTCCTCAAAAAACTAAAAATAGAACTACCCTACGACCCAGCAATTGCACGACTAGGTATTTATCCAAGGGATACAGGTGGGCTGTTTTGAAGGGGCACATGCACCCCCATGTTTATAGCAGCACTATCAACAATAGCCAAGGTATGGAAAGAGCCCAAATGTCCATCGATGGATGAATGGGTAAAGAAGATGTGGTATATATAGATAGATAGATAGATAGATAGATAGATACAATGGAGTATTACTCGGCAATCAAAAAGAATGAAATCTTGCCGTTGGCAACGACGTGGATGGAACTGGAGGGTATTATGCTAAGTGAAATCAGTCAAAGAGAAATATCATATGACTTCACTCATATGAGGACTTTAAGAGACGAAACAGATGAACATCAGGGAAGGGAAACAAAAATAATATAAAAGCAGGGAGGGGGACAAAACAGAAGAGACTCATAAATATGGAGAACAAACTGAGGGTTACTGGAGGGGTTGTGGGAGGAGGGGATGGGCTAAATGGGTCAGGGGCACTAAGGAATCTACTCCTGAAATCATTGTTGCACTATATGCTAACTAATTTGGATGTAAATTAAAAAACAACAACAACACAAAACAAAACAAAGAAACAAACAAACAAAAAACCCTCTTCCCCCAAAGCCCTCCCTCGGTTCCTACCCGGGCCCTCATCTTCCCCATCACTGGCAGGGCAGGGGAGCCTTACTGGGTCAGAGGATGCTTCCTTGTCATTGTTACGCCAGACGCGGACAATCCCAGAATCCACACATGTGATGAGGGTGCTGTGGGCAGAGGGAGGTTAGAGTAAACAACAACAACAACAACAAGTAAGTAAGTATGAATTTCAAGTGTTCTCTGGGCCCTAGTCAACCCACCCCCAGATTCACATTAACTAGACTCCCTCCTCCCATGTTTGTTATTTAATATCCTCAATGGGGGATGGTTTCTCAGTTTTGTAAGTGAGGAAACTCAAGCTCTGGGAAGTGTAAAAAGATTTGCCCACACAGCTCTAAATGTCAGAACCAGAGCTGGAAAGTCAAGCGTGTGATACTCCAAAGCAGAGTGCCTTTGCTATTATCTGGGGGCAGCCGGCCCTGCCGGTTTTTCTGAACCTTGGGTGGGTCACCAGGGGTCAGGATCAGTAGCTCTGAAAGAGCTGAAGTGGGACTGGTCTCACGTTCGGGTCTGGCCAAAGTCAAACACTAGCTTCTTCTCTCAAGTTCCCTGTTTGGCATTCCAGACACTAAATGTCAATCTCTCCCTAAAACACACACCCCCTCCCCAAGCAAGCCTCCCCCAGGATCTGTGTAAAGCCCGAGCCTATGTTCTTTTTCACATCTGCCCACCCTCCCCGCCTCGGTTCAGGCTGTGGCGGTGCTTGCCTGGGCTTTGGCAAGAGGTTCTCAACCACTCTTTCCAACTCATTCTCCACACCCCTCCTCGCTCAAAACCACCTGCAAAATCCTAAGTGCAAATCTCTCAGCCTGACGCTGAAAGGCCTTCACATTTAATCACTACCTACCTTGCCCATCTTGTACTAAAATGCGCCCTCGGTTTCCACCCCCAAATGCTGTTTACCTTGCCTGAAATTACCATGTAGCCTGACACCAATCCTTGGCCTCAGCCCAGGCAGCAGTCTCTTTCTGAAACGCGCTTACTCCTTTCTCCTCCTGTCAAAATTCTACCCATCCTTCATGGCTCAGTTCAAGTGACTCACCTACACAGGCACTTCGACTAGTCAGTTTTCAGAACACCACCAAACCCACACAGCCTGTTCACAGCCTTCTCCCTCTTTGGAAGAAAGCTACCCCCAGTTACTTAACCACTAACACTTTCCTATCCTTTCCTTTGGGAACTTCACCGTATCGTTGGTGGTTGTTAGTCTCCATTTTCAAACATACTCTAAACTATTCAGTGACCTGCTCAGGGTCATCCAAAAAGCTATGGAGCCAGGAAAAATACCCTTGATGCAAACTCATGAAGGCAGGTACTGCACGTGTCTGGTTTGCCTGCAAGCCTTTGCATTTCGTCCAATGCCTATTAATAAGCAGGTGTTCAATAGCACCTGGCCTGTCACTCAGCCCAGGCTGGGGTCCCTAAGGGTTGATTGCCCAATATTCGGCAGTCCCGCGAGAGCCTCCACGCTGTCCCTACGACCTGAGCGTTCAGCGAGGGGCTCGGTCTTACCCGTCGACCTGGGCGAGGCCTCGGAACGTGCCCTCCCCGCCGGGGCAGTGCTTGTGGCCCTGGAATCTGCCCTCCTCGGTGCTGAAGTACCTCACTGTTTTGTCGGCGCAACCCATCAGGATCTGCGGGCAGAGGAGGGCAGGATGGCGACCAGAGCGAGGCTGCCGCACCGTAGATCCCCCCAGCTCGGGGCCGACCAGCAGCCGCTCACCTGAGTCTCGCCGCCCGCGCCCCAGCACAGGGCGCTCACCGCCTCCTCGCGCCGCGGCTGTCCTGCCGCCGTGAAGTTCGCCGCCTGTTTGCGCTGAAGGTTCACCCCTGCGGGAGGCGGGCGTCAGTAGCTCCGGGGTCGCGAGCGAGGGACACCCCCCCCCCCACTTCCCGATGCTGGGCCCGGCCACCCACCTTTCAGGATCCCGGTCTCGGTGCCCACCCACACATGGTTCCAGCGTGCCCCAGCAGCTGCCATAACGGAACCCAGCAGCCCACGGCTCGCACTTCCGGCGCAGCGTTGCGTCACCAGCGCGCCGCGTTTGATCCGGATGAACGCCGTCTCTTGCAGTTTAAAAAGCCGGAAGAAGGGCGCTTGGCTGGCTGGGTGGGAGGAGTTCGTGACTTTTGATCTCCGTATCGTAAGTTCTAAAGCCCCACGATGGGTGTACCGATCACTTAAATAAATACAAACTTAAAATAATAAAAAAGAGAAGAGTAAAGATCCCCTGGTCCCCTGCCTTCTGCAGCTGGTTTTGCTTTACGAACTCTGGGGGTGCTGGTGGAGATCTGGAGAGTAACTTGACAGTTGTGTACTTGGAGTGGAAGGCGCCTTCCTGCTCCAAAGCATCGTGTAATATGTTTTCTGTACAAGACAAGAAAGACGAGCACACTTGAGGAAAAAAAAAAAAAAAATCACTGAGGCGCATGGCTTCAACCTCGAGCATAAAAGCCACAAACCGACGAAGGATGGGGAAAATGAAACCGATGATCTTAAAATAGAAACCTAGAAAGTGGAGGTAGCTGCGTTTTTATTTCCTCGCATTGAGGTTTGGTGATGGTAAAAAACATCAGCTCCAACTGAGAATAAAACTGCAAAATTAACAGTATTTCTCCCAGGTACAAGCTGCTGCTGCATAAATGTAACCACCCTTCCTGTGAATGACTACAATTTTATTACAGAGATTTTGTTCTCTGAGATTAGAGTACCAGAAATTTGCCCGTTTAAAATTTTATCAGTAAGAAATAAAGCATCGCACTCTTGCCTGCACAAGGCCTCACAAAGAAGCAGCCTCGATTTCCAGCTCAGCTGCAGAGCTGTGAAATGAGGGTTCTGAGCACAACATTCCACACTTATGCAAACGTTGTTCCCAAGGTAACAAGCACGATGTCTACTTCACAGGGTACACTGGACATTGACCCCTTTGTCTCCCCTCCACAGTCCAAGTTTGTATTGAGCCTATTACATTAAATCAAATCTAAACTCCACCTTAACCTTAAAGGTTTCCTCTCATTGTAAACTCGGGGGTACACCTGGGGTTTAGGCTAGGCTGGGCCGATCCCCCGGGAGTTCCCCTTTATAATCCAGGATAAAACAAACCTGCAAATCGTTTTTGAACCCTTTAAAGAAAGCATTTTCTAAAACTGCAAGAGAAAAAAAGTTGCTACTCCAGCTCCCAGACCGAGAAAGTTATTTTACCAAATAGAAACTGCCTTGGGGAGAAGCACATCGATAAACATACCAGGAAAACAATTTTTGCACGCAGAGTGAGAAACAACGGGGATCATTCTCAAATTACTTTACTTGCTTGTATCAGAACGCTCCCCGCTGAGCAATATATTATTCTTATTAACGTTAGTACACTTCTATCTGACAAAGACAGAGCACGGGCGGCGGAAAAACACACAACCCGGAAAAGACTTCAATTTCTGAGTTATCAGCGCGGAGCCGACGGCGGAGTAAAAAGAGGTGGAAAAGCTCGCGAGCTCACAAGTCAGGTTAAGTCATATATGTTCCAATTAAACTACTTAGTAGCCCCGTTGACTTAGTATGTTGAAGGAAAACCAACACTCCCTGACTAGGGCCGAAACCCTTCTAAAAACACTGTTCTTTTTTTAAAACCATTATTGTTCCCCCAAAGGGGGGTGCACCGTTCCTGGAAGTACTGCAATACCAGGTCGATGCGTGGAGTGGACGGAGCAAGCTCCTATTCCATCTCCTAATTCCAAAAATCCATTTAATATATTGTCCTCGGATAGAGGACGTATCAGATATTAAACTGATAAGAACAGATACTACACTTGATCTTAGCCAAAAGGCCGAGAAGCGATACCGTTGCAACCGACTCCTGGCAATCCTTACCCTTACTATAGCTTTTACGATTGTGGCGATTTTTATGACATAATGATTAGATTACCTTTAAATATGTAATACTTCTTAAATTCAACGTCTCATTATGCTTCCTTTATAATAATAGCTAGATTTTTTTTTAAAAAGATCTTAAATAGTGGTCTTTGCTGCATTGCCTGCCAGTACTCGCTCCGGGTGTTTTACATAACCCCGCCCTGCCAATGATTTTCTTTCTTGGGATTGGTCCACATACAAGTCTGAATTTCAATATGGGCGTGGTCTCTTTGCCTCCCAGACTCGGGCCTGTCTCCCCGTCTGCAGGCCGCGCGGCGCTCTCGGTGAGTGGGTGGAAGGCGTTTTCGGTAGGTGGTGGCGCCCTTTCCCGGGACGTTTGTTTATCGATCCCAAGTACAGGCTTCGGAGTCCGAAGAACTGGATTGGGATCCCTGCTCGCCAGTTCCTGACTTGATGACATAAGGCCGGTTGCTTGGAATCTTTTTCTGTTAACTAGGGACTAATAACGCGCTTATACGGCGGTAGTGAGAACCCATTTGAGGTTGGGCTTTAGGGCTGCATTCCCCTCTCATTCTAGGGCTCCCCTCCCTTCCGCGCCTCCTCCTTGACTGTACCATCCACCCCCAAACCACTTACATCTTGCCGTTTACGACGCATCGTCCACCGTGCGCCCTTCACACAAGGGAAGAGATGCCCGGAGAAAGGCGTTTTGGAGGGTCCCGATTCCTAAACCCAGGTGGGAGAGACAGGCTGAGGCCAGTGTAGATAAAATGTAAACGAAGCAGTTCTTTTGTAGGCTCAAGGCGAAGTCCGGCTGTATGAAAAGGATTGATGATCAGGCCGGAGCTGAGAAAGGACTTGAGGTCCCGTTTCCTTGGAAAGTATATTAATATAAATGTGGAGCGTTCTTTTTTTTTTTTTTTTTTTTTTTTTTAATGTGGAACGTTCTGTTGGAAATCTCCTTCACTGAAGCTCTGCGCCCGGGCTGGAAATAGAGGCCGTTGTCTCTGTGTCAAGGTGACTAGGTGGGACCTTCTGTTCTCACTGACAGGCTTTCAACTAGCAAAATTTCTATAATCTATGATTTTAGAGAGCAAGGCTCTCAGCATTGTGTCCCTGATGCTAATAAACAGGCAGTTTGTAAAGGTTCCCATATGTAAATCCAGAGCCTCCAGGGAGGGCTGAATTAAGGAGGTGTGGCCGGTAGAATACTGCCTCCAATAAAGATACTCCTGTGCTAATTCTCAGAACCTCTCAATGTGTTACCTTACATGGCAAAAGGTACTTTGCAGATGTGGTTAAATTAAGAGTTGGGGGAAGGAGAGTTTATCTGGGATTATCTAGTGGGTGCCTGTAATCACAAAGGTCCTCATCAGGGTCAGAGGGGGGCAGGAGCCAGCGTCAGAGTGATGGAGCACGTATAAGGTGGATGAGCCATTGCTAGCTTTGAAGATGGAAGGAGGTCATCAGATGGATGTGGGCAGCCTCTAGGAGCTGGAAAAGGCAAGGAAACAGATTCTCTGTCTTAGAGCCTCCAGAACGGAATGCAGTCCTGCGGACCCAGCTTGATTTTAGCTCACTGAGACCTGTTTTGGATGTCTGACCTCCAGGACTGTAAGATAATAAGTTGTTATGTTTTAAGCCACTGAGTTTGTGGTAATTGGTTTCAACAGCAATAAAAACCAATACAGGGGCAAAAGCAACATTCAGTTTCTTTCAATCTGAACCTTCTCCAAATTCTACTGGACCCAACCTCGGGCAAGGCCACAGCCCCCTAGCTGAGCGGGCTTCACCTTCTGCCCCAGGCTATGTACAGCCAAGCATCCCAGAACACAGATCTGGTGGCCGGTGCTTCCTCAGGTCGGTCTGCAGTCAGCAGCAGCCCTGTTCCTCCTCTGAAGCCAAGGCAAGTGGGGAGTGGCTCCTTCACCCTCAGTCTGCTGTTACCCTGCCCCTTTCTATACAAGTATGGGAGACTGACAGTGCAGGCACCATAAGAACTTGGAAATTAACCTTTGCTCCTGGGAGGCCATTTGTCCATTTGTTTATGCTTATGGAGCACATACTCTACAATGATAAAATCAGACAGGACCTTTGGCTTCGTGAGTTCATGGTCTACTGGGGAAAACTGGGAGACGGCTCCTGTGATTCTCCAGGCAAGAGCTGGAGGGGATTTGGGCAGGGTGGCTGTGATGGCAGAGGTGGAGGGAAGTGGAAGGGATCACAGAGAATCACTGGCTTTGATGACAGGAAAAGTGAGGCCAAGGGAAGAGTATTCTTTCCGTGTGCATACATTTTAAATTTGATGTCTTGGGGGCACCTGTGTGGCTCAGTTGGTTAAGCTTCTGACTTTTGCTGAGGTCATGATCTTGCTGTTTGTGGGTTCGAGCCCCGCATCGGGCTCTGTGCTGACAGCTCAGAGCCTGAGCCTGTTTCGGATTCTGCGTCTCCCTTTCTCTCTGCCCCTCCCTTGCTTGCATTCTGTCTCTCAAAAATAAACATTGAAATAATAATAAAATAAATTTGATGTTTTGTTTTCACAAAACTGACACGCTATACATTGTCACATGTTCAAAGGCTTATAACATCCTCCCCCCCATAAAATGTTTTAATGGTACTTTTCTTGTTTATAAATTGATTAAGCAATTTTAGACTTTCTATTTGTGTGTGTGTGTGTGTGTGTGTGTGTGTGTGTGTGTGTGTTCTTAAGAAATGGTATAAACTTGGGGCGCCTGGGTGGCTCAGTCGGTTGAGCGTCTGACTTCAGCTCAGGTCACGATCTTGCGGTCTGTGAGTTCGAGCCCCGCGTCAGGCTCTGGGCTGATGGCTCAGAGCCTGGAGCCTGCTTCCGATTCTGTGTCTCCCTCTCTCTCTGCCCCTCCCCCGTTCATACTCTGTCTCTCTCTGTCTCAAAAATAAATAAATGTTAAAAAAATATTAAAAAAAAAGAAATGGTATAAACTTAAAAATCAGCACAATATAGAGCATGTCAAAGAACAGCCTAGTCAGTTTGAAGATTTTGATTTTAATGTAACTGCATCTCCCAACCCTTCTGAGAATCTGTTGAAGCTTTCCTCAAATGAGTTGCCTTACACACGTCTTGCATACCATTTCCTGGGGGGATTCTTTAGGGCTCCCTAAGCCCATTCATTAACAACCACAGTCCTAAAGAGACAGGAGAACCTGACGGCGTCCAAACACCTAATGAGGTATATCAAGTTGGAGGTACAGGGGCGCCTGGGTAGCTCAGTGGGTTGAGGGTCGACTCTGGATTTCAGCTGAGGTCCTGATCTCACAGGTTCCTGAGTTCCAGCTGCGCATCAGGCTCTATGCCGACAGTGCAGAGCCTGTTTGGGATTGTCTCTCTCTCTGCCCCTCTTCCCCAAATAAAGAAATAAGCATTTAAAAAAAAAAATGGGGGCATAGATGGGGATGGTCCTGGAAGCCCTGCTTCGGCTTGTGGCAGGGCTGTCTGAGAGCACGGTCTCCTGGACTCAAGGCTGGCTCCACTGGGCCCACTTTCCCGTGGAGACTCGGGGGTGGATTTGGACAACTCCTGCAGCTCCTGGAAAAGAAGCACCAGTTCTCCTCTTGGCCACCAATTCCACCACCCCCTTTGCTAATTTGTGTGAACCGCCCCCCCCCCCCCCCACCTCCCCGGTCCCCCAGCTCTCTAGAAATTCAAATTCACACTTTCTACTGAAAGCCTCTCATCTGGTGCCTGGGCTTTCGGTGCTATGGTGACAACGGATTCCCTGTCTCCAGCCTGACTGGTCAGTGGTGCCAGGCACCATTCCAAGTGCTTTATATGTAGTAACAGCCTTGAGAGAGAAGTGGTGACTGTCATGTTCCGTCTTTTACAGATGGAGAAACTGAACCACTTCAGGTCACACAGCTAGTAAGTGGTGGAGACTCCAACCTCAGGCAGCTCCTATACCATACCACGTCTGCTTGACTCCTTGGGTGTCAGGGAGGCATCTGGGACTCACGCTATCCAAAATCATTCCCTACTGTCCCCACTGGAACGTCCTTTATGCTCCCTTCACTCACCCCCACATCCACTCCGTCTGCTAGTCCTGTTGTGTCTACTCAGAATACATCCTGAGTGACTCTGTTTCATCCCATCAGCTGTTCCTTCCTGTGGGGGGCCGGGCCCCGGTGCCAGGCTGAGACCGGGTCGAGCAACGTTCCCTGTTGACTCAAGCCAACCCGGTGGTTCCCCCTCCCATTCCCCCACTTTCAAGGGCATACGAAAGCCTTGTCAAGGCTAAGAAAGTTAATTCCTGAAGACTGTGGTCTGCAGGCGTTGGCAGTAATGCTACCTCCCTTTTTTCTACCCCGGGTCAAATAGAAACAAACATGGGAATTGTGTTTTGCTAGCAATCTTATCAACAAGGTCTTGTGACCCGTCTAGAAAATGCACAAGAAACACAGAACTAAATGTTTTGGTTGGCAGCAATTATGTGAAACCTGTTTATTCTTAGAATGACCTAACCCATAAGAGTCTGGTTATAAAAGATTGTGTACAGCAACAATAAAGCCGTGACTTGGGCCATCAGCCCAGGGGACCATCCTGTTCCCAAACTTTCTCTTCTTTTTTTCTTGCATTCCCCTACCCTCAGGACCCTGACCTCGGTGTTTGTCTCGCCGGCCGCAACACCTTCCTTAGCCTCCAGAACTCCCCATCTTAGCTCAAATGTCACCTCCTCAGAGACGCTTGCCCTGACCACCTTCTTACCAAATCACGGATTCTTGTTCCCTGCTGGCATTTCTCACAAATCTCAGGGTGTCTTCAACTTAGCACTATTGACATTTTGGGCTGTATGATTCATTGTAGTGGTGGAGAGGGAGCTGGCCTGTGCATGGTATGGATGCCAGTATGCCACCCCCAAAGTTATACCAACCAAAAACGTTTCCAGGGATTGTTAAATTTTTTCTGGGGGACGAAGTCACTGCTGCTTGAAAACCACTGTGTTATTTCACACTATCTTATGCACTCACTGTCCTATTTTCCCTTTCCCTCCCTCTTGTAAGAATGTAACTAAACAGCAACCGACAAAGGCAAAAGCAAGGCCATGGCTCTTGTGATCAGTACACTGCTAGGTTTGGGACACAGCAGCTGCTCAGTGCTGTGACCATTCATGGAGGTGGGGAGACGGGGTGTTGTGTCAGGGGGGAGCAGACCTGGGCAGGACAGGGACTCCAGGGACTGTGTCCAGTTAGATATATCAGGGAAGGAGGTCAAGGGGCAAGTGGATGTACCTGAAGCTCAGGGTAAAGGTGGTCTGAGGCATCAGGAACTCGAGGAGCCAGGCCTCAATCATTCCAGCCCTCTCCCCCGTTCCTCCATATTGTCTGTTATCTCATCTTTTAGCCAGAGTAGCCAGACTTGGATCTTAATTTGAATTCGTTTGCCAAATGGTGAGAATAGTATTCCTGGAAGGCTTCATGGTCAACCAGACTCTTCCAGTGAATACCTTCTGGCCCCTGTACCAGCCTAGATCCAACTTTGGTTCCATTGTCTCCTTGCTGAATCCCTCGGCTGGGTTAGAGTAGAAGCAGCCTCCAGACTCCTAGAGATAGCACCTGGCCTGATGGTTAAGTACCTAGGACCTTGAATAGTAACCCTCTCCTCCCCTGGTATTCTGTGACAGGGACAAGTCGCTTCTTTGCTGGTTCCCCTTTATCCAAGGATACCTTTGGCAAAGACCTCCCACAGTAAGTACTGGGGTGAGAGGTCGTGTGCATAGTGGCTGGTCTGTAGTAAAAGCTGAACACTTGCTTGCTGTTTTGTTTCAAGTCCACCTGACCTTAGTGGCTTTGACACAAGTGACCTGATGTTTCCTGGTCAGCACTGCAGATTCTCACTGCTTGTGATAGCTCACTGTGAGTTTCTCCTGTGTTCCTCCCAGGCTTTTTTTTTCCCCCCACCAACTTTAAAAGCTGGTCCTTGTATCTTTTCTTATGCAACCTATTTGCATCCCACTTATACATAAGTATAACCATCCGCTCCCCAACAGCACCATAGGTTTGTGGGCTTCATTGCCCACCCCTAAAGCTGGCTTGCCCAAGGCCAATTAAAAAGCAAAGACTTGAAAACATTAGGTATGTGTGACACGACAATCCATCTGAATGAGGTTGTAAATTTTCAAGTACTCATTCATGTACCTTAACCCCACTTGCTAAATTTATGCTCAGAAACAATGGCACATGTAGATGGAAAGATGGATGTTTGATGTTAATTCAGGTGTTCACTGAGCATTCCTACCAGATGTCCTAAGTGAACAGAAGTTCTGGTTTCCCATGGAAAGAACAAATGGAAGACAGACACAAGCAGGATCATTCTCATCAAGTTATATTTACACCAACAGGATAAACACAATAATTGGCCAAAGTAAAGCCTTTTAGCATTGACTTAAGAACATTTTTTTTAGGGGCACCTCATTGGCTCAGTCTGTTATATGTCGAACCATTGATCCCAGCTCAGGTTATCTGTTTCAGAGTTCAAGTCCTGCGTTGGGCTCTGCACGGGACAGCATGAGGTCTACTTGGGATTCTGTCTCCCTGTCTGAAAAATGAACATTCACAATTAAAAAAAAAACAAAACAAAAAACTTTAGAAGTAGGCTCTGCCCAAACACGGGGTTGAAACTCAGGATCCTGAGATCACGAGTTGCATGCTCTGAGCCAGCCAGGTACCTCCTAGCAGGAACTTTTGAGTGGGACCCTGAGTTACCTACAAGAACCAGGACAATTCCAGATAAAGGGAAGAATGTAGAGACCCAGAAACTCATTAGAGGAACAGAAATTCAGGGGCTACTGGCCTGATCCTACAGAAAGCAGACTCCACTGAAACGTTGGGAATTTTATATGCAGAAAAAGGGCAGTGAAATACCAAAATCTGACAGCTAATATTTGAGTCTGAGTGGTCCTTAATGGTGATTATGCCTTATGGCTCTTTGTGCCTTATGAACCAAGCCTGCCAAAGTTAAGGCAGAGCTAAGGATCACCCAAAGCCAGGAAACTTTTCATGCAGTGAGGCATGTATTGGGGGAGGGAAGATCTTAGAGAAGGCTCCTTGAACAATGCTTCCCTGAGCTAGATAGCATCAGGCAAAGTGCCACATTAAATTGGATACTGCCAACTTCCCCAGGATTATTTCCTTCTATCCAGCTACATGCACAAGTCACAATGAAGGTTTAACCTGTATTTAGAAAGGATTAAACAATTATGTTAATTGCAATAACTAGGCTGTACAAAAACAGGACTTGAAAATTCCCTTTTGATAAAGAACTAAATTCCTGTACAGAATAAAGTGCATTTTCTTGGTAGACAAGAAGAATGTATGTAATACATTGAGTTTACAAGGGACTACCCTTTAAACTAGTTCAAACTAGAGAGCATCAATAGCTCAGTTGGTTGAACATGATTCTTGATTTAGGGTCTGGTCATGTTGGGTAAGCCCCACGTGGGCTCCACACTCAGTATGGAGCCTGCTTAAGATTTTCTTTCCCTCTGCCCCACTTCCCCCACTTGCTTTCTAAAAAAAAACAATACAAAAAAAAAACCCTAGCATACCTACTTTCAGATATACTTTTGTTTTTCTGTTAGCCTGCTTCAGATTCTGTGTCTCCATCTTTCTCTGCCCCTCCCCCACTCACATGTGGTCTCTCTCAAAAATAAACATTAAATAAACACCAATATTTGGACAAATACCTACCCATTACCTATGCCTTGTTCCTTCTTCAGACCTGGGAAAAAAAAAAAAAAACAACAAACACTCTACGTCAAAGTGACTTGTCCTTCCCTTTCCCATCTTTAGAAATTCTTGTAATCCCTCAGACTGTTCCTTCTGGAACAAGCTTCCTCTTTTCCCCCAGCCAGTCCCAGTGGGTTCACCTTTACAGGCTCTGGGACTAGAACAGGAAGTAAGACATGTGACTGTTTCTTCACTGGGACCATCTAGTATCTAGGACCATCTAGTATCTAGGTTTACCCACCTGACTTCAGACTGGAGCTGAGCAGAGAAATGGCTGAAGGTACCTGTAAAAGAATGATTGGGAATTATAGGCCTCTCAGTCATCCCCCTGGGTCCCTATTGCTTAGAGGGAAGGCACAGCTGTAAAGGTTATGTAGTATTCTGCATGCACATTTTACATAGAAACCACCACTTCTTACTCTAAGATAAGCTCACAGCTCAGAAAATACCTTTCAGTCACAGTGTTCAGACTGGGGCGGTATTGAATTCATCACTGGTGAGTCGGAGCTTGTCACAGATGGTTCAGGGTGTCCACAGACAAGACTGAATTAAGTCAGTAATGTCTTCTTCGAATAGCTACCCAGACCAAAGTGTCGCTCCCTCCCCGTTAAAAACACCTAGCAAATTTTTTTTTTTTAATTTTTTTTTTCAACGTTTATTTATTTTTGGGACAGAGAGAGACAGAGCATGAACGGGGGAGGGGCAGAGAGAGAGGGAGACACAGAGTCGGAAACAGGCTCCAGGCTCTGAGCCATCAGCCCAGAGCCTGATGCGGGGCTCGAACCCATGGACCGCGAGATCGTGACCTGGCTGAAGTCGGACGCTTAACCGACTGCGCCACCCAGGCGCCCCAAAAACACCTAGCAAATTTTATGTAATGGCTATAAATGACATCATTACAAAGGCATTTACCTCAAATCATTCTTGGGCTCCAGAGAAAGTGCTGAACCTGAAACAAACCAGACTGGAGTCAGTAATGCTTACCTCCAGCAATAAATCGTTCCCCTTTAAAACCATCATTTCTAGGAAAATCAGATTTCCAATCTCAACAGCAAGTTATCAGCCGAACGAGATTCCATGTAAGTCATCACGTGTTTAGGCCCCAAAGGGTGTTTTTTTTGTACCCAATATGCTTCAGGTATCACGTATGGAAACTACTCACCTCTGAGCAAATGAGCGAGTTATGGGTAACCACACCTAGAGAAAGACAAAGCTGTGGGTAATGAAAAGTCCTTCCACGTAGCATCCCCCCATTCCTACTTTTTCCAGTTTCTCAGGTGTTCACATGTTTTCACTGTGGAGTCATAGTGAGCTAGTTTTATTCATCATGGAAACTTGCCTATTTGGTAGCATGAACCACAGACATTAACCAACTAACCTGTTAACTCTGGAGGCCTTTTGGTAGTATACACGAACAAGCTGCTCCTGAAGAAGACCATGTAATTAGCCAAGCAAGTATCTAAAACAGCCAAAGCTATTCCAGCTATATAATTAATGGGTTTAAGTTAAGAAAACCCAAGCAAATACTATTGACAGGGATACACTGTACCTCAGACAGTTCCTTATGGAACAAATTCTCATCCTCTCACCCAGTTAGCCCCAGTGGGTTCACCATTACTGGCTCTGGGGCTAGAACAGGGGTAAGACAGGATGCTTGCTCTCTTCATTGGCATTATACTCTGGGGCAAGCTGTAATCAGCAAGGTTACAAGTACTCACCATCCTTAACTCTTTCCATGAGTTCGACCCTGAGCACATCAGTGGGCATCTAGAGAAATAGATCAAGAAACATCACTACAAGGAAAAAGAACCAGAAAGCTATACGGGCTGATCAAGGCTTTGGTCACAACAACAAAACAAATAAAAACCACACGATGAGGAAAAAAAAAAAAATCACCCTTTGATGGGTTCACATATATGCTAACAAAACAACACTATTGGGAGAAGCTACTCACCATAAGGTAAATCAACATATTACCACCATCAGGAAGACCTGCAAAAGGGGACCAGATGGTTATCAAAAAATACTAGGCTAGAACAAAGTTTCTTCATTAATAGAAACTGCCATCAGAACTCTAACATGCTATTAATTGTTGTACCTCACAGAGGATCAGCATATCTATTCAAATCATCTGACAGTGACATAGGGGTGAGGGAGAGCACACCATCTCAAGAATTAACCGTACTGTTGGGTTGCTCTCTCCCTCCACAGGAAAGTCATTCTAAGAGGAATAAGCTGCAAGAAGCAAAAAGGCAAAACTGCTCATTTTGCTCTCCTGGTTGTAGGCCAAACAGGAGAGGACACTCCAATCCCCCATTTGGTCAAAAAATTACCTGTCTTCACCCTTGGAGGCAGCTGGATTCCTCAGGCTTGGGGAGGAGATGCTGGAAACAGAAAAGGAAGGCATTGTATGTACCTAAAAATAGCCATTCACAGGTCCTTGAATACTCTTGGTCCACTTCTCAGCAGGAAGATGACATCACTTTTAAGATCAGCCATATGCTTGTCTTTTTTATGTTCATCACAGAGTGGTCAGCATAATCTGAACAAGAACAAACCCCATCTAGACACAGTGCCCACCCTTAACTGCGGTAAATCACTGCATACCCACCTGGAGCATCACTGGAATGCTTACTTTGCAGGGATGGGTCTTGTCCCATCCTCCAACCCGTAAGGTCTTTTGAGCTGAACCACATCTGGAAGGAAAAAAAAAGGGGGGGCACCTCTCACTTAGTTTCATACTTTGCAGTCGGTCTTCTTACCTCCGCGCGAAACACCTGAACATTCGCTGCGGGCTGGTGCTACTCAGAACTCTTAGGCTTTCTCCACTACTCCATCAGAAAGAGAGAGTTCAATCCTTAGTATCATCCCCGTAGCACTTCCCACAGGGCCCCCGTACACTCGACAACGGAGGAAGAGGGGGTAAAAGAGGGCCACACACTTACCCTAACAGGTCGGCTCTTTTCCATTCTAGCGTTCAGACATGCGCCTAATCCCTGCAGACAAGAGGACATTAAATCAACACCGGCTTTTTCACAATCGTTTTGTCCGCCGGAGCTACGACTGTGTCGCATTTCGGCTGTGCAAGGCCCGTCTCTTCAGAGTTTCTTATCCTCACGGAGCTCAGTACAGGTCTGTGAAAAGGTTCTCATCACAGAGAGGGCCGCCGGCACGGCCCGCCATCGCCATCTTGTCCTTCACAAAGCTCCGCGGCTGCTTCGTGGACTCAAGGCCGTGGCCGAGCTTTACCCGCCCCCCCCCAACCAATAAATGCAATGTATTAGTGCTCAGGCAAGCTACGCTCACATTTTGTTTTTCCCTCGCTTCACCTTTTAAAAAAGATAAAGTAAACAACCCACATACTTACCCGACACCGTGAAAAAAAAAATGAGGCAGACGGGCGGCAGCGAGATACTTAAATACCACCTCGCAGAGGCCCACGGGATTTATGGGCGGGACTATGGCGGGCGCACGCGCATATGGAGACAGCGCGCGAGCCTGGGGAATTGTGGGTAGGGAATTCCAGGGAAGGCGGGAGTGCAGTGCGCACACTCAGCATCTGGGGCGCGAAAAAAGACGCGCATGCGTCTCAGGGAGTCGCGCTGGCGCTCATTACAGCGGGGTCCGTACCACCGGCTCTCTGTAGGACGAGAACGCAGAGGTCCCGGCTTTGCAACGATCTTGGGAGACGCTCCGTCCCGGTCACGACCGTCTGCTCCCACACCACTCCCTGAGCCCCCCCTTACCCACACACACCCTAAACTGGTGTGCAGGCTCCGCCTCCCCGTGAGGTTCCCCCTGAACCTCATCTTGAAGTCTCGACCGGCGTCATCCCGGTTACCCGCCTGCCTCCCGGCGCGCCTCTGCAGGCCTGGTGCGCAGGGTCCTTGCGTAGAGGGCGGCTGTGGGGTACCAGGAGCGGAAGGCCCTTGGTACGGAGCCATTTTGGGAATGTGAATCAGGCCCTCAGTGCTCCTGCTCCGCTTGGATCTTCTGACAGGGTCTGATTTTTCCCGAGCGACGGTTTTTCCCGTCCGATGTCGCTAGGAGCTTGGCTTGTAGCAGGGCGTGTACATATACAGGTTATATATAAAGTAGGCTCCACTGTCCAGCGTGGGGTTCAAGGTCACGGACCCTGGGATCAAGAGCTGCGTGCTCTACCTGCTGAGCCACCCAGGTGCCCCTGAATCCCAGGTCTTTCCACAGACCAAATGAATCAGAATTTTCATGTTGACAAACTCCCTGGCTGATTTGTATCTGCCATGTCCACTGTGCTTTCTCAAGACTATTTTCAGTCACTTTCTTGACCTCTCGGCAACACTACCCAGTTGATCCATTCCCTATGTCCTGAAACACTGTGCTCCCACAGTTCTTGAGACCCTGTCCTCTCCCACTGTTGACATTTCTCATAATGTCTTGTAAGGGTTAGATTGTAGTATAGGGCTAACGCTTAGCTTGAAAAATAACAGCTTTGTGTTGATACTGAAGGTTAAGAGATAACAGCCTTGCTTTACTCTTGTAAACTACGCCTCATACTCTTGTAAATTAGGCTTCACCAATTAAGGAAACGAAAGTCCAAAGAAAAGAGCATCAGAGGCAGGGTCCAGGGGATCCACTGGTTGCAACTTAGAGGCAGAAAGTCTAAAATAAACACCTCGTTAGGCAACTGTTTCTAACTCATCTGGCAACTGTTTCTGACTCATCTGGAAACTTTCTTTGTTCTGTTCCCAGGTGATGATAAAACGATGTGATCGGTTATAAAAACTCTGTACCCCGGCTGTTCAGGGCGCACTCTTATCAAGAGTGTTGGTCCCGATCGGTCAGCCTTGCCTCTCATTGTAATAAAGTTTGTTGTGACTGTCAGTGGTGCCCGTAGCATTCTGTTTCAGGAGTCGTGTGGATGCAACAGTCTTAGTGATCTCTTGAAGTAGATAGTGTAGCCATTCCTTAAACAGTAATGTACCCCCAGTTGGGTGCCACATCCAGCTATTTTTCTCACTCTGCCTGGGCCAACTTATTCACTCCCATGATTTTAATGACCAGCATTATGCCTATGACTCCAGCCCAGGATCTTTTTCCTGAGCTTTACAGCTGTAAGTCCAGTTGCCTTCTGGTTGAACAGTTACCACTTGGTTGGTCCCCAGACTCCTCAACTTTTCCAAAATGGACTTCACCTCACTATTCATCCCACCCAATTGTCCATGCCCCCCACTTCTGCTACCCTAATTCAAGCCATTCACCCTGAGGTTTTTACAAAAAATTTAACCTGCTCCCTGGGTCTGGTTTCCTCCCTTCTAATCAATCCATTCTCCCCCTTGCAGCCCAGAGTGATTTTTCCAAATAAAAAATTATGATCAAGACTCACTTCTCAGCTCATAAAACTTCAGTGCCTTTCCATCGTCTTTAGGACCCATCAGTATAGCCGTTAAGACCCCTGCTTTCCTTGCCAGCTTTTTTTTTTTTTTTTTACCACCACTCCCTCCCCAAGCCTGATTGACCTTGCCTCCCACTATAACTCTTTTTAATTCAAGATCATGCCCGTGTAAATCATCATTGTATCCCTGTTGCCTGGCAGAATGCAAGACACTAAGTAGGACTCAGTATATATCAGTTTATCTCCATAAATTTCGAATGACCTTTTTCCAGCCCCAATTCATTGCCCTACATATCACAGGTGCTCCTTGCTTACAGAGGTCCGGGAGGGTTTGCTCAGGGAGCAACTCTGCCCTCACCTGGCTACAAGAGGCACTGCCTCGCTTAACGGAGGTGGATATACAAATAACTACCGCTTTGCCAGGAATTACTCACTTCCATGGAGAAACAGTCCCAATTTGATGACAGAATTACTGGATTGTGGAGAAGCGTGACACTGGGGAGGATTAGCCTGGTCTCAGGGGAGACGAGAATGTTGAAGGTTATAAGGACAGTCTCATATGCTGTATTTGTGGACCTGAGGGAGGAAGGTTTGGGATAATAGGGAGTTGATAGGGGTAGGAATTGATGTTTTGGCTAAGCTCAAGTGTGGTATCTGTTCTTATCAGTTTAACATCTGATACCTCCTGTACCTGAGGACAGTGTATTCCATTGATTTGGGGAGCGGGGGCTAGAATAAGAGCTTGCTTTGGATACTCCATTCATCGTTTCCCTGGTCCCCGGGTGTTTAACGGGGTTGATATACTTGGGGTTGGAGCGCATTACCACCCCATCAGGTCTTTGGGCTGGGGGAAAAAAGCTATCACAGTGGGAAAGACAAAGTAGGAATCTCTGAAACTGCACCGTCCCCATTCCAGCGATGACCTTTTCTCCCATTCTGTCCTTAACCCATTGCACTCCAGCTCCTGTACCCGCCCCTCCACGGAGGCCACTACTGACCTCATTCACTTAATCCCAGAAGATACTTCCATCTTTCTTGACCTCTCTGTGGCATTTGACACTGGTGACCTCCCCCTCTTCCTGAAGTGCTCCCTACCTTTGCTTTCTGGGACCCTGCACCTTCCTGGGTTTCCTCTTCCTTCTTGACCTTTTTCACTATCTATTCCTACCCGTTCCTCAGGGTTCTGTTCCGGATCCACTTGTTTTCTCACTCGCTAGACTCTGCCTAGGTAAACCAGCTTACCCATCACCTTGGGCCTCATTTACCATATATATATATGCTGCCATCTCCCCCACTTCATCCCAACACAAGATCTCCTGGACTGCACACCCTGGTATCTAACTGTCTATCAGACATCTTCACTGGGATGACCCATAAACAGCTCAGCTCAACTTGTCCGCCATGGAATTTATCATCTTTTCCTACAAATCTGTTCCTTCCCCAACGTGCCCTCTTTGACTCGATTGTCTAAGCCAGAACGTGGTCATTATCCCTGCTGCTGATATGCTGTAAATCCTCTCCAGCCAAACACTTCCGGGAACGTATTTGTATTGGAGCAAGTTGGTTATTTGTTCCAGCGAGGAAGAACACACCCCGTGGGGAATCACGGGGTGTCTCAGTAAGAGGGTGTTAGAAAGAATTTACTGCAGGATTTGGGCTTGTGCTAAGTGATTTGTGGGAGATTTTAAACAAGTGAGGCTTTACTCTGGATTTGATGTTTTCAGGAAGTGACATCATTTATTATTGGGTATCTTAATAAGTCTTACCTAGAAGGACGGAAGGATAGAATGCGACTGACTTATGATTGGTAAATAAACCATCACTCATATTAGCGAGGACAGGGAGCAGTTTGGACTTTTGCTATCTGGACGATGTTCATGCTTTTTTTTCGGGATGGACTTGTTTTGCCTTGACCCACCATGATCACAGAGTGGCCTTTACTTATGTTGATATTCTGAAATTACGTTCAACAGGAGACCACCAAGGTCTAGGTGTGAATCCCAGGCCAGCTTCTGGATGTCAGTAGATGCTTTTCTCCTTCTCAGTACCCTAGTGTAAGCCATTCACCCCTGGATTTCTGCTACAGATTCCCAAACTGGTTCCCTGGCTTTGACTTAACTCTCTCTCTCTCTTTTTTTTTTTTTTTTAAGTTTATTTATTCATTCTGAGAGAACGTGTGTGTGGGAGGGGCAGAGAGAGAGAGAGAATCCCAAACAGGATCTGCACTGCCAGTGCAGAGCCCGATGTGGGGCTCAAACCCACGAACCGCGACATCATGACCAGAGCAGAAATCAACAGTTGGTTGCCTAACTGACTGAGCCACCCAGGCATCTCATGACTTCAACCCCTTACAACCCATTCTCCACATTATAGCCAGAGTGATCTTTCTAATTTTTAAAAAAATGTTTTATTTTTGAGAGAGAGAGAGAGAGAGAGAGTGGGGGAGGGGCAAAGAGACAGGTAGACACAGAATCCGAAGCAGGCTCAGCTCTGAGCTGTCAGCACAGATCCCAATGCAGGGGCTGAAACTTATGAACTGTGTGAGATCATGAGCTGAATGGAGCTGGATGCTTAACTGGCTGAGCCACTCAGGCGCCACCAGAGCGATCTTTCTAAATGGAAAGTCCGATCTCAGCTCAAAATCCTCAGTGCTTCTCCTTTGCTCTTAGGTTAAAATTTGTACCTACTGACAGAGCCAACAAGGCCCGTTTTCCTTTTTCAGTTTTTATATCATTACTCATTCCCTCCCTTGCTCTACTTGACCCCTTCCCTATATAAACTCCCTGAGGTCAGAAATCGTGTCTGTATAACTTATTTTATCCCTATCGTGTAGAACAAGGCATGACACTGTAATGCATCGATTGCCTGCCCTGTGCTATGAAGGAAGCTCCTGAAGAGGCTGTTAGGAAAAATGCAGTTGAACTGTCGACAGCTTCCTGGCAACACGAAGCTCTCTCAGAGGATGGAGGCTGCGTCTGCCCCCTCCTGGCAGCAAGAGGCACTGCCTCCATTCGTGGAGGAAAAGGGATCCGCAAAGGAACAGGGCTCTCCTGGGATCTGGGAGTAGGGCATTCATCTCTGGGAAAAATTCAGTTTGAGGACAGAATTTCCTTATTTCCTGAACTGTGGAGAAGTATGACAGGAGAAGCTCTCTCATAGAGGGGTGAGACTGGTTTTTGGAAGAGTTGAGGATGTGGAATTTTATAAGGGACAGCTGGGAAGTGAGTTCTGCTGGGAATCTTAATTGTAGGTTGTTTCTTTGTTTCTTGGCCCAAGATCAAGAACAGTATGTGTTCTTTAAAAAAATGGTTTTTTTTAAAAAAATGTTTATCTTTAGTTTTGAGACAGAGAGAAACAGAGCATGAGCGGGGGAGGGGCAGAGAGAGAGGGAGACACAGAATCCGAAGCAGGCTCCAGGCTCTGAGCTGTCAGCACAGAGCCCAATGTGGGGCTCAAACTTGTCAACTTCAAGATCATGACCTGAGCTGAAGTTGGATGGTCAACCGACTGAGCCACCCAGGCGCCCCATGAATAGTATGTGTTCTTATCATTTAGTATCTTGTAAACCTGTACCTGAGGATACTTTATCAAGTTTATGATGATGATGATGATGATGATGATGATGATGATGATGATGATGTGGGTTTTGGGAATAGAGAGATTGAATAGAGGCTCTCTCCATCCATTCTACAAACCAACCCGGTATTGTAGTACCCGCATGAATGGCACGGTTCTCCCTTTTGGACTCAATGTCAGTTAAAATGCAGACTGTTGCATTCCACTATGTCTTTTGGTTTTTGGGAAAAAATTTTAAGATAAATCTGCTCTTTCCCTTCTTTCTTTAATGCTATATATTTTTTAAAAATTTTTTCAATGTTTTTTATTTATTTTTGGGACAGAGAGAGACAGAGCATGAACGGGGGAGGGGCAGAGAGAGAGGGAGACACAGAATCGGAAACAGGCTCCAGGCTCTGAGCCATCAGCCCAGAGCCCGACGCGGGGCTCGAACTCACGGACTGCGAGATCGTGACCTGGCTGAAGTCGGACGCTTAACCGACTGTGCCACCCAGGCGCCCCTAATGCTATATTTTTGACACATATTTTACTTGTCTTTTATGTCCTGGTTCTTTAATATTTATTTATAGTGCTCTATTTAGAGATTTTCTACAGATGATCTTGTCCCTTAGTGATAGAACATGTTTCAGGTTACCAAATATATATTGGTGTAACCGACGTGGCAGTGAAATCTTTCATATGTTGCTTTGTGCACATGTATGAGAGTTTCTCCGGGGTATGCATCTAGGAGTGACATTTCCAGATAACAGCAAGAGTATTTTCAGTTTTATAGACTGTTGCAAATTTCCCACATGTCCTGAATTGCAATTCTCTGGTATTCCTGAATAAACTCATTTTTTTTTTTTTTCTGGTAAGATAACTGACAGTTTTATTTTTAAGGTTAACAGTTGCTAGTATAAATGGCAACTTAAAAATTTTTTTTTCTCATTGTTTGCTACTGGTATACAGAACAGAATTGTTCTGCGTCTAGTTTTTTAAATTGAACTCTTAATCTAATAATTTTTAGATTCAATTGGATTTTTTTTAAGAATTTATTTTGGGGGCACCTGGGTGGCTCAGTGGGTTGAGCATCCAACTTCAGCTCAGGTCATGATCTCAACAGTTTGTGGGTTCAAGCCCCACGTCGGGCTCTGTGCCGACAGCTTAGAGCCTGGAGCCTGCTTCAGATTCTGTGTCTCCCTCTCTTTCTGTCACTCCCCCGCTCGTTCTCTCTCTCTCTCAAAAATAAATAAATAAATAAATAAATAAATAATTTAAAAATTACCCAAATTTTTTTTTTATTTTTAAAGTAATCCCTACACCCAAAATGGGGCTCAAACTTACCACCTCAAGATCAAGAGTCACACACTCTTCCAACTGAGCCACCAACCGCCCCTCAATTTGGACTTTTTTGTACAGAATTTTCTATAAGTAGAGCAAAACATTTAGGTCTCATTCCCTACCCCCCAAATTGAATGTTAGTTACCTATAAAAGTATTTTGTAAATTACTGATAGTAATTTAAATTTGAGACCTGAAACCATAAAAATCCTAGAAAATAACACAGCCAGAAAGGTCTCTGACATCAGCCATAGCAATATTTTTCTAGATATGTCTCCTGAGACGGGGGAATAAAAGCAAAAATAACCTATTTGGGACTTCATCAAAATAAAAAGATTCTGCACAGCAAAGGAAACAGTCAACAAAACTAAAAGGCAACCAACTAAATGGGAGAAGATCTTTGCAAATGACATATCCAAAAAGGGTTAGTATCCAAAATATATTAAGAACTTATACAGGGGCACAAGGCTGGCTCAGTTGGAAGGGCATGCGACTCTTGATCTTGGGGTCGTGAGTTTGAGCCTCACGTTGGGTATAGAGTTTGCTTAAATAAATAAAACTTAAAGAGAACTTATACAAATCAACACCCCCAAAACCAAATAAACCAATTAAAAAATGGGCAGAAGAAATGAAAAGACATTTCTCCGAAGAAGACATCCAGATGGCCAAAAGACACATGAAAAGATGCTTAACATCTCATCATCAGGGAAATGAAAGTCAAAACTACAGTGAGATATCACCTCATACTCATCAGAATGGCTAAAATTAATGACACAGAAAACAACAAGTGTTGGCAAGAACTTGGAAAAAAAAGAACACTCATGCACTGTTGGTGGGAATGCAAACTGGTATAGCCACTAAGGAAAACAGTAAAGAGTTTCCTCAAAAAATTAAAAATAGAACTACCCTATGATCCATTAATAGCACTACTGGGTATTTATCCCCCAGAATACAAAAACACTAATTTAAAGGGATACATGCACCCGTATGTTTATAGCAGCATCATTTATAATAGCCAAGTTATGGAAGCAGCTCAAGTATCCATTGATAGATGAAAGGATTAAGAAGATGTAGTATATATACACAATAGGATATTATTCACCCATAAAATAGAATGAAATCTTGCCATTTGCAACAACGTAGATGGAACCAGAGCGTATTATACTAAGTGAAATAAGTCAAAGAAAGACGTATGATATCATTTCACTCATATGTGGAATTTAAGAAACAAAACAAATAAGCAAAGGGGAAAAAAGAGAGAGAGACAGACCAAGAAACAGACTCTTAACTATAGAGAAGAAACTGATGGTTATCAGAGGGGAGGTGGGTGGGGGGATGGGTGAAATAGGTGATGGGGATTAACAAGGGCACTTGTGATAAATGAAAGAGCAGACCTAGGCGGCCAACTAGTGACTATGTCCCTGACATGGCCGCAGGAAGAGGTTCCCGCTCAAACCTCAGACCACGCCTCCTCCCCTTGAGTAACTTATGTTTTCTAAGAAAGCAGGCTACCGATTGATGCATTCTTCCGAAGTCCAAGGTGGGAGGAAGGGGAGTATGAGAGGCGTGGAAAGTGTGAGTAGAAGAGGGAGGGCTTCTCTCAGGTAGGGGCCAGAGGCAGGAGCCCTCAACCCTGTCCAGGCTTAGAATGACCTGGGAGCATTTTACCCCTCCCCAAACCAATTAATCAGAGTCTCTGGGGATGGTGTTTGGTGCTAGGTATTTATATAGCACAGCAAGGCTGACAGCCAATGGTTAATAGGGGACCAGTGAAAAATGTTCTGTATACACTGAGGCCAAACATGTTAGAGATCCTCAGACACAGTGGTTCTTAAACTTCAGGTGCATCAGAATCTCCTGGAAGACTTGTTCACAGATCGCTGAGCCCCACCCCTCGAGTTTCTGGTTTAGTAGGTCTGTGACCACCAGGCCCAACATTTGCTTTTTTTTTTTTTAATTTTTTAAATGTTTATTTATATTTGAGACAGAGAGAGACAAAGCATGAATGGGGGAGGGTCAGAGAGAGGGAGACACAGAATCCGAAACAGGCTCCAGGCTCTGAGCTGTCAGCACAGAGCCCGACGCGGGGCTCAAACTCACGGACCGCGAGATCATGACCTGAGCCGAAGTCGGCCGCTTAACCGACTGAGCCACCCAGGCGCCCCAACATTTGCATTTTTGACAAGTTCCAGGTGACGCTGATAATTGCTGATCTGGGACCACACCTTGGCAGCCATTGGTCTATCCTTCCCCAGCCAATCAGCTGAGGCCAGGACCCTTCCCCAGCCAATCGGCTAAGGCCATGATCCCTATAAAACCTTTGTGCTTTTGAAACCCGCTCTCTCCGGTATCTCACTGCTGCCTCGGTGCAGGTGGGGGATTGAGCTTGAGCTAGCTCGAATAAAGGCTCTTTGCTTTTGCATCGGACTCGGCTCCCTGGTGGTCTTTGGGGATCATGAATTCTGGGCATAACAATAAGCACCTGGTGACATATGGAATTGTTGAATCACTATATTGGACACCCGAAACTAATATAACACCATACGGTGACTATGCTGGAATTAAATTATTGATAGTACTATTAAAAAAAATTTTTTTTGATGTTTATTTATTTTTGAGAGAGACAGAGACAGGATGCAAGTGGGTTGGGGCAGAGAGAGAGGGAGACACAGAATCTGAAGGAGGATCCAGGCTCTGAGCAGTCAGCACGGAGCCTGACACGGGGCTCCAGGAACTCACGAGCTGTGAGATCATGACCTGAGCCGAAGTCAGATGCTCAACTGACTGAGCCACCCAGGCGCCCCTTGATAGTACTATTTTAAAGAAACTGGGTAATCAGTTCTAATGCTGCTGTCTAATTTGAGGATGAAAGGGAATCTGTTCTAAACTTGCTAGAGGACCCATTTCTTTAAAGTTTTGAGTTTTAGTTTTCTCTGTAGTAAACACCTTATTTAATTTATTTAATATAATTTATTTTTTGATTTTTTTTCAACGTTTATTTATTTTTGGGACAGAGAGAGAGCATGAACAGGGGAGGGGCAGAGAGAGAGGGAGACACAGAATCGGAAACAGGCTCCAGCCTCTGAGCCATCAGCCCAGAGCCTGACGTGGGGCTCGAACTCACGGACCGCGAGATCGTGACCTGGCTGAAGTCGGACGCCCAACCGACCGCGCCACCCAGGCGCCCCTATAATTTATTTTTTGAAAGCAATTTTAAGTTTACAGAATAGTGGACAGGAAGAATGGAGTTCCCATATCTTCCATTACCCTCTCTCCACCTCCCACCCTTTCCCCTATTAAAATCTTGCTTTAGTGAGGTACACCTGTTATAGTTGATGAGCCCATACTGATACATTATTAACTAAAGACCACGGTTTACATTAAGGTTCATTCTTTGTGTTGTACATTCTGTGGGGTTTGACACATGTCTAATGACATGTATCCACCATTACAGTATTGTACAGAATAGTCTTCTGGTCCTAAAAATCCCCTGCCCTCCACTTATTCAGCCTGCCCTCCCCCCCCCCCACCAGAACTCCTTGCAACCACTGATCTTTCTACTGTCTCCATAGTGTTGCCTTTTACAGAATGTCATATAGTTGGAATCATACAGTATGTAGATTTTTCATATTTGCTTCTTATGCATTTAAGATTAACAATATGCATCTAAGATTCCTCCCTGTATTTTTGTGGCTCGATAGCTCAATAATGTTCCATTATCTGGATGTACCAGTTTCTTCATTCACCCAGTGAAGGACATCTTGGTCGCTTCTGAGTTTTAGCAATGATGAATAAAGCTGCTATAAACATCCGTGTTCAGGTTTTTGTGTGGACACAATTTGTTGTACAGCTCATAGAAGTCAGGGAAACACTTTACTTACTATTCCCAGTTTATTAAAAAGGACGTTATAAAGGATACAAATGAATAGCCAGATGAAGAGGTACATGGGGTGATGTCTGGAAGGTTCCAAGCATAGGATCTTCAGACCCTGTGGACTTGGGGTAGGTTACCTTCCTGGTACATGGTCATCAACCTGGAAGTTCTCCAAAGCCCATTGATTGGTTTCTACAGAGGTTCCATTACGCAGGCATGATCATTGGCCCTTGGTGATTAACTCAGTCTCCAGCCCCTCCCCCCTGCTTGGAAGTTGGGGGATAGGACTGGAAGTTACAACCCTCTAGTCATGCCTTGATTTTTCTGGTGGCCAGTCTCTACCCCAAAGCTACCACCAAGAGTGGTCTCTTTGGAAGAGGCTTTCTTATCACCCAGGAATTCCAAGAGATTTAGGAGCTCAGCGTCAGGAACTAGGGACAAAGGTTCATGCCCTTTCTTGTGCGCTCGTGTTCTCTCTCTCTCTCTCTCTGCTTTTATCATATCACAGTTACCCATTTATAAAAAAGGCGAGGTTGGCTTTTACCATAAATAAAAAATCAATTAAAGGTGGATTAAAGACTTAAATGTCAAAGACAAAACCTTACCTTCTTTCATAGAAAATGTCGATGAATATCTTTCAGGCCTTAAAGAAAGAATTTTTAGGGGTGCCTGGGTGATTCAGTCAGATAAACGCGGACTTCAGCTCAGGTTATGATCTTAGGGTTTGTGAGTTTGAGCCCCACCTCGGACTCTGCACTGATAGCTCAGAGCCTGGAGCCTGCCTCAGACTCTGTCTTTCTCTCTCTCTGCCCTTGCCCCACTTGTGTTTCTCTCTCTCTCTCTCTCTCACACACACACAAATAAACAAAAAGAAAGATTCTTAAAATAACACACCAAATAATAATATTTTCCAAAACAAATAATACATTAAAATTTTTTATAAATTTTATTTATTTTGAGAGAGACAGAGAGAGTGTGGGTGGGGAGGGGCAGAGAAAGAGGGAGAATCCCAAGCAGGCTCCACACTGTCAGCACAGACCCCACAGAGGGCTCGAACTCCTGAAACT
Source organism: Leopardus geoffroyi (assembly GCF_018350155.1). NCBI lineage: Eukaryota > Metazoa > Chordata > Mammalia > Carnivora > Felidae > Leopardus > Leopardus geoffroyi. The sequence continues at coordinate 106,700,514 of NC_059329.1, forward strand.
GAGATCGTGGCCTGAGCTGAAATCAAGAGTTGGATGCCCGACCGACTGAGCCACTCAGGTGCCCCAATAATACATTTTATTTATTTATTATTTTATTTATTTATTTATTTATTTATTTTTAATTTTTTTTTTCAACGTTTATTTATTTTTGGGACAGAGAGAGACAGAGCATGAACGGGGGAGGGGCAGAGAGAGAGGGAGACACAGAATCGGAAACAGGCTCCAGGCTCTGAGCCATCAGCCCAGAACCTGACGCGGGGCTCGAACTCCCGGACCGCGAGATCGTGACCTGGCTGAAGTCGGACGCTTAACCGACTGTGCCACCCAGGCGCCCCCCCAATAATACATTTTAAAATAAGACGTCAAAAGTAAAAATGTGGGCCATAAGAGAAAACACTTATCTATCTATCTATCTACCTATCTATCTATCTATCTATCTATTTATTTAAGTAGGCTCCATGCCCAATGTGGGGCTTGAACTCACGACGCTGGGATCAAGGGTCGGATGCTCCACCAACTGAGCCAGCCAGGCACCCCTATTTTTTCAATCCCAGCCATCCCACCAAAACTGATAACATTTTATTATTTTTTTTAATTTTAGAGAGAGAAAGAGAGAGAGCACATGAGGTGTGGGGGAAGAAGGGCAGAGAGGCAGGGAGAGAGAATCTTAAGTAGGCTCCACACTCAGATCAGAATCCAAAGTGGAGCTCGATCCCACGACTCTGTGATCATGACCTGAGCCGCAATCAAGACTCAGACACCCAACTGACTGAGCCACTAAGGTGCCCCCAAGACTGATAACATTTTTGATGGATAACTTTTGTTCGTCAAAGGACAGCTGAAGGGTGCCTGGGTAGCTCAGTCAGTTAAGCATCCCTTGATTTGGGCTCAGGTCATGATCTCACCATTGGTGAGATTGAGCCCTGTATTGGGCTCTGTATTGGGAATCCTGCTTGGGATTCTTTCTCCCTCTCTCTGCCCCTCCCCTGCCCTTCCCCCTCAAAATAAATAATAAATAAACTTGAAGAAGAAGAAGAAGATGGAGGAGGAGGAGGAGGAGGAGGAGGAGGAGGAGGAGGAGGAGACATCTGAGTGCCCAGATCTTGGTTTCTAATACCATTCTCCCAATAAAAGGAACCAGGGTTCTTTGGAGATATGGCTGATTCTAGGGCTGGGGCCCTAACATACATACAAGATGAGCCTGGACCATTTTGTAGTGCCAGGAAGTAAAGACGTGCTCAAAAAAACTGTATGTGGGGGGAGGCAGGGGGACAGCAGAAAGAGAAATGTATTAAAAGAGCCAACCTAAAAGAGCTCACAGCGGCCAACGCTGTAACAATTTGAGAACCCCCCCCCCAGTAATATAGTATTGAATTCTAACCCAAAGGATAAAATACATATGCAGAAGTCCATACTGACAAAAAACAAATAACCAGATAAATGAGGGAGAAGAGATAAATCTCCTGTACAGAAAATCTCCAGTAATTCATGTCAATACTCCCTCCCATCCAGGAGGCAGAGCTTAATGCCAGACCTTGTGAGTGTGGCTGCACTTAGAGATTTTCTTCCAAAGGATGTGATGATAGAAAGTTGTGAAGGTCACAGGGGCTGGAAAAATAGCAATACCCACCAGTATCGTGTGACCACAATGGTAGAAAGAGCTGATGTTGGGGGACTTCAGTCACCATTTTAAGGATAATTTAATCCCTTATTACTATGTAGCCTCTTGGATGAGATCAGTATTCTGTCTCTGATCAGCTAAATATCTGATGTCATCTATCCAAGGATACTATGTTACAAATGCTTCTCTGTTTCTTCCATAGGTTGATCTGCTATATCTCTGATGTTACTCTTTTTTTCTACTTTTTAAAAGTTTATTTATTTATTTAGAGAGGAAGAGAGAGAGCACGAGAGGGGGAGGGGTAGAGAGAGAGAGAGAGAGAGAGAGAATCTCAAGCAGGCTCTGCTCTGCCAGCACAGAGTTCGATGGGGGGCTCATCCCGTCACCCCAGGAACCATGCGATCATGACCTGAGCCAAAATCAAGAGTCAGATGCTCAACTAACTGAGCCACCCAGACGCCCCATGTTTCTCTCTTTTACTATCTGGTTGTAATGAGAGAGAAAGGCTTGCTGCTGCATTATTGTTCATTGTCTAATTTACTTAGAATCAGGTACTTTTGAGATGGCACATTTATTTCTCTTCTAAACGATAGCTTTGGCTGTATTTCCTCTCCTCTTTCTGGCTTTTATCCCCTCTCACATTCCCCATCCTCCACTGAGACAACCCTGACGGTTCTCTTCTTTAGAAGCCAGCGTCCCTCCTGCAGGATTCGTAATAACAATGTTATTCCAACGTCACTTCTTCAAATGACAGTTGCCAAGTGAGCCCCTTTGGCTGAGGGTCGGCCTCCTTCTCGGCTTTCATCTCCATAGCGCTTTGACCTCCAAATGCTCAGTTCTTTAACTTTCAGCCATCATCCATTTTTCAAATGTCTGAACTCCCCAAGGTCAACGGACATGTCAGAAGCAAAATACGTGTTAATCAGCTGCTTATGTTATCGGTAAGGCTTTCGGTCAACAGTAGGCTATTAGTAGTTAAGTATTTGGGGAGTCAGAAGTTACACGCAGAGTTTTGACCGTGCCACAAATCCCTGTGCTGTTGAAGGCTCAACTGTAATCCTTATTTGTTGGGAAACATGTGACATGGACTTTTGCAACAGGGGTTTAGAAAGGAATTTTCTCTGTACACTTAGCGCTCTGCGTTTCAGGGCCCAACCCTCATCTGTCTGCCTGAGCATAAAGTATTAAAGATGTGTAGCCTCACGTGGTCTCTGGATTGTTGAGCTGCCTTTTCTCTCTGCGTTGTCTCAGTCTTTTTTTTTATTTTTATTTTTTTTATTATTTAAAAAAAAAATTTTTTTTTTCAACGTTTATTTATTTTTGGGACAGAGAGAGACAGAGCATGAACGGGGGAGGGGCAGAGAGAGAGGGAGACACAGAATCGGAAACAGGCTCCAGGCTCTGAGCCATCAGCCCAGAGCCCGACGCGGGGCTCGAACTCAAGGACCGCGAGATCGTGACCTGGCTGAAGTCGGACGCTTAACCGACTGCGCCACCCAGGCGCCCCTTTTTTTTTTTTTTTTTTTTTTAGAGTTTTTAAGTTTATTTATTTTGAGAGAGAAAGAGAGTACGAGTGGGGAGGGGAAGAGAGACAGGGAGAGAGAGGCAGAATCCCAAGCAGGCTCCACACTGTCAGCATGGAGCCCAATGTGGGGCTTGGACGCCCGAACCGTGAGATCATCACCTGAGCTGAAATCGAGTGGTGGACGCTCAACCGACTGAGCCATCCTGTCCCAGCCTGGTTTTGAAAGCTTAATTCTTCGTGACAAATCATATACTTCTCCAGACACCTGGCTGGCTCGGTCAGAAGAGCATGTGACTTTTGATCTTAGGGGCATGAGTTTGAACCCCACATTGGGTATAGACATTACTTAAATAAAACTTAAAAAAATATTTGTTAATGATCTACTTTGCGTTCCTACAGTAAATATTAAGTCTTATATGTTTTTATATCAAAAGGCATTGAAGGATCTGAGGATCTCTAGCCACGTTCTGCCTCTTTCTGTACAGTCTTTCCATGTTTTCCGGTCGTCTCCTTCCCCCAGATTTATTACTTTCTTTTGGTTGAATAGTAACAAGTCTTGCTTTCCTTTTTTTTTTTTTTTTTTTTTTAAATTTTTTTTTTCAACGTTTATTTATTTTTGGGACAGAGAGAGACAGAGCATGAACGGGGGAGGGGCAGAGAGAGAGGGAGACACAGAATCAGAAGCAGGCTCCAGGCTCTGAGCCATCAGCCCAGAGCCCGACGCGGGGCTCGAACTCACGGACCGCGAGATCGTGACCTGGCTGAAGTCGGACGCTTAACCGACTGCGCCACCCAGGCGCCCCTTGGTTTCCTTTTTTTAAAGAATTTGGTATTTGGGGCACCTAGATGGCTCAGTCGGTTAAGCAACCAACGCCTGATTTCACTTCAGGTCATGATCTCATGGTTCGTGAGTTTGAGCCCCACGTCAGGTTCTGTGCTCACAGCATGGAACCTGCTTGGAATTCTCATTCTCCTCCTCTCTCTCTGCCCCCCCTCCCCCCCACCAAATAAATAAACATTAAGAAAAAATAAAGACTTTTGTTTTTAAGTAATCACTACACCCAACCTGGGGCTCGAACTCACAACCCCGAGATCAAGAGTGGTATGCTCCACCGACTGACCCAGCCAGGTGCCCTTGTTTTCCTTTTTTATGATATAATGTGGTGTTGTTTACATTTCTTTTCACTTTTATCCCTTTATCTTCACACGCTACTTTTGTTGTTTCTAAGAAGGGAGGTATTTGGGCTCGACTGGTATAGTTCATCCAACTCATTTTCCAAACCCTCATGAAGTGCCTACTATATGTTATCTCTGAACAGGCAGGTCCGTCAGCAAATTGCACAAGGTCTCTGCCACTCGTCTTGAAGTGCAAACAGACGCTCAGAAAAGGAAATGCAATAAACAAACAGGATATGTGTTGTGGCAGAGGTAGATGGAAAATAGTTCTTTGGGAGAAGTTGAGAAAAACTGTCATCTGAGCTAGGTCTTGAATGAACGGGAACTAATGAGGCCGAGTGGCAGAACAGGACGGGAAAAACACGGAATGGCATGTCCAGAGATGCAGAGGCCTGACAAAGCTGGCTGTACTGTAAGACTGGCAGGTGTTTGAAGGCTGATGTCACTGGGGGGGGGGGGGGAGTGGGGGGAGGGGGAGGGGCAATCCCTGTGGAAGGCGTGGGGATCATAAATTTTGGGGGGTAAGTTGTTAGCTTCTTTACTGCACGCAGAAGGAATTGGCTTCATCTGTCTGGAACCACAGGGCTGTGAGTGAGATATTAGGTTTCTAGGGGTGTAATGTTGGACAATCTCAAGGAGAGCTTCGGAACCCAGTTCTCAACCTTGAACTTCAACCCTGTTAAAGTCTGTTCAGAGCCTCTGGTTGGCACTTATCTGCCATGCCCAGGGTACCTTGGACTTATCATCTTTGCGCAGTAGTCTGAACTCCACCCTCTATCCACTCGCCTGCCTCCCTCTAGGAATTGGTTCTGGCTCTCCTAGGGTGGGGGTCGGGTATGGGCTTTGGCATGCAGAAAGGGAATGGCAGAAGATGAGCCTTTTCACACCCTTGACTCTCCTTGGGCCCCCCTTCCTGTCTGCTGTTTCTTTAGATTTGGCTTCTGCTTTCTTCCAAACACACAGCTACCTTGGCTTCCAGCCCAGGTGGGAGAGGGAGAAAGAACTTGTTTCCTTCAGCTCCTCTCTGAAAATAATCCAGCTGGCACTGGTCAGGAACAAGCAGTTCCTGAACGTCTGCACCCCATGGTGTTGATGTCCAGCAGTCCCTGCTATGAACCTTGTCTCTGCCCCACTTAGTCTCCATCCCAGAATCTCTGTGGAGGGAAGCTGGGTGGTCTTCAAGGCCTCTGTGATGAAATTTTGGGGTGACGGTGGGGTGTTCTGGAGCCGACGACCAAGAAAGAATTCTTGAAGACGTCTTTGGTGCAATAATTTTACTATAGCATGGGGACAGGACCCGTGGGCAGGAAGAGCTGCACTGGGGTCATGATGGGTAACATTATATACCCTCAGCTTGGGAGGTGGTCAGGGATAGAGTACGTCTCTAAGGAATTTTGGAAGCAAGGTTTCCACGACCTTGAGGGGCTAGTTATTGCCAGGGAAATTACTGTTTCACTTATTACCGTTAAATAAAATCTCAGTCATGAGATCCTTCAAATGTATAAGGGGGGGGGGGTATAAGCTTGGAGCCTGATTGCCAGCATATATCCTGGGGCAGTTAAGATAAAGGAAGTAGACTTACAGGATCCTCGTGGTTGGGATAATGTTAAACCAAGGTTCTCTTTGGCCCCAGCAAAGCGTCATCCTTGAGGCAGCTGAGCTCCTAGAGGGAGATCACTCTGTCGGTCTCGGGTCTCGAGGACTCTGTCATGGGCTATAGGCAGTAAGGGAATTAAATTTTTCATTTGCTTTAGTTTCCCTCATTACCATGACAAGCACTTAAACCCCTTTCCTTTGTTCTCTGGTAGCCAGGAGTGTCGGAGGAATATCACATGTATCCCACCTGAAGAGGGGGGGGTGGTGCGGGGTGCTAGTTTATGCTTTGCCCTCAGCTTGTCTCATCATCTGCGGCTGCCTCCAAGGCTTAGCATAGTGAAGTGATAAGGAGGTAAGGGAATCCTGGCACCCTGGGGAGATTGGGCTAATCTGTCGGAGGCCCTGCAACAGTGGGGAAGAGTCTGGTCTGTTGTAGGATAATGGTGGGTGCCTCCAATTGAGGCCCAACCTTGGAATGTTTCCTACAGCCCAGCAGGCTTTTGGCTCTTCTGTCGGATTCCTAGCTGCCCGACATCCTGGCGCCAGAAACTGGCGGTGGGGGGTTGGGGGGGTGGGATAGGGGAAGACGGGCGGTGGGGGGTGCGGTCAGCTTCAACTCTCCTGTCCGAACAGATTCATCTTAAAACATCAGGGAGAAGACTGCATTACAGTTAACCCAATAAAATTAATACAGCAAAGTATTGTAGTGGGCACTTAATAGTTGCTGCATGATGAATTATTTGAAATGAACTCAAGATGAATCTCGAAGGACGAGTGGGAGTAAGCCCTGCGGGGAAGCAGAGATCCGGCGCCAAGTTCCAAAGGCTTGAGGAGACAAGGCTAGGTGGGGGAAAGGGGAGAAGCTGAGTTTGGCTGGCTCTGAGAGCGCCAGCGGCCGTGCGAAGTTGGGCCCACCACGCGGTGGTTTGAGCCCAGGGCCAGGGGCGAACGGAGCACGTTGGGGCCCGGGCTTCGACGGCGGCGAAGAGGGGCCCTAGGGCCACCCGCGGTGCTGGAAGTCCCCTCCCTGTCCACTCCTCGGGGCGGGACAAATCAGACTCCGCCCACCTGGAGGTGGCTCTGCGCGCAACCTTCTTAGCGTTCGACTAGGAGGAACTTTAGGGGTAAACAGGTTCGAGAAGGGGGAATTGAGGCGCGCAGCGGTGGGAAGCGTGCTCCGGAGCCTAGTCCCCCCACCGCCGCCCACCCGTGTTGTCTCAGAAAGAGCAATCGGGGCCGTTCCTCTTTAAGGGGCGGGCAGGGGCGGGGCTCCCCGTCTCTTTCCGGTAGGCTGCGCCCTTCCCACCGCAGACGCGAACACTGTAGCCCGAGGTGCGCGTGATCGCGAATTCTTCGGAGGCCGTGTTGGGGCGGGGAGGTCGCGGCCGGAGTCCAGCCACCGCTTGATCGCAGACTGCATCGTATCGCCGGTTCCGCAGGCATCATGAGCCAGGACACTGAGGTGGACATGAAGGAGGTGGAGCTGAACGAAATGGAGCCCGAGAAGCAGCCGATGAATGCGGCGTCCGGGGCAGCCATGGCCGTAGTCGTGGCGAGCGGCGCCGAAAAGAACGGCCTGGTTAAGATCAAGGTGGCCGACGACGAGGCAGAGGCAGCGGCCGCGGCCAAGTTCACTGGCCTGTCTAAGGAGGAGCTGCTGAAGGTGGCGGGCAGCCCCGGCTGGGTGCGCACCCGCTGGGCGCTGCTGGTGCTCTTCTGGCTCGGCTGGCTCGGCATGCTGGCGGGGGCGGTGGTCATCATTGTGCGGGCGCCGCGCTGCCGCGAGCTGCCCGCGCAGAGCTGGTGGCACAAAGGCGCCCTCTACCGCATCGGCGACCTGCTGGCCTTCCAGGGCCACGAGGAGGGCGACCTAGCGGGTGAGCTGTGGGCGCGACCCTGGGTTATCGGGCCACCGGCTCCGATCCTGTCCCCAGATTGACGCCGACGGTTGTCCACCCCATTCAGTACTCGGTCCCGCACCCTCAAGCCGGAGATGTAGCTTCTCCATTCCTTCTTTGAAGACAACTGCCCCTACGCCCTCTTCCACGAGGATGGCTGACTCAGCGTCCTCACTTACCCTGCGAAGCCTGTAGCTGACGGTTTCTGAAGTAATGCACCGGGCATCTTGCGTCAGCTCCTCTGAGTCTCGTGATTCAGGCTCACTTCCCCCCAACACTTAGTTCCTGCCGGAGGGGAGAAGAGGGGCCATCAAGGCCCAACACTTAGTTCCCCAACACTTCCTGTGGGAGGGGAGAAGAGAAGAGGGGCGATCAAGGACCTCTCAGAGGGTCTTCACTTTAAATTTTTTTTTTAATGTTTATTTATTTTTGACAGAAAGAGAGAGAGACAGACAGAGCATGAGCGGGGGAGGGGCAGAGAGAGAGGGAGACACAACCTGAAGCAGGCTCCAGGCTCTGAGCTGTCAGCACAGAGCCCGACGCTGGGCTCGAACTCACAGACTCTGAGATCATGACCTGAGCCAAAATCTGACGCTCAACCGACTGAGCCACCCAGGTGCCCCTCAGAGGGCCTTCACTTTAAATCTGCTTCCCCATTTCAGGCCTGAAGAGGCACCTCGATTACCTGAGCACCCTGAAGGTGAAAGGCTTTGTGCTGGGCCCAATTCACAAGAACCAGAAAGATGACCTCGCTGGGACCAACTTGGAACAGATCAACCCTGTTCTCGGCTCCAAGGAAGATTTTGACAATCTCTTGCAATCCGCCAAGAAAAAGAGTGGGTGTCCTGGAGTTGCCAAGGAAGCAGCTGGGAAGGGCTTGGCCTTCTGGCCACAGAAAAGACAGGACAGGGTTTTTGTTTGGTTTACTCCTGTCTGGCTGAGTTTTCTAAGGCAGGTACAAGCTCCCTGCAGTTTGTTAGGCTTCAGCCTAAAATTAATTTGCCAGGTGGTGCAGAGACTTTCTACTTGGATGTGTGCGCATTCACTTACCTTCTGGGCTTCAGTGTCCTTATTTGCAAAATGTAGGCTTTTGCTGATTCAGTGTTCTTTAAACTTGTAAAGGAATGGATCCTTTTGAGAACAATATCCAAATAGAATCTTGTCTTATTTTAAGAGGATTCACTTTGGGGTTGGGGAGCCCAGGGCCCCCTAGTTTAGCCTTCTCGACTACACTACATGCCTTCTGCCCGATGAGATTTTCAACCCCTCCACTCACATCTTTGTTTCAATGGAATAGGTTTTGCCGGGGTTCAAATCTAAGCTTTTTGTGCCAAATGATACATAGGGAGTAGTCCACTAACTTGTATTTGTTGATTTCTTCCTTTCCTGACACCCCAACGTCTTTCTCCTGACTCCCTTTTTTCCTCCATTGTTCCAGGCATCCGGGTCATTCTGGACCTCACTCCCAACTATGAGGGCCAGAACTCATGGTTCCTCCCCACTCAGATTGACACTGTGGCCGCCAAGATGAAGGTAAGTAAGTGTGTTGGCGCCGATGGCAGGTGGGAGTTGGCAGCTGGGGCTGTGTTGATCCTTCTAGCAAGCCCTTGTAGACTAGCCTGGCTCCAGCTGAGGGGCCCCTTGCTCCTTGGAGCCAAGCTGGCACACCCTTCCCACAGGCAGAGGGTAGGCCAACAGTGCTCCCTGGTTTTGCTTGTTCCTTTTCTGGTCACTCATTTTCCTTGTTTCCTCGACTCTGATGGTAACAGTGCCAGGAAAGGAATTTCTCAGATGGTGATCTGGGTTTGACTTTTCTTCCTTTGGGGGAGAGGAAGCTGTTTCTCTGTGGGAATCCTGCCGTGTCTGGTTTCCCAGTTCTTGTTTGATGTATTTTGGAGGGGAGCCCAGTCTGAAGTTGTAAGCATTGTGGTCTTCTGCGTCTGGGACCATGCCAAGTATTTTGGATATGTGTTCTAAGTTTCTCTGTAACCACACAAAGTCTCTTTCATCTCTAATCTGTCAGTGAAGAAGCTAGGGTTCAGAGGGGCTTGAGGTGCTTAGGATTTGAAGTCTCAGGTAGTCTCATTTCTGTAACCTGCTTTCCCTGAATACGGGTATAGGCTCAAAGACTATACCCAGCAGGCTGCAAGTGGGACTTTGTTATCCAAGCTCCTAATGCCTGGGTTCTAGGACACTGGCCAGTTCAGCAGGGGTATAGAAGAAAATATAATCTCTTAAAAGTTATTGATGAGGGGATGTTTTCAGATGGTATGGCTTGAGGACTGGTAGCCTTGGGTGAAAATGGAGATAAGAGGTGAGACAGAAAGGGCAAAAGGGGTCTTGGGGGTGGGGTTCCATGTCTTGTGCCCACCAATGCCAGGACTTCAGGCCTGGGCCTGTTTTGCAGAACTGGCTTCTCTTCTCAAATCTTCATCTGAACTGCCCTGGGGCTGTGCTTTGAACTTCACTCTTTCATCTTTGGCCTTGCTCTGACCTGCTCTCTTACACACACCCTCCCCTGGCCTCAGGACACCCGGAGAGGAGTAAGTATACTTGTCTTCTGATCTTGGCTAGAGAGAGAGAGAGAGAGAGAGAGAGAGAGAGAGAGAGAGTGCGCCGAGCCCGCAAGCAAGCACGTGAGCAGGGGAAGGGGCAGAGAGAGAGAGGGAGACAGAGGACCAGAAGTGAGGTTCTGTGCTGACAGCAGCGAGTCTGATGTGGGGCTCGAACCCTCGCACTGTGAGATCATGACCTGAGCCAAAGTCCAATGCTCAACGGACTCAGCCACCCAGGCACTCCTAAGTGAAGTTATGTTTATCAACATACTTTTTCTCTTAGGCCTTTTCTATATCAAAGGAGAAGCTGTGTGATTTGTAATGGGGAGGAATACAGAAGTGAAATGCTATAACTTTAAGAATCAGTGATGGTGAGAGGCGCCTGGCTGGCTCAGTTAAACATCTGACTCTTGGTTTGGACTCTGGTCACGACCTCACCGTTTGTGAGTTCAAGCCCCACATCAGGCTCCGCACTGACAGTGTGAAGCCTGCTTGGGATTCTCTCCCTCTCTCTGCCCCTTCCCTGCTCATGGGTGTTCTCTCTCTCTCTCTCTCTCTCTCTCTCTCTCTCTCTCAAAATAAATAAATAAACTTAAAAAAAAAAAAAAAGAATCAGTGATGGTGTAGAATGAGAGGGAGCTGAAGGCTGATGGTTAAGTGAGGCCAGTCAAGGCAGGTGACTCTTCCAAGGTCATAGGAAAGTGCGTGGTAGGTGAGGTTTAGCGTGGGCTGGATTTTCTAAGCCTTTGCATCAGAGTGTTGAAGCCCTTCCTCTGTTGTTTTGCCCCGTCCCTATAGGATGCTCTGAGTTTTTGGCTGCAGGCTGGTGTGGATGGGTTCCAGGTTCGGGACGTGGAGAATCTGACGGTGAGTTTCTTTCCATGTGAGAGGCAGAGTCTGGGTGAGAGCAGAGGGACTCGTCAGGGCTTGTTGGCGTTCTCTGTTCCTTGACTTTGTTTCTTTTCTTCTAGGATGCGTCTTTGTTGTTGGCTGAGTGGCAGAACATCACCAAGAGCTTCAGCGAAGACAGGTAGGTGCCAGGCCTCCCCCGCCAACTCAGCTTCATGGTGGGAACCCCCCAGTAGAGTGCCAGACCCAAGGAATGGGCGATTTCCTAGCCCAAAGAACTTTCTTCACTTTCATTCTTTGCTTGTTCTTTACCAACCTTGTCCCCTGCCTTGCCCTCTGCAGGCTCTTGATCGCAGGGACTGAGTCCTCTGACCTTCAGCAGATTCTGAGCCTCCTTGGATCCACTAAGGACCTGTTGTTGACTAGCTCATACCTGTCAGACTCCATTTCCACCGGGAAGCATATAGAATTCTTGGTCACCCAGTATTTGAATGCCACCGACAGTCGCTGGTGCAGCTGGAGCGTGAGTACCACAGTCGGGGGACGAGGCGGGGGAGGAGGCCTTTTTGACGAAAGGTGTGGGCAGACGGAGGCAGAGACGGGTTTCCGGGCTCACCAGTGCATCCATCCCTGCAGTTGTCTCAGGCGGGGCTCCTGACTTCCTTCGTGCCGGCTCATCTTCTCCGCCTCTACCACCTGCTGCTCTTCACCCTGCCAGGGACCCCGGTTTTCAGCTACGGAGATGAGATCGGCTTGGAGGCCGCTGCCCTGCCTGGCCAGGTATGGCTTACTGCCTCCCTGGAGCAGTGGGGGAGGTTGTGTTCCCCTATCGCGATGCTTCTGTGGATGGCAGCAGGTAGACGTGAGCCTTGGGGGGAACTGCGTTTGACTCCTGGTCAGCCACGGTAGCCGCGTGGCCTCGGCAACTTCTTTCACGACCCTAGTCTTTTTTTTTTTTTTTTTCAACGTTTATTTTTGGGACAGAGAGAGACAGAGCATGAACGGGGGAGGGGCAGAGAGAGAGGGAGACACAGAATCGGAAACAGGCTCCAGGCTCCGAGCCATCAGCCCAGAGCCCGACGCGGGGCTCGAACTCACAGACTGCGAGATCGTGACCTGGCTGAAGTCAGACGCTTAACCGACTGCGCCACCCAGGCGCCCCGGCCCTAGTCTTGATCACCTCTTCTGGGGCCTTGCATTTCTTGGAGGGAAGTTGGGATTCAATGAGAGCATATTTGAAGATGCGATGGCTGGTACCCGGTAGGTGTTCCATATGGGAGCCATCTGTTGGTTGGTTGGTTCGTTCGTTCATTCTCATTCGTGTGTTCGGCGGGCAGCAGGTAGGTGTTCGGCTGGGCTTGTGCCCTCCAGCAACTCCTAGTTTAGTGGGGGACCCAGAGGAGTAAGAGAAACGCATGGTAGCCAGTGCTGAGACGGGGTAAGAGCATGGTGTTCACTTAGCTCTAGCCGCAGGGTTAGAGGTTGACACCCAAGCTGATATTTACAGAACTGGTCGTGCAGTTATTCCACGGTTTTCTGGAGTAATTCCTATATGCCATGCACAGAGGACACAGCAATGCACAGAAGAGCTGGAGGTGGGGAAGTTAGATAATAAGCAAAGAGAATAAAGATGCCCAATGCTGGGGCGCCTGGATGGCTTAGTCTAGGTTAAGCACCCGACTTTGGCTCAGGTCATGATGTCACGGATTGTGAGTTGGAGCCCCGCGTCCGGCCTTGTGCTGACAGCTCAGAGCCTGCAGCCTGCTTTGGATTCTGTGGCTCCCTGTCTCTCTGCACCTCCCTCACTTGTGCTGTGCCTCTATCTCTCTCAAAAATAAGTAAATGTAGGGGCGCCTGGGTGGCGCAGTCGGTTAGGCGTCCGACTTCAGCCAGGTCACGATCTCGCGGTCCGTGAGTTCGAGCCCCGCGTCAGGCTCTGGGTTGATGGCTCAGAGCCTGGAGCCTGTTTCCGATTCTGTGTCTCCCTCTCTCTCTCTGACCCTCCCCTGTTCATGCTCTGTCTCTCTCTGTCCCAAAAATAAATAAACGTTGGAAAAAAAAAAATAATAAGTAAATGTTAAAAAAAAAAAAAAAAATTAAAGGTGCTCAGTGCTGCTAAGTGCTGTATAAAAGAGAACAGGGTCAGGGGCCTAGAGAACAGGGGATGGGGGATGTTTGCCATCGTGTGGCCACAGAAGATCTAGTGAGACACCTGAGCGGGGAGTGGAGGGCAGTCAGGGAGCTAACCCTGTGGCTGGGAGAAAAGCCCTCCACGCTGACGCGATAGTGTGGGCAGGGACCTGACTCGGGGGCCGGCCTTGCTTATCCAGTAGAAGTTAGCCTAGCCTCGGGGGGAGGCTCTACATGGATGGGGCTGGGAACAGAAGGTGAAGGGAGAAGCAGGCCCAGGCCTTTCCCAAATCCTGTTTTCCTGGCTTTTCAGCCTGTGAAGTCTCCAATCATGCCCTGGGATGAATCCAGCTTCCCCGACACCTCAGAACCTGGAAGTAACAACATGACTGTAAAGGTAAGGGTTTGGGGTGGGCCAGACCTGCTTGGCCGAGGGTGGGCAGGTGGCGTGTAGGAGGTTGCACCCAGGGGTGTCCTTTATCCTTTCTTGCTGTGACCATCACTTGCAGGGCCAGAATGAAGACCCTGGCTCCCTCCTCTCTCTCTTCCGGCGACTGAGTGATCAGCGAGGCAAGGAGCGCTCCCTGCTGCATGGGGATTTCCATGTACTCTCCTCCGGGCCTGACGTCTTCGCCTACGTCCGCCAGTGGGACCAGAACGAGCGCTTCTTGGTAGTGCTCAACTTCGGGGATGTCGGCCAACCAGCCAGGTTGCCGGCCACTGCCAGCCTGCCAACCAAGGTCAATCTGCTGCTCAGCACCCATCTGGGCCGCGAGGAGGGGGCCTCTCTTGAGCTGGGGCACCTAAACGTGGAGCCCCATGAGGGGCTGTTGCTTCGTTTCCCCTATGTGGCCTAACAGGACCCATTACCCCTCCCCCCCCCCCCCCAGGCCCTTTGGGTCCTGGTTTCTTTTCTTTTCTTTTTTTTTTTTACGGTCACAGATTACAGTTGAGAGGTGTTTTCTGGCTTCAAATAAAAGTCACTCCTGCCTGGTGAGGTCTTGTCTTCCCTTCCTCGGTCACAGCAGGAATCTACCCCCTCCTCCGTGCACGCATGCGCGCACACACACAAAGACAGTGATCAGGGCTAGAGAGTTCCATGCACCTGCTCCAGCCCAGAGAGGGAGGGGCCTTCCAGGCTCATAACAACAAGGAGGTATGAGGGCCAGGGCTAGCGTCTGGGTCAGGGTCCACTCCTGGAGGTCTTCGGTCTTACTGACTCTTTCCTTATCCCCCTCAGCAGTGGTCTCCAGCCAAGTGTGGTCAGGTTTCCTGTTTTTTTGCAGACTTGGCCTCTCAGGGAGAAGGAGTGGGAGCCGGGTGGCCTGTTTCCTAAGAGATGCTTCTAAAGGGTACTAGAGGGCATTCATTCAACAAGAATGTGTTGTGCACTCAGCATGTGACAGGAATCGTTTTAGGTCCTGGGGTCACAGGAGAGGACGAAGTACAAGATCCCTCTCTTCTAGTCGTCTAGGGCTTCTAGTCTAGTGAGGGAATGGAGAAGAAATAAGGTGAGTACAATTTCGAGTGCCGTGGATATAGTGATGGTGTTCCAAGAGGACAAAGTGAGGCAGGAAGGAGAGGCAGGGGCTTGGGGTGGAAGGGAACTGGACGAGGGGAGAGGGGAGACCTCACCAAGGGGGTGCCATGTGAACAAAAGGCCTGAAGTAAAGGAGGGGGTTCCCTTGCCAGATAACTGGGGGAAGGGGGGCTCTTCGGTGCCCTAGGGTGGGGGCATGCCTTACTTGAGGGGGAGAGGGTGGGGGGCGGGGTGAGGCCTGGTTGGCAGGGGTTGGGTAGATCATGAAGATCGGAGTAAGGTGGTCACAAAGCGGGGCGTAAAGAATTTGGGAAACGGCACAGTTGGAGGGCACGGTCCCCACAAGACTGCCCTCACTTCAGACACCAGCTGCAAGTTCAGGTCTCCAAGACCATCCTCAGCAGGTAATGCTAGCATGACTTACACAACTCAGGAAAGCACTAACATTACAGTGCGTGTGTGTTTTAAGTTTATTTTGAGAGAGGGGGTGCCTGTGTGAGCGGGGGAGGGGTAGAGAGAGGTGGGAGAGACAGAATCCCAAGCAGGCTCCACTCTATCAGCACAGAGCCCAACGTGAGTCTTGAACTCACGAACTGTGAGATCGTGACCTGAACTGAAATCAAGGGTCGGTGGGCACTCAACCAGCTGAGCCACCCAGATGCCCCAAGATCACAGTGTTTTAACAGCAGAAGGATACACATTCAACTAAAGGGCAGGTTGCGCAGGGTGGAATCCGGCGGGGGACTGGCAGGGGGGAAGGGGAGGCTCCAAGTGTGAAGCTTCCAATGGATTGTTCTCTCGCAGTGGGGTCCTGGACCTGAGACCCCCTGGTTTGTAACACACGGTGTGGCCAAGCAGGGAAGCTCGTCCTAGGCTTGGTGTCCAGAGTTCCTGGGCGTGCCCATAACCGGGTGCCCATGCGCCCGACCTTTACTCTCCAAGTTCCCCCAGAGGGCATGTGTCCCAAAGCACTCCTTGCAAATCACATTGTTTGACAGATGTCTGAAGTCCTCAGACAGGACATTCCAGAGGCCTAGAGATCACCTCCCAGGAGCTGAGGGCAAAGGCCAGACTTGGAAGGTAAGACTAACTCTGAGTGATGGGAGGGAGCTGGAAGGCTGTGAGCAGCATGGGTGGGCTGATGGGTTTTCGCTGACTCGCTGTCCCCCTAGCAGGGAGGCTAGTTAGGGTGGCTGTTAATGGCTGTAGCTTGACAGACTTCGCAGGATAACAGCAGTGGAGGTGTTTGGGTCCTGGACTTGTTTTGCAGGTAAACCCACTGGATTTTGTGTTGAATCTTTCTGTTGCAGTCATGATTCTCAGACTGGCCTCACAGACCTGGGGGTGAAGTCTGGCCCCCATGGCTTTCTTATGGAAAGAACACTGGTTCCTGCAGGATGGGGCTTGGGTCGGGCCTGAGCCTCTAAGGGGGTCTTGGTGGAGGGGACAGGTCAAGAGACTAGATGGCCCAGTTAAGGCCCAGTCCTTGTTGGCTCATTTGATTTCTCTTGCCCTGCACCTGTGCCAAGGGCTGTGCGGGCATGTGCTCAGGTGCTAGGGCACAGTTCCTGAGAAGACACACCCGGCAGGTTCTGACCCTCGTCTGATCCGGGCTCTCCTCTTCCTGAGGCTCCCCACCCTCGGCCCTTTCCCAGGGGGCCAGCTCCAGCCCTCCCCGTTTCCCTCTTGCTCTGCCTCCCGCCTCCCCTCTGACCCAGTGGGTATCACGGTGTCACCACAGATGGAACCTCAACCTCATTTTGTGCTTTGTGATTTCCTGTAGACTTTCACATTTTTCAAATTTTTCCTATGCGGGGCTCGAACCCATGAACCGTGAGGTCATGACCTGAGCCAATGTCAGACATTTCACCAACTAAGCCACCCAGGTGCCCCGACTTTCCCTTTTTAAAAAGCCCTTTCCCTACAATGGAGTATTACTTGGCAATCAAAAAGAATGAAATCTTGCCATTTACAACTACGTGGATGGAACTGGAGGGTATTATGCCAAGTGGAATTAGTCAGAGAAAGACAAATATCCTATGACTTCACTCATATGAGGGCTTTAAGACAGAACAGATGAACATCAGGGAAGGGAAACAAAAATAATATAAACACAGGGAGGGGGACAAAACATAAGAGACTCTTAAATAGGGAGAACAAACAGAGGGTTACTGGAGGGGTTGTGGGAGGGGGGATGGGCTAAATGGGTCAGGGGCATTAAGGAATCTACTCCTGAAATCATTGTTGTGCTATATGCTAACTAATTTGGATGTAAATTTAAAAAATAAAATTAAAAAAATAAAAATAAAAAACCCTTTCCCCATTCATACAGGGGTACTCATAAGCCTAGGGTGGCTCTCGATAGAGAAGAGTCAGGATGATTATAAGGTTTTCGTCTGGAGCAGCTGGGAGACTGGATTTGCCTTTACTGAGGTGGGCAAGGCTGCAAGTTTAATTTTATAGCTATCATAAAATTTACCATGTTAAATGAACATGGACCTGTTTTTAGGCGCAGTTCAGTGGCATTAAGTATATTTACATTGTGGGGCGCTTGGGTGGCTCAATCAGTTCAGCGTCCAACTCTTGATTTTGGCTCAGGTCATGATTTCACGGTTCGAAAGTTTGAGCCCCGCATCGGGCTCTGTGCTGATAGCACAGAACCTGCTTGGGATTCTCGCTCTCTCTCTGCCCCTCCCCCACTCGTGATCTTTCTCTCTCTCTCTCTCTCTTTCTCTTTCTCTCAAAAAGAAAAAAAAAGAAACTTAAAAAAAATCTATATTCACATTGTTGTCTGACCATCCCCACCATCTACCCTCAGAACTTTTTTGTCTTCCCAAACTACTGAGACTGTACCCATCAAATACTAGCTCCCTCCCTCCATATTTTTTATTTATTTATGAGAGAATGCAAGCAGGGGAGGGGCAGAGAGAGGGGAGACAGAATCTGAAGCAGGCTCCGTGCTGACAGCAGAGAGTCTGATGCGGGGCTCGAACTCACTAACTGTGAGATCATGACCTGAGCCAAAGTCGGACGCTCAACCGACTGAGCCGCCCAGGCACCCCTCTCCATATTTGTTTTTAAAATAACAAATGAGGGGTGCCTGGGCGGCTCAGTCGGTTAAGCGTCTGACTTCGGCTCAGGTCACGATCTCGCGGTCCGTGAGTTTGAGCCCCGCGTCGGGCTCTGGGCTGACAGCTCAGAGCCTGGAGCCTGTCTCAGATTCTGTGTCTCCTTCTCTCTCTGACCCTCCCCCGTTTATGCTCTGTCTCTCCCTGTCTCAAAAATAAATAAACGTTTAAAAAATAATAATAATAAAAACAATAAAATAGCAAATGAATAAACCAAAAGTCATGCAGACACTGAAACCCCCAGAGATCCTGGGTGAGGTCCTTCTCGGGAAGACTCGGACCTCTGTGCTGCGGGAGAGCCGACGAGGTCAACGCGTGGGTCCTCTGAATCTGCAGGCTGTACCATTGAGGACCTCAGCTTCCACTTCCCACATTAAAGAAGGAAGGAAACAGAGGCAGATGCAGTCACAGAAGCTGTCTCACTAGCCCCTCAACTACCCTATGAAGGAGGGACTCGCACCCCTATTATCATAGTTGAGGCAAGTGGCCAGAATGCCTCTCCCGAGCTGGCAGCTGGGCTCACCCGAGGTAGAGGGAGCCAGAGTTAGATGCGCCTCTGCTGTTTCCTTCCTTCATTGAATATAGTTTTCGATTCCTGCTCTGCTCCTGGTACTCCTCAACTTCCTGGAGTCAGGGTGAACAGGACCCTGCCCTCACGTGGCTCCCAGCCTCCACAAAGGACCGAGTGCTTGGGATTTTAAGCACTGGGGGCTGGCTCTTAAGGGTTAAGGGCACTTTTAAATGAGATCATTAGGGGGCTTCTAGGTGGCTCAGTCAGTTATGTGTCCGACTTCAGATCAGGTCATGATCTCACAGTTCGTGAGTTCGAGCCCCGCGTCGGGCTCTGTGCTGACAGCTCGGAGCCTGGAGCCTGCTTCGGATTCTGTGTCTTCTCCTGTCTCTGCCCTTCCCATGCTCATGCTCTGTCTCTCAATAATAAATAAACATTAAAAAAATAAATAAATAAATAAACCAGATCATCGGTTTAACAAGATTTCCCTTTTTGTTTTCTTTGAAGTCACTGTGATGTACACGTGAAGACGTTGTCGATCTGGTTTACAGAGGAGGCCGAGGGCTCTGAAGTAAAGGGCCCCTCTAGGGCCGAAGTGAACTAGGCTCCGTGGAGGACAGAGGAAGAGTTTAACCCAGGGGAGGTCAGGAAAAGCTTCTTCAGGTCTTCATTTGAACTGAGACAGAGGCATTCGTGTGACACACTTGAGGGACAGGGCCACCCGGGCAGAGGGGACATTATGTATAGCCACTCAGTTGAGACAGCACGGTGAGCGTGAGGACGAGACAGCATGGTGTCGTACATTTGGAAATGGTGAGAGCCAATCAGAGGCTGAAGCTTGAAGGGCTTTAACAGCCGTGCTCAAGTTGTCTATACTCTGTAGGAAGAAGATTGGTCCCCTCATCCTCTGGGAAAATCTCTCACATTCCACTGAATCGGCATCTCCAAGGGGGTGAGCCTGGGAGTTTTTTTTTTTTTTTTTAATGTTTATTTATTTATTTATTATTATTATTTTTTTGTTTTTTTTTCAACATTTATTTATTTTTGGGACAGAGACAGACAGAGCATGAACGGGGGAGGGGCAGAGAGAGAGGGAGACACAGAATCGGAAACAGGCTCCAGGCTCTGAGCCATCAGCCCAGAGCCCAACGCGGGGCTCGAACTCACGGACCTCGAGATCGTGACCTGGCTGAAGTCGGACGCTCAACCGACTGCGCCACCCAGGCGCCCCAAATGTTTATTTATTTTTGACGGAGAGAGGGACAGAGAGGGAGAGAGAGGGAGTATGAGCGGGGGACGGGCAGAGAGACAGGGAGACACAGAATCCGAAGCAGGCTCCAGGCTCTGAGCTGTCAGCACAGGGCCCGACACGGGGCTTGAACCCACAGACCGCGAGATCATGACAGGAGCCGAGGTCGGACGCTCAACCGACTGAGCCACCCAGGCACCTCTGGGAGTTGGTTTTTAACCAGCTTTCTGAAATGATTCCCGCAGCAGTTTGGGAATCACCAGATCAATGTTTTCCAAACGTGCTGAGTTATGCCTGAGGACAAAGATTGGTGGGGGAGGAATGTCCCGGGTTTTTTCCTGGGTGTCCTGTTTCAGCAGGTCTGGGAGAGGACACCAGATCTTTGTAAGAAGCTCAGAGAAGAATGAGAAAAGAACACTGCTCTCACTGGATAGAGAAGTGCTCGGTAGGGAGCGACATGGTCAGGTCTGAGTTCCAGAAAGCTCCCTCTGGCTCTGCTGTTGTAGAAGGAGTTGAGGGTGGCCAGGACCCCTCTAGGAGGCTGTTGGAACAGCCCAGGAAGATGTGGAAACTAATGAGGCAGAGGCTGTGTGGTTGGAGAGGAGGGGATGGCTTGGAGAGATGTTTCAAGAGAAGTTCCAGGATTTCACAAACGCCTGGGAGGGACGGACTCGGAGGGAGAAGGAAGCTGTGTGGTGACTCCTGAGTTTCTAGCCTAGGTGGCTGGGGAGCAGGCTGGGGCCCTCAAGCTGGATGGGGGAGGCAGGGAGAGAGGCAGCTGTGGACGGGGAAGCTGGAAGGGGGTCAGTTCCATGTAGATGTGCTGGGTGTAGGTGCCCTGGACTGCACCAAGGGCAGGTGGAGGTTTCCAGCAGGGGACGGTCTGCAGCCTAGCAGAGGAATGGAGGTAGGGCTGCATCTTGTGAGTGTGAATGACGCCCCGATGAGCTTGTGGGGTGAGAAGGGCAGAAGGAAGAGCTTGGATACCCAAGGACTGGCACCATTTACGGGACAGACATGGAGGAGGGACCCTCAGAAGGGAGCAGATCCCTGGGGGTGGGGACAGGGAGGCAAGAAGAAGAGACCTGGTTTGTGTCCCTTAGAGCAGGGCTGTCCCAGCTGGCCTCGAGTTTGGTGGCATCTCTGGCGGTCTTCTCCGGAGCACTTCCAGGGGACGATGGAGGAATGAAATTTTTTACTTCTAAGGGTGGGAGGGATTTCTACAGGTTTCTAGATGGTATCAGTCGGAGTTCTTGGTTTTCTTAAGCAGCGAAAAGAATTTATTGAAAGGCCGTCAAGAACTACCAGGAGGGGGCAGGACCAGACTTGGAAAATGGGCAGGAAGCCCAAGTGCCAAGCAGCAGGAAGTACAATTGTCTTTTAACTGGAACAGCCTGGGAGGCCGCCACCAAGGGGACACACCGCCAATGTGCGTGTGGTCGGACACGGAGCTGTGGGCTGTGGGCACGTTAGCCGGCATTGGTGCCACGACGTGGGCTGGGGGCTCGAACCTGGGAGTCGTGTGTACGGCTGGCTTGCAGAGCCACAGAATGACAGGAGGGGGCCCGCGGGGTAAGGGTAGAGAGGGAAGAGAAGAGGATGCCAGCCCTTCCCCGGTCAGAGGGGCGGGCAACAGAGACTGAGAGCGAGGGGCAGTGAGGTAGGTGGGAGGGTGTGCCACGGAGACCAAGGTGACGGGCAAATGCTGGATCCAGTGCTGCCAGTGGTAGTACTGGGGGGAGGGGGCATGGGGGGAGGGGATGGAGGCTTGGCTGCCCGGTTTATCAGCATGGAGGTCTTTGGTGACCTTGGCAAGGCTGGGGCAAGGGCCAACCGGAAGGGGCTTAGGAGGGTCAGAAGAGACAGGTTGGAGTCAGTGCCCAGAGAGAGCAGAGCAGCTCAGGAAGGGAGAACCGAGGCAGTAGCTGGAGGAAGAAGGGGCCTGAAATCTTTGGTGTCTAAGATGGGAACAGTGACAGCACATTTGCTTAAGTCGAGAGGGGAGAGA
This sequence comes from Leopardus geoffroyi, assembly GCF_018350155.1. NCBI lineage: Eukaryota > Metazoa > Chordata > Mammalia > Carnivora > Felidae > Leopardus > Leopardus geoffroyi. The sequence goes on from NC_059329.1 coordinate 106,722,300, forward strand.
GGACGCACGCTGGGTGGGTGCCTCTGCCGGAGGGAGAGGGGACGGGGTCTAGGGTAAGGACAGGGGGGAAATGGGCTGGAGTGCAGCAGCATCATGCCGGCGACGCACAGACGAGGACAGAATTGCTGGGTAGATGTGGTGGGAGCTTGTGGAATTCTGCCCACAGATGGCTTTTTATTTTCTCAGTAAAACAGGAAATGAGGTCATCGGCTGAGAGTGAGAACCGCGGGGCCTGGGGGTGGGGGTGGAGGTTTGAGAAGAGGGGAGAAAGTATGAATAAACACCCAGGCTCCTCCCATTCAGTGTCTGGGGCCCAATGGCAACCACAGCACCTACATGTTAGACATGCAGGGTCTCAGGCCCTACCCCGGACCTTTGGAATCAGAATCTGAATCTGCATGTATTCCTTCATTTATCTACTTACTTACTTACTTACGCTTATTTATTTTGGAGAGAGTGAGAGAGAGAGAGAGAGCACCAGCAGGGGAGGGACACACAGAATGAGGGGAACCTGAAGCAGGCTCCAGGTTCTGAGCTGACAGCAGAGAGCCCAAGGTGGGGCTCAAACCCATGAACCATGAGATCATGACCTGAACCGAAGTCGGACACTTAACCGACTGAGCCACCCAGATGCCCCTGAACCTGCATTTAAAAATTTTTTTATTGGGGTGCCTGGTTGGCTCAGTCGGTTAAGCATCCGACTTCAGCTCAGGTCACCATCTCGCGGTCCGTGAGTTCAAGCCCCGCGTCGGGCTCTGGGCTGATGGCTCGGAGCCTGGAGCCTGCTTCCGATTCTGTGTCTCCCTCTCTCTGCCCCTCCCCCGTTCATGCTCTGTCTCTGTCTCAAAAATAAATAAACGTTAAAAAAAAATTAAAAAAAATTTTTTTAAACTTATTTTGATGGTGCACCTGCATGGCTCAGTTAAGCATCTGACTCTTGATTTCGGCTCAGGTCATGATCTCCCGGTTGGTGAGCTCGAGTCCCATGCCGGGCTCTGCGCTGACAGCGTGGGACCTGCTTGGGATTCTCTCTCTTCCTCCCTCCCTCTCCAAATAAATAAATAAATAAATAAATTTTTATTTTTTAATATTTATTTATTTTTGAGAGAGAGAGAGAGAGAGAGAGAGAGAGAGAGAATCCCAAGCAGGCTCCATGCTCTCAGTGGAGAGCCCGACGCAGGACTCGAACTCACAAACCTGTGAGATCGTGACCTGAGCTGAAATCAAGAGTCCCATGCTTAACTGACAGCCACCCAGGTGCCCCTGAATTTGCATCTTAGATTCCAGGTGACTCATGCACACTCAAGTTGGACAAGGCCGGCTGTAGGCGCATGGTAAAGTCACTGCTTGAAGGAAACGTAGATGGACGGCCAGGCAGTGTGAACAACCGGCTTCAGACCTGCCTTTGTTTCTTTTGGTGCTAACTAATGGAATTTCAGCACTTGGCCTTAAAAATTCCAGATCCCCCCTAACTGGTGGTGCCAAAAACAAAACAAATAAAAAAGTCCTCCCCAAACCACCAAAAACCCCTCCAAAAAAACAATACGCCCCCCACTTCCATATAAGGAGAACACGTTCCCTTTTTTTTCTGAAGCCACAGAAATGAAAGCAGATTCTTTCCCCGAATCATGAAACCATCCTTGTAAATGTTATTTCTAACAAGGGAATCTTGTCAGACAATCAAATTTAAGAGGCGGTTGCTTTGTCCTGTGACAGCAACCTTTAACTTTTAAAATCTTGCGATTCTGATCGCTTGTCTTCCTTGAGAATGTGTTGCCCTGGCAATATTTAAATTCACATCTCTGTTTTCTAGAAGGTATAAATACCTGTGAGCTTTTTTGTTAAGCCAGAGGGGGAGCAGCCGCACATCCCTCTCCTCCCACGTGCAGGGGGTGAAATAATCCCCCCTGCGACTGAGACTGCAAGGTTTTCTTAAACAAAGAGTTGGAGAGTCTTGTCTTATTCAAATGAACACGCGGGAGGGAAGGACACCTGTTGTGAGTGTGGAGGGGAGGGGGCATGAGGAGAGGTGAGAGCTGAGGGCACCTTTGGGAATAAGGCCAGGCAGTTGACTGAGGACAAGCAGAAGGATACGTGGATGGCATAATGATGCCCATTAGCTGAGGTCAGCAGTCCTGCGTTTTTTCTGGCGCCAGTCTGTGAGGTAGCAGGATTTCCCCCCCAGCTGTGCTCGAATGTCCCCATGTGTGGGATCAGGGAAGCTGGATGGTGGGGTTGATCTGAGTGGTGCATTTGCAGTGGAAGCCAGGGGCCAGGGGTCTGCGGATACTTGTGGTGTGGATGAAAGCCGGCATGGTTCAGGCTTCTCAGGGGAGGAAGGTTGATGGTGGGGGGGAAGGTTCTCAGTGGGGGAGTAAGGACAAGGGAGTATAAACAGCAGTTGAGGACTCTGGGATAGAAGTGAGGTCCCTGGGGCCGAGGAGATCATGATGCTGGCACTGCTAAGTTGAATGAGTTGCTCAGCCAGGGTGGCAGCCAGGGTGAAGAGGAGAGCATGGGCACAGAGATCATTTGGGGATGGACTCTTTGCTCTACCCCTGTCTAAACCTCAGTTTAGACTCAGTTTCCTCACAACACTATGACACCAAATGTGTTTATTTATTTTTTTCTCATGCCAACCAATTCTCCTACAATTCAATTCAATTCAATTCAATTCAATTCAATTCAATTCATTCAATTCAATGCTGGCACCTGTCTACTGGAGTCCGCATCAGATCCCACAGGTTAAGGGCTCATTCCCACAAGACTGCCCTCATTTGAGATGCCAGTTGCAAGGCTCGGGTTGTCACTGGCACTTCTGACCAAGGGATTTTCAATTCAAAGAGTCCCTCTAACATCCTCCTCCGGTTCTATAATTCTCTAGGACGACTCACAGAACTCAGGACAGTGCTTTTTTTACTATTAACAGTTTACTATTATAAAGGATACAACTCAGGGACAACTAACTAGAAGAGATGAATGGAGCAAGGTTTGGGGAAGGGAAGGTATACATGGACCTCCCATGCCCTCTCCAGGTGCAATGGCCTCCGGGCACCTTGATGTGCTCATGACCTGGAAGCTCTCTGTTCTCTGTCATTTAAGGGATTTTATGAAGGTGCCATTATGCAGGCATGACTGATCAAGGTCATGATCTCACAGCTGGTGAGTTTGAGCCGTGTCGGGCTCTGCTGCCAGCTCGGAGCCTGGAGCCTGCTTTGGCTTCTGTGTCTCCCTCCCTCTCTCCACCCCTCCCCCACTCACATTCTGTCTCTGTCTCTCTCAAAAATAAATAAACATTAAAAAAAAAATCACAGATAGAGACAATGGCATCCATCTTGAGGGATTTTCAAGATCCAAAGAGAGTGTTGTCTGACTGTCAGAGCAGGGAGAATACTGATAGGAATCTGAAAGGAGTCCGTGAAACTGATGGGCTTCCTGTCTAGTTCCCAGTTGTCTAAGGCAGCAAAAATATAATGTAATAATGATCATTTATTGTCCACTGTATCGCAACGTGCCCAGGACTTTACTGATCTTAAGGGGCCATGGTCTTATGTTCTAAGTCCCTGGATTTGACTGGGCAGAGGCAGAGGAGCATGGGAAAGGGACAGTGAAGACCATGGGGTAGGGGGAGGGAGTGGGGGGAGTGGGGGAGGGAGGGTGGAGAAGGAAAGCAATGTTTGCTGAGTGCTTCATATATGACAGGCCCAGCACGATCATCTCCTTTTTATCGGTGAGGAAACTGACCTTGGAATAATGAAATGATTTGTTCCAAGTCACAAACTCTGGCTCCTCAAGTCTTGGCCTTACTCCCACACTTCTCTTGTGGTTTCCCAAGTGATAGGGATGTTAAGAGCATCTTTATTCTTAGCATTTGGTCTTTGATCCCAGTTCCTGACACAGAACTCCTAAATCCTTCAGCATTTCCTGGGCGATTTCTAATGCGATGACTCTTGATAGACTGCCAGATAGCTTCAGGGTGGGGGCTTAGAAGCTCAGAACTTTCCGTGCCTGTCTCATCCTCCGGGGAGGAGAGAGGAGCTAGAGATTGAGTTAATAATCGGTCGCAATTACATGGTGAAGCCTCCATGAAAGTCCCTACAGTATGGGGTCTGAGAGGGCTTCCCAGTTGGTAAACACATTCATGTGCTGGCTGGGTGGTACATCCCAACTCCACGGGAACAGAAGCTTCTGTGCTCGAGCGCCTTCAGGACCTTGCTGCTCATCTGTTCATCCTCCTTTATTATATCCTCTATTATATAACCAGTATGTGTATTTGTCTGACTTCTGTGAACAATTTTTGTGTGTGTGAACAAATTATTGAACAAAAAAACCCAAGAATATTGAACCTGAGGAGGGGATCGTGGGAATTCCCAATTTGTAGCCACATCGGACATAAGTATGGGTAACCTCAGGACCCACTACTTGAGATTGGCTCCTGCCAGGGTAGGGGGGGGGGGGGATCTGGTGGCACTGAGCCCTTAACCAGTGGGATCTGATATTAACTATAGGTAGTGTCAGAATCAATTGTTGGGGGGTGCCTGGGTGGCTCAGTCGGTTGAACGTCTGACACTTGGTTTCGGCTTAGGTCATGATCTCACAGTTCATGAGATTGAGCTCCGTGCTAGGCTCCGTGCTGAGAGCGTGGAGCCTGATTGAGGTTCTCTCTTCCTCTCTCTCCCTCCTCTGCACGCGCTCTCTTTCTCTCAAAATAAATAAATAAACTTAAAAAAAAAAAAAAAAAGAATAGATGGTCGGACACCTGGCTAATGTTGGAGAATTGGCTGGTGTAGGAAGGAAAACCCCCACCCATTTGATGTCAGAAATTTTGTGAGTAGAGCGTAAAGGAAACAGAACTTTCCCCTTTTAGTGGGGCAAGAAAATTCCAAGCAGAGAAACTTGGAGGAAGTGAAAAGCAGGAATGAGTGGGCTTGGGGTCTGTGTGAGGACCAGGAGAATTTCAGGGGCTGTCTAGGGTCTAGGGGGTGAGGGGTCACAAAAGAGGCTTAAGAAGGAAGTAGGGCTGAATGGAAGGCTATTGGAGGCTGAGGAGTTTGCATTTTTATCTCACGCTATTGGCTAGCTGTTAGCAAGGGATTGGCCCAGCATCAGTTCTATGTTTTGGCAAAATCACTTTGGCTGAAACATGGAGAATGAATGGGAATGGGATCGATTAAGTCAGGGGTTGGCAAACTACAGCTGGTTGGCCTGTTTTTGTACCCATTGTAAGTTAAGAATGGGTTTTGCATTTTTAAATGGTAAAAAAAAAAGATACAAAAATCAAAAGAGGAATAATATTTTGTGACACATGAACATTATGTGCAATTCAAATCTCAGTGGAATTTAAATAAAGTTTTATTGGAACACAGCCATGCTCATTTGCTTATGTATTGTTTATGGCTGCTTTTGCCTAACAACAGAAGAATTGAATAGTTGGGACAGAGACTATAATACATAAGTATCTACATAATATCCTTAATTTTGCCTCTTGGTCCACAGAGCCTAAAACATTTACTATCTGGCGCTTTATAGAGAAAGTTTGTTAACCCCTCAATTAAAGGACTCTTGCACGAGGATGCTGACAGTGGGGATGGAGAGCACTGGCTGAATTTGGGAACTGTTTGAGAGCTGGACTGACCAACCGGGTACAAGGAATGAAAAAGACTCCTGTCCAAGATGACTCCCAGATTTCTGGATTGAGCGCTGCATGGGTGGTGATGGCCAGGAACTGTAGGAGAGGGGGGAATGGAGGAAGTAGAGGGGCCAGAAGGGAGAGTGACAGTAATTTTCAGGCCCCTTTTGTGTGATAGTCTGATTCCCGGAGTTGGGCAGTTTGTGTGTGTTACAAGGGTGCTAAGAACAAGGACATCATCTCCAAGTTTTGAGCATTTGAGGCTGGTGTGGGGCACTTGGCATTCAAAAGGGTTTTGTGCTGTAAAGGTGTGCAGGCATAGCTGTCTGAATGTCCGGTTGGGTCAGCATCTGTTCTGTAAAATCAGAGCCAGCCTCCAAGAAAGGAAACTGAGGCTTCCTAAAGGCACTGCGAGAACGTGGGGCTGCTCTGGTCGCGGAGTCTCCTGCTTGCCTGGTGAAGCTGGTGTAGAGGAGAGAGGTCGGGCCTGCCTCCACAGGTTTAGCGTGGTCTCCAAGCGAACTGATCCTTCCGGGCCCTGGGTTCCCGCCGAGGTGTGGGGGCAGTTACCGAGGTGGCCAAGACCATCATTGGCCCCCGTGGTCCTGTTCTCTGGGAAGCAGCCAGGCAGGTTCTAAGCGCCGTGATTCTCGGCAGGGCTATTCCCTCGGTTGCCCGCAGATGGCGCCAAAGTAACACGATGGGAAGGCGGGGTGGCCGGGAGGGGGCAGTGGCGGGAGGGGTGGGGAGGCGGGGGAGAGTCCTGCCCATTCCCCGGGCCTGCTCCAACCTGGTAGGGGAGGAGGTGACATTCACAGAGCCACCTCATTCTTTCTCTACTTCCTGTTCACGTATGACAGCCTTGTTTCTGGGGCCAAGAAGGACTCCCTCCGCGGCGTGTGTGCGTGTGTTTGTGTGTGTGTGTGCGCGCGCGCGCGTGCAATGTTTGGGGTGGACTGATGCCATGTCCAGCCACTGAGCCTCCCGTCAGGCTCAAGTCATTTCCTCCACCTCCTGGCAGCTGGGTCTGAAGGAATCTTGCTTCAGAGGCTTGCAGGGCCCAGGCCCCATTTCTGGGATGATGCCTTCCAGGACTGCACACCCTCCTCCGACCCAGGCTTGCCCCGTGATACTCCTTTCTTCAAGCCCGGTTTCTTCCCCTGGCTGGGGGGTGGGGTGGGGGAAGGGACTCTGGACTCTGTGAAACCCCTGCTGCAGGTGGAGGGAAAGGTGTGGGTCTGGAAGCACTTGGTTTCCGGCCTTTACCTGAGAACAGCCTCATCCTGGGTTAACACTGCTCACAGAGCCATGGAGATGCTTTCTTTTTAGTCTGTCTCGGCCTCTTCACTCTTCAGCGAGGAACTCATTCCCCTTTCAGAGATGAGGACACTGAAAATAAGAGGGTTGCCTGGGGTTGTGTGGTGAGGGGGGGCATGGGCAGGTAGGACCTGTGCCTGGGATAAAGGATGGAGTATGAACTGCTAACCCCATTCCTAATGCGAATACCAGCTCTGTCCTCCCACTCTTGGCTCCCAGTAGGAGCTCAGGCCAATCGGATTCCAGGATTTTCCCAACACCACTCAGGCTTCCTGGGTCTCTCCACCACCAGGACTTTCGTTCCAGTGCCTTCAGCACAGGGCAGGGCATTTAACCCTAAAGGGGGTTCAGGGCCATTAGGGAGCAGTGGCGAGGGAGGGGTGCTCCCAGAGTCTAGAGCTGACGCCCAGAAACCTATGCTGGAGGGAGAGGGGTCTAGGGTCAGTGTCCTGGGGCCACTCTCCACGGTGCTGTGCTCCTGTCAGCTCCTGGCCAGCCTGTCCCGTCCACCTCTTCTGTGCATTGCCCCTGCCCATAGTGTTGGCAGCTTCTTTTCCAAATTCTTCAGGGGGGCACCTGGGTGGCTCAGTGGGTGAAACATCCGACTTCGGCTCAGGTCGTGATCTTGTGACTCATGAGTTCGAACTCCGCTTCGGACTCTGTGCTGACAGCTCAGAGCCTGGAGCCTGCCTCGGATTCTGTGTCTCCCTCTCTCTCTGCCCCTCCCCCACTCGCATTCTTTCTCTTTCTTTCTTTCTCTCTCTCAAAAATAAATAAACATGAAAAATAATTAAAAAAAAAAAAAAAAGGGCTTCGGGAAGTCCCGACAGCTGTGTGTGGGGTGAACTTTCATTCCCTCTCTGCAAGCGTTTAGCCCCCACCCAGGACCTCATTCCTCTGGCTAGCATTCCTCCCACTTCAGCCTGCATCAGAACACCCGGAGGGCTCAATGAAGCACATGGCTAGAGTTTCTGATTCAGTAAATCTGGGGTGACCCTGAGAACCTCTAGTTCTAACAAGGTCCTGGGTGATACTAATGTTACTGGTCAGGACTACTGTGCCTTCAAGGATTAACTCAGGGGGTCTGGGTTGTCCAAACCCTGGCCACTCCAAAGCAAGGTTTGGCCCGTAGCTGGCTGCTGGGAGATCACCCCTAAGCCCCTGGAATATTCTGCCTGATAAGCGTGTCTTTGCATACCTGCGGGCTTTGGGCCTTGTGGTATCAGATTAACCTCTGGAGGGGCTGGGGACTAAGTAACTGGAGTCAGCCATGCTTACACGAGCAGTTTCCAGTAGAAATATTGGACACCAAGGCTCAGGTAGGCTTTCTGGCAAGCAAAACTTCATGCATGTTGTCACATGTGGGCGAAGTAAGTGCTGTCCCCATGACTCCACTGGGAGAGGACAACTAGAAGCTTGTCTCTTTTGGATTCAGCCCTATGTACGATTAGCTTTTGCTGATTTTAATTTATATCATTTAAAAAAAGAAGATTTTAAGTAATCTCTATAGCCATTGTGGGGCTCGAACTCCCAACCCCAAGATCAAGAGCCAAATGCTTCTCCAACTGAGCCAGCGAGGCGCCCCTAATTTATATCCTTTTTACTATAATAAATTATAACCATGAGTGTAACAGCTTTGCCGAGTTCTGGGTATCTTTCTAGTGAATCCTTGAACCTAAGGGTGGTCTTGAGGACCCCCAGTGGTAACCAGACTTTGAGAACCACTACTCTATGCTGTGGGACTAACCTCTCTGCGCTTCCTTTGTTTTAGGCTTGAGGGCTCCCCTAATCAATGAAATGCCTTAGAACCTGGCCTGAGGGTCACCTTTATGGAGTGCTTTGGCCTGGCGCCCCATCTCCATAGTCCAGGGGTCAGGAGGCTGTGAATTGCCTGGAAGCCTGAGTGTTGCTTGGTAGGGTAACCCTGAATAGTCCTTCTGGGTCACTGGGCCTTGGTCTCCCCATCTATAAATGGGGCTTTGGAGCAGTTCCGCTCTCCCTGGGTGTAACAGGGCCCCCCGGAGCAGCTACATATGGCAAAGCTGATAAAAAATATGCTGGGCTACGGGCAAGGGCAGTTTATTTCACCTGGCCTCCCTACTTCCGGTATCCAGGCCTGCCCATTACAGCCCTACTCACCTGAGCCGGGGACCCCGGGGTGCTGGGGCCCACAGGTTTCAGTAGATCCAGCCACTCAGTGCTGCCCCCTCCTGGGACCACCCTCAGGACAGTGGCCCACACTCCATGATCCTTGGGCCCTCCCTGTCCCATTCTGCCCTGGTCTAAGACCAGGCCCTGGATCCACACAGGGAAGTAGGCCCCATTGCGCCCACTAGTCACGTGGCTTTATTCACAGACTCAGCACTTGCTGAGGATGGAAGGAAAGAACATTTGGGGTCAGGCTGGGCCTGGAGATAAGGGCGGCTGGGAGGCCATGCATGGTTGGACTGGGAGCTCACAGGAGAGGACCCGTGGGCCGGGCCAGGCCTGTGCGGGGCAGGCCGGAGGCAGGCAGCATGCGGGAGGCCTGGCTAGAGCTGCACGGAGCAGATCCATCCAGGTGGTGGCTGTGAGCCAGGGAGGGAGGGACTGAGGGCATAGGTGTGGGGCTGGACAGCAGGGACCCCTGCCCCTCACTCCCAGGGAAACTACATAGTGGGACAATCAGGACTCCCGATGCCTGGTTCTGTGGCTGCCTTGGGACTTGGTGTGTGACTAGCCCATCTGGTCTCTTCTGGTGTCATTGTCCTGCTGATGCTTAGACATTTGCCTTGGGGTGACCCACATAGGGACACTCTGGGGACATTTTCAGGGAAGCTGGACAATCCCGGAGAGTGTGCCTAGGGCCCCGGCAGAGTGGGCTGTGCCTGGGGAGGGGAGGGGGATCCCTGCTCCCTGAGAGGCAAGCTTGCCATCGCCCCAGGGGGTGCCGTCTCCCACAATCTGGCCCCCCCCCCCCCCCGGGGCCAGAGTTGACTGAAATGTAAACCTTCTTTCTCCTGACCTGCCCCACTGGCTCCCTAACAGACTTCCTGCCTGAAGGCAAACAAGGGATCCAAAGCCTGGAGCCTCCTCCCCCAGCCTTCTTCCTGGTGAAGAGCCTATTCCCACCCAGCAGGGAACAGAAAAACCAGTTCCCCGGGTTCATTCCCTGGCTGGAAAGAGCTAAGTTTGGAAAGTTGGCAGGGTCTCTCTGGGCTGTTCAGGAAGGTGACCTAGGGGCCTGCGAAGCCCGGCGAGGGCCGAGCAGGGCCCTGGGTCTGAGGTCGCAGCCCCTGCCCGCTTTCCACCCGGCTCTCCCGGGGACTGGGGTGGCGGGGTGCAGGTGAGGGGCCATCAGCATTGGCGGGAGGGGGTGCGGTGCACGGAACCGGGGCGCTTGGGGATCTTGCGCCAGCGACGCTTGTCCCAGCGGCAGAGCAGCAGCAGGCGGAAGGTGTCCCGGAAGGCTTTGTTGCAGAGTGCGTAGCACATGGGGTTGATGGTGCTGTTGACATAGCACAGCCAGTAGCCCAGCTCCCACAGGGTCTCGGGAACGCAGTTCTTGCAGAAGGTGGATACCAGCACCATGATGTTGTATGGTGTCCAGGTGAGGATGAAGGCCAGCAGAATGGCACTCAGGGTCCGAGCCGCCTTCTTCTCCTTGACCAACGAGAAGGTCTTCCTCTTGGCCAGCTGCTCCTTCCCGCGGGGCTTCTGGCCCTTGCCTGCTCGCTCACGCCCCTTCCGGGTGGGCCTCTTGACCGTATTGGGGGAGCTCCGGGGGGGCTGCTTGGCGGGGGCCTGCGCCTCGGGGTCCACCATGGGCATCTTGATCACCACCTCGGAGCCAGGCTCCTCACCCTCCGAGGACGTGAGGGACTCCATGGAGCCTTCGTCCTCTTCCTCTTCTTCCTTCCAGCTGTAGGCCTGCAGCAGCCTGGGGGCCCGGCAACAGCGACAGCAGCGCCCCGGAGGGGTCTCTGGTGAGCCCTCGGTCCCCCGCTGGGACCGCTCCGAGCTGCTGCTGCTGCCGCCCCCCTTACCGGGCGTCTCAGAGCCCTGCAGGGCCGCCAGCTCCCGGGCCCGGTTCTCCGTCTCCCGGTAGATGCGCCAGTAGAGCGTGCACATGACCGTGACGGGGAGGTAGAAGGCGGCCATGGCTGTGCCAAAGGTGATGATGGGCTGGGACAGGAACTGGATGTAGCACTGCCCGGCCAGCACCGTCCGCTCCCCTACCAGGTACTGCCAGAAGAGGATGGCTGGGGCCCAGAGGATGAAGGAAACCAGCCAGGCCAGGCCGATCATCAGGGCCGCCCGGCGGGGCGTGCGCTTGGCTCGATAGCTCAGGGGCCGGGTCACGGAGAAGTAGCGGTCGAAACTGATGAGCAGCAGGTTCATGACGGAGGCATTGCTAGCCACGTAGTCCAGGGCCAGCCAGAGGTCGCAGGCCAGTGTGCCCAGAGCCCAGTGGCCCATGAGCAGGTACGTGGTATAGAGGTTCATGGAGAAGGTACCGATGATGAGGTCGGCACAGGCCAGGCTGAGCAGGAAGTAGTTGTTGACTGTCTTGAGCTCAGTGTTGACCTTGAAGGAGATGAGGACCAGCAGGTTGCCCGTCACTGTGGCCAGTGACAGGAGGCCTGTGGTGATCCCAATGAAGGCCACTTGCCAGGGACCCTTTCCCGGTGCCAGAACCGTGATGTTGGGGCTGACGGCGGGTGGGGCCGAGGTATTCATGGTGGCCGGGTGGGGCTGGGCGGGCAGCCCCTTTCTCTAGTCACACTACAGGGCTTCCTCAGGGGGAGGTCATCACCTGAAAAGAGAGGACATGGCCTTCGGTTGGGCTGCCGGTCGTCTCTGACAGCTCGGGGTGCAAGGTGCCGGGAACCCAGCCTCTGCCTCCTCAGATCTTTAGGCGAGACAGCCTCCCCTTTGCCCACCAGTGGCCCCGCACAGTCATTTATAACGCACCTTCCCAGCCATGACTGGATGTGCCAGCGGCACTGGGGGGAGGGGGCTTGGAATCCAGAGATCAGAGTCCCCCTTCAGACACCGAGCCTCAATTTTCTCATCGGGAAATTGCTACTAATTCTTGCCTTGCTTAACTCATGTGGCAGGAGTTGGGAGACTCGCTTTGTATGCACTACTGCCAAATTTTCAAAGCACTTCACTCAATTTTATTAAAGCTCTCATTTACCAGGGAGTTACTACCAGCCAGACACAGCACTAAGTGCTTCATTGAATTACCTAATTTAACTGTCGTACATCTCTGGGACGCAGGTCTCTTATGATCCCCATTTCACTGAGGCAACCGTGGCTCTGAGCAGCTACAAAGCCTGGCCCCCAGTGACAGAGGAGGTGAGTCTGATTGGGACCTGCTTCTCTTTCTTAACTCTGAGCATGTGGACCGTCAGTGGGATTCTTCCATCGAATAAGATGGGAAGGCGAGGGAGGAAGATAAGGGGAAAGAGGTGTATGTTAGTGTGTCTGCAGGTTTCCCTGTGCGTCCGTGTGTGTCTGTGTGTGTGCGTGTGACAGAGATAGAGAAAGAGAGAGAGAGAGAAGGAAGGCAGCGTTTGAGGCTGGATCAGATCCTCCACGAGGGCAGCGGGGTAAGCTGCGCTGGGCCCGACTGCTCGCCTGGTGGTAAAAAGCTTGGAGTGAAAGCAGGCAGTGGGGACGAGGGCCTCAGCTCCCAGGCAGGCAGGGGTTTGGCCCCAGCTGAGGTGTGGGAGGCCCCTTCTATTTCCCTGCTCTGTTCCTGAGTCCAAACTGAGTGGGGAACGGCAAGGGCAAAGGGAAGATCCCCCACATTTTTCTTGAGCCTGGAGTCCAGCCCAGGCGCCAAAGGTGGGTAAAGGGAAAACCCTTTCTCAGCAACCTACTGGCTGGGAAGGAGGCCCCCGCAGCTCAGCCGTGGCCTTGCTGCTGTATGTTTTGGCTGCTTCCTTCCTGTTCTGGGGCTCAGGTGTCCATCTGTCCATCGAAGAGCTGGGGTCTCCTCCCACCTGCAGCCGTGGCCTCAGGGACCGTATCATTGGAAAAACTCCAGGGTACCTGGGTGGGTCAGTTGGTCAAGCGTCTGACTTCGGCTCAGGTCACCATCTCTTGGTTTGTGGGTTCGCGCCCTGCATCGGCCTCTCTGCTGTCAGCGCGGAGCCTGCTTCGGATCCCATCTCCCTCTCTTTCTCCTCCACCCCTCCCCTGCGCATGCGCTCCATCCCTCTCTCAAAAATAAACAAACATTAAAAAAAAAAACAAAAAAAAAAAAACAAAGAAAAGAAAAATTCCAAGGGAGAGATGTTGTGAGGAGGTTGATGCATGATAGGTGGCCTTGTGGGGGGGGGGGGGGCTGTGACAGTGAGGTCATCTCCACTGGTCACGGTAAACCGGTGTGTGAGAGGGACTCTCAGAATGGCAGCCTGGAGTGTGACAGAATGAGCGAGAAGGACTGGCTGTCAGTGCGTGCTTGTGTGTCGGGGGCAGTGTCCCCATCAGGGGGACATGGAACATCACAGTGGGAGGGCCTGGACTCTGGAGCTCGATGGCCTGCCTTTGAACCCAGGTAACACCATTTACTGGGTCTGTGATCCCTGCGAGTGGTATCATTGCTAGGTGCCTCGGTTTTTTCAGCTGAAAACCGGGAATGACATCAGCCAATGGGAATGACTAGCCACCAAAGCGAGGAATTATTGTGAGGCTTAAATGGATCCCCAGATGCAGAATGCATGGAATAGGCCTAGCTCACGGTAGGCACTAGATGCCTGTGGACCCATGAGGGCTCCCCCCATGAGCGTCTGCTTCTTTGATTAAACATCTCTCGGGGCGCCTGGCTGGCTCAGTCAGTAGAACATGTGGCTCTTGATCTCGGGGTCATGAGTTGGAGCCCCACGTTGGGCATAGAGATTACTTAAATAAATAAACACATTCTAGGGGCGCCTCAATGGCTCCATCAGTTAGCATCCAACTCTTGTTTTGGCTCAAGTCATGATCTCACAGTTCGTGGGATCGAGCCCTGAGTTAGGTTATGTGCTGACAGCACAGAGCCTGCTAAGATTCTCTCTCTCTCTCTCTCTCTCTCTCTGGCTGCCCCTCCCCGCCTTTCCGTCTCTCTCAAAATAAATAAATAAACTGAAAAAAATTAAAAAAAATTCTAATACTATGACAACAGCAACTGATAATGATAGTGACCACTGCTGTTTAGTGCTTCCTGAAGGGCAGTCCCTGCTCAAAGTGCTCATGTGCATTATTGCATTTAATCTTTTTTGTTTTTTTTTCAACGTTTATTTATTTTTGGGACAGAGAGAGACACAGCATGAACGGGGGAGGGGCAGAGAGAGAGGGAGACACAGAATTGGAAACAGGCTCCAGGCTCTGAGCCATCAGCCTAGAGCCCGACGCGGGGCTCGAACTCACGGACCGCGAGATCGTGACCTGGCTGAAGTCGGACGCTTAACCGACTGTGCCACCCAGGTGCCCCTATTGCATTTAATCTTAACAGGGAACCTATGGCCTGGGGATTGCTCTTCTCTCCATTTCACAGATGAAGAAATTGAGGCTGAGAAAAGCAAGAGAATTGGTACAAGATCACACAGGCAGGAACCAAGATTTCAGCCTAAGCAGCTTGTTCCAATGAAACATTATTTATAAAAACTGATGACTGGGGGTACCTGGGTGGTGTGTCAGTTGAGCGTCTGACTTCAGCTCAGGCCACGATCTCGTGGTTCGTGAGTTCAAGCCCTGTGTCGGGATCTCTGCTGACAGCTCAGAGCCTGGAGCCTGCTTCGGATTCTGTGTCTCCTTCTCTCTCGGCCCCACCCCCACTTGTATTCTGTCTCTCTTTCTCTCAAAAATAAAGAAAACATTAAAAAAATAAAAACTGATGGCTGGCCTGGAGGTCACAGTTTGCCAATTAAAATTTTTTTTTTTTAATGTTTATTTTTGAGAGAGACAGAGAATGCGAGTGGGTTAGGGGCAGAGAGAGGGAGACACAGAATTCGAATCGGGCTCCAGGCTCCGAGCTGTCAGCACAGAGGCCGACGCGGGGCTCGAACTCATGAGCTGTGAGATCATGACCTGAGCTGAAGTCGGACGCTCAACCGACTGAGCCACCCAGGTGCCCTGCCAATTAAAATTTTATTCTTTAAATTTTATGTATGTATGTATGTATTTATTTATTTATCTCTACATCCAACACGGGGCTCAAACTCACAATCCTGAGATCAAGAGTCGTATGCTCTACTGACTGAGGTGGCAAGGAGCCCTGCCAATTTGAATTTTATTTTATTTTATTTTACTTTACTTGATTTTATTTTATTTTTTTTTATAAAAAAATTTTTTTTTCAACGTTTATTTATTTTTGGGACAGAGAGAGACAGAGCATGAACGGGGGAGGGGCAGAGAGAGGGGGAGACACAGAATCGGAAACAGGCTCCAGGCTCTGAGCCATCAGCCCAGAGCCCGACGTGGGGCTTGAACTCACGGACCGCGAGATCGTGACCTGGCTGAAGTCGGACGCTTAACCGACTGCGCCACCCAGGCACCCTGGTGCTCCTGAATTTTAAAAGTACTATGCTAAAATATTATTTGTCTTGCTTACTGAGTCCTGCTGCACCTTTTTCCTGCACCCAAAGTCAGGTGCTGGGCTGGAGGCCGAGATAGGACTGTGCACGCAGGGGCTTTCCCTGGTAAGGCGCTGGTGGATGTCACCTGGCAGGTTGCCCTGCGCAACTCCTGTCCCTCTGATCTGAACTCAGTGCTATTTAGTTCCCATTGCACAAATGGAGCAACTGAGGCCCAGAGAAAAGGGGAAAGAAGGCATTGTGTAGCCCAAAGTCTCCTGGCTCCTAGCCTGAGTGCTGCCTCCCTTCCCCGACCCCTCAAACTCCGGTGCTTTGGGGCAGCTATGTAGCCCCCACTGGTGCCCTGGGCCACTACCTGAAAAGGCTGAGTCAGACAAGAGGAGCTTGCTGGCCTCAGAGGCTGTACCTCAGAGCTGCAGGGGCCTCCCGTCTGCCTGGGCACGGTGCAGCCTTCAACACTGTGACAAGCCCTCCACTGTGTTGGATTTGGTCCTACACCACAGCAGGTCTAGCCCTGGGGGGAGCTGAGACAATTTTGCCTTGGTTGCAAAATTTGAGGTGCTCCCAGACTCATTGATCAAGAAAACAATATTTTTAAAAAAAAAAAAATTTTTTTTTCAACGTTTATTTATTTTTGGGACAGAGAGAGACAGAGCATGAACGGGGGAGGGGCAGAGAGAGAGGGAGACACAGAATCGGAAACAGGCTCCAGACTCTGAGCCATCAGCCCAGAGCCCGACGCGGGGCTCGAACTCACGGACCGCGAGATCGTGACCTGGCTGAAGTCGGACGCTTAACCGACTGCGCCACCCAGGCGCCCCTAAAAAATTTTTTTAAAGTTTATTTTTGAGAGAGGGAGAGAGACACACAGAGTGCGAGTGGGGGAGGGGCAGAGAAAGAGGGAGACACAGAATCCAAAGCAGGCTCCAGGCCCGGAGCTGTCAGCACAGAGCCCAACGCAGGACTCGAACTCATGAACTGCGAGATCATGACCTGAACTGAAGTCAGATGCTTAACCAGCTGAGCCACCCAGGCACCCCACTGTTTATTTATATTTGAGAGAGAGAGAGAGTGAGCTGGGGAGGGGCAGAGAGAGACAGAGAGAGAGAGAGAGAGAGAGAGAGACAGAGGATCTCAAGCAGGCTCTGAGCTGTGTGCACAGAGCCCAATGTGGGGCTCGAACTCGCAAACAGGGAGATCATGTCCTTAACCACCTGAACCACCTAGGTGCCCCTGAGCCAAATTTTAAACAAAGGCAGGATCTAACCCTGCACTTAACACAAAACAATCCTATCACCCATGACTCACCCTAATCCTGGCCTTGGTTCCAATGAAACTTTATTTACAAAAACAGACGGCCAGCCTCTGGGCTGTAGTTTGTTGCTTTTTTTTTTTTTTTTTTTTTTGCCATTTGAATTTTTAAAATGTTACATTACAATATTATTTACCTTGATTAGTGAGTTAGTTTGTGTGTCCTCCCTCAAAACTGTCTCTCCCTAGCCGTCTGATCACTAGCAATCATTTAACCTTTCTTTCCCTGGCCACCCTGCATCTGCCAGCTGATGGGGCTGACAGCATCCAAAGTGCCTCTCTGTTATTACTCCTGACTCCTCATTCTGAGCCACAGCCCAGCCACCTCTTGCTATGCCCTTTGGCCTTCCAGATCCAGGCGTAGCCCCTCTCTCAGCCCCAGATTACTCATTTGTTTTTTCTCTTCCTTTCTTTTTAAATTTATTATTTATTTAAAAAATTTATGTTTACTTACTTATTTTGAGAGAGAGAGAGAGCACAAGCGGAGGAGGGGCAGAGAAAGAGGGAGACACAAGCAGCAGGTGCACCATCAGCGCTTAGCCCAGTGCGGGCTTGAACTCACGGAGTGCAAGATCATGACCCGAGCCGAGATCAAGAGTTGGGCGCTTAACCGACTGAGTTACCCAGGCGCCCCTAGTTTTTATTGTTTAAAGTAAGCTCTACGCCCGACGTAGGGCTCGAATTCACAAGCCTGAAATCAAGAATCACATGCTCCACCAGCCAGGTGTCCCTCACAGCGCTCATTTGCACAGTAGAGGAGCTGAACCCGCCTGGCATGTGGGGAGATTTTACAGGGTCCTGAAATCGACATCTCGAGACTCTGATCAGAAAGGACCCACGTCCTTGAGTGGAGGCCGTAGAGGCTGAAGGCTCACTTAGGTTCTCCCAGTTGGGGCTGGAATCACATTTACTTGTGGCTGAAACATGGCAACCTCTGACCCTCACAAGCTCTTGTTAAAGCTAGCTATAGCTTTGATGAGTTTTAAAAACGCTTTCACAATGGGGGAACTCTGAGAAATGATCCTTAGAAGTGAGGAGGCTGGCTGGCAGTCCCGCTCCTTAATGGCTGGAAGTCCCTCCCACCTGCTCATTTTAATAGCCACATTGATGGGGCACCTGGCTGGCTCAGCTGCAGGAGCCTGTGACTCCTGATCTTTGGGTCATGAGTTCGGGCCCCATATTGGGTGTAGAGAGCGCTTAAATAAATTAAAAAAACTTAAGAAAAAATAGCCACACTGGTAGACCACCATAATTAATCACCTCTTGCATGCCAGGCACTTGAAGTATGATATCATTTCCTTTAATCCATAGGGCACCCCGACGAGGGTTCTTATCCCTATTTCACAGATGAAGACACTGAGGTTCAGGGGACTAAGTGACTTGCTGATGGTCTCACAGGAAGCAGTGGAGCTGGGATTCTGCCCCTTGACCTGTGGGCTCCAGGGCCTGGATTCTTTCCACTTAGTGGACTCCTCTACGCCCCACTTACCAACTGGAGGGCCTAAGGCCTCCCATCTGGGACAACTGGGGGAAGGAGAAGGGTAGCAGTTCTGGGGAACTAGACCCCGATTCTTGCCACTCTCTGGATCTTCTGAGCTCCTGGGCCCAAGAGCAGAGCTGTCAATAACTCCGCCTTTCCTCCACAATCAGAAGCATGGGTCTGCCCCCAAACCTCTCTTGGACAGTGATTTGCTCAAGAGAACATTCCTGGAGGCCTCCTCCAATCCCTGCTGTGTGATCTTGGGGAAGTCACTTCCCACCCTGGTCATCTGTAGGATGACTGTTTGTGTGCGAGGGGGTGTGCATTGCTGAGTGAGAATAGGAAATGGTGGGGGTGAGTCTGTAGCTTTGTGGAGATGGGTTGGGACTCATCCTCTGAGGGTGTCATGTCTGGGGCACTGGAAGGGGGCAAGGAAGCAGGGAGATGCTTTTTTCTCAGGACCGTGGCCTCCTGATAAAGGTTGTTGGGAGCTTTTAATAATATTATTAATATTATCATAGCAACTGATATTTGCTGACTGCTTACCATATACCAGGCATGGCTCTAAAGATTATATTCAGGATTTAATTGACCTGTTACGACTCCTTGTGAAGCAGGTTTTATTATCCTCAATTTGCAGAAGGGGCAACCAAGGCTCTGAGACTGTAAGGACCTTACAGCTCATCAACGATGCAACCAGGATTGAGACCCAGGCAGTCTGCTTCCAAGACTAACCTCTTGGACCCCTGCCTACTCTAAACTGCCCTTGTGGGAATCGTGAACTCGACAGCCTCCTCGCCCACCTTGACTGGCTTGGCCACAGTCTGAATCAGTGAGGGAATCAGTCCTTCCTTTAGAATCTAGCCTGTGTGTGTGTGTGTGTGTGTGTGTGTGTGTGTGTGTGTGTGACAGTGTCTGTTGTCCATCTGTGTGATGTCTGATGACAGCGCTGTGGGAAGGGGGAGGTCTAGCCATCGCTCTCAGAGAGGCAGGGTAGCGGGTGTGTCTGCCTCATTCGCTGCTTTATCCCAGTGCTTGGCACACGGAGTTGCTCAACAAATATTTGTGGAATAAATACATGAATACGTATATAAGGTCCTTCTGTTTGACTTCAGGCTCAGGGGCATGAGGATGAATCCACAGCGGTCAGGCTCCAGAGCACGGGCCCCTCATCTGTAAAATGGACGAAGGGATCCCTGATGCACCTGCTGCGGGGAAGCAGCGTGAGGTGACAGGACAGGCACGGCTGTGGGTTGGGGCCTGTTAATGTTGGGAGAGGAAAAAGTCAGCCTGGGCTCAAAGAGTTAAGGGATGAGGTCAGAGCCTCTAGAACAGCTGCCCAGACTGTTGACCGCCAGAGCCTTGGACCAATCCCCAGGGGCTGGGGATCTGGCTGGCGAGAGGAAAGGGGAGGTCAGGAGCGATTGATGGGGAGAGGGATTCCTGAACACTTGGGCTTCCCGACTCTTACCACTGGCCAAGTTGTAGAGAAGGGGAGACAGAGAATGAGAGGGTGCTAGGGAAGAGATTCAGGAGGGAGGCATGAAGCCATCTTGTGATTCTGGGCCGGGAAGCTGGCAGAGCCCTGACTGGAGAGAACGGGTAATACTGGGGAGAAGGAGACACGAGGTGGGGCCTGTGGGGCTGGGCTTCTGGGATTTCACATGTGCTGTGGAGAGGGTTCCTTCTGGCTAGATCTCCTGACCGGTCCCTTCTGCTGGAGAAGCCAGCCTGTCAGAGGTGGCTCTCTCCCCCAGGGTAACTTTTCTCTGAAGGTAGCTCTCGACCTGTTACAGGTGCACAGATTCCTACTTCTGATGCCTGGCCTCGGGAATCAGGGGTAAACAAATACAATTTACCATATTTTCAGGCTCAACAGTCACTGGAGTGCCAAATGGTCCTGGGGAGGGCAGCAGCCATCAGTTAAATGCTCATAAGTGCGCTGCTGAGCCGGAAGAGGAGCGTCAGCCCTGGAACCACTGCCAAATACACTCATTGCTGATGGACTTTAACCAGTTGCCCGACTTTAGCCAAACCATGGCCAGAGCCAGACAGTCAGCAGGCTGGGCCCTCGACGTCACTTTGCCAAGGTAGCATCAGAAGTGCTCCACCCCTCATCACTTGCCCCCTGCTCTTCAATCCTTGCGTTCTCCTCCCCATTTCCTTTCTTCTCTCTCCCTCCCTCCCCCATCCTTCTAAGCATCACCATGGCATCACAGCAGAGCAGAAACCCAGCGAGATATTCACCCACCTCTCCCCGCCCGCCCTCCCCTCCAGAGCCCAAGCTCCTGCCTCATAGAGCTTGCTGCTTCCTCACCCCGTTGTCTTGCTCAGGGAGTGGGAGTGCAGTGCTGCGCTGAGGGCAAGGAAAAGGGGTCCCGGCCCAAGAGGACCCCTACACATCCTCTCTGTGACCATAAGCATGTCCCTTCTCCTTTCTCAGCCTCAGTCTCTCTGTCTGTTCCAATGGGGAGGCTCCTTTTTAGGGCTGACGTGACCTCTGCCTAAACCCTTCTTGACACTCTGGACTCCTCTCTGCACTTTGGGATCTGGTTCGCAGATCTCCAGGCCCCAGAGTCACATCTTCCGCAGCCCCATCTCGCCAGCCCCTCCCCTGCCTGCTGTATCGCAGCGGCGATCACGGTGTGCCTAGTGGCTGAGGTCAGGGGGCAGAGAGCTAACTCTTATCTGACAGCTCAGTGAGCAGCTGATTACTCAAGGACAGGAGACTGTCCGGCTGTAGGAGACAATCAGACTCCTTCCGGCCAGTTGGGTGGAGGGGGAGGGTGGTGTTGGGTCAGCCTGGGTGGAGCTGTGGGTATGTTTTGTGGCAGGAGGTGAACCCTTCTCAGTAGCACCGATAACCCCTAAGCAGCACTTGTCTGAATGGCCCAGGGAGAGCTGACCACCCCCTCCGCAGGGGTGAGTCTGCAAGAATCAGAGCTCGTGGCCTCCAGCCCATCACTACATTGTGGAGTCTGGGGGTCCTGGGATGGGTGCCTGCATGGGTGCCCATTAGTATTCATGCATTACCAGGACACGGGACTGAGACCTGCTCCTATGGGAGCCCAAGATACCGTGGACACAGAGAGGGCCCTCTGGGCCCTTGCACACGTCAGGGCCACGTTCCCTGGCTGGAATGGCCTTCCATGTGCCCATCTGTTCCCCGAGAGCCCTGGGGCTCTTGGTCTGGTCTCCTGCTAGCTTCTGGCCTAACACCCACCTTGGCATCCAGCTTGTCCGTGTGGCCAGCAACCTGGTTCAGTCCATCTTGGGGGGGCTGAAGGTGGATGGGGGTGGTGGGATTCAGGGTTCCCTGAGGGAGAAGAGGAGGAGGTTCTGGGACTTGGCACCCCAATGTCGGGGGTGGGGGTCAACCTCCCGCGGGATGCTGGTGGCAAGGACGGCCCTCTGGTCCCCTGACCTTTCCACTCCGTCCCTGGGATTCTGGGGCCTCTGCCCGCTACATGGTAGCCTAATCCCTCTGGGCTCCGGGTCCAGTTTCCTAAGGGGGGGTCTCCATCTCCTCTGCCAGCTGAACCCCAGAAAAACATCAGGTGTATCTGCTCAAAGCCAGGAGACGGGGTGTTTGGAGTCGCCAATGTCCAATGCTACACGGCCCCTGTGGCCTCTAGACCCCTCCTTGGCCCCCTCCGCTCTCTGGGGTTCATCCCCATTTCCCCCTAGCCCCGGCTTTGCTCCTAGGACCCTGCTTTTCCCGCCCCCACCTCAGTGGAGCCCCTCCCAAACCCTCCCAAATGTACTCACCATGGGACTGGAGAGGGGTCTGTAGGGTCCTCAGCCCCACTGCCTCCCCGGGGGCCGGCGGCGTCTCCAGGGACCCAAACACCTGGCTCCCGGGGGGAGCTGCGCCCTGTGCTGGCAGCCGGAGAGGCACAGCCAGTGATTGGCATGTCCCACCCCCTGGCACGCCAGCCTGGGGGGGGGGAGGGAGGAGAGGAAAGAGAGGGAGGGAGGAAAGGGAGAAAAGGAAGGGAGGGGGAGCTGGAGGGAAGCCTCAGGCAGCGTCTGGGGTTGGACTAGGCTCCTGGAGGGTGCCCCCCTCCTCCACTAGGGCACCTCATTCGAGCCCCGAGAGGGAGGGCGTAGGACACGGGGAAAAGGAGCCCAGGAAGGCTAAAAGTCCAGAACGGGAGAGAAGGCGGATACAGGGAGACAAACACCCACACCCACTGCACACAGACTCAGCGGCACACACACACACACACACACACACACACACCCTCACAAAGGCACACTGTTTCCCGGGGCTCCTTCCCCCACCCAACACTCGAGCCCCCAACCTGTGTGCACCCTGCCCCGACACACACTCCCCGGCATTCACATGCCTGCTTCCCTCACACACTCGCCCTGCCCCCTGCACATGCCCACGCGCCCACCCACCCACCCACCCAGCCCCACACCCTGCTCTTCCTCCCTGCTGCGAAGGAGCTAGATTCCTTCTGTTTGGAAATGACACATTGGGCCTCACGTGAGAGGCTCCAACTTGGAACAGACCCAGAGGGCTGGCGCACCGCCCCAGGGGCTGGGCAGACGTGGCCGCGTGCTGGGCTGCGTGCTTCTGCGTCTGTCCACGCTGCACGGCCCGGGTGTGAGGGTATATGGGGGTCTGGATGGCAGGGATGGGGGGGGGGCTGTGTGCCCACTGCACGTGCTGCTGAGTGCCCCCCACGTGAGTGTCCCCGAATACCACGCAACCTGTGTAAATGCAGGTGTCGCCCTGTTGGTCTGGAACCCGGACGCGTGTGTACACGTGTGTCTGTATTCGGTGTGTGTCTGAGTGTTGCCCAACTGTGGAACTTGCTAATTCTGACAAGTGAGGCAGCCTCTACCTCCCTGCCTGCTCCACCCCCAGCTTCCACTTGGAAGACAGACAGACAGGCAGGCAGACAGACAGCTCTCCTCCCAGCTTGTCAAACTCTGTCTCCCCTGACTCCCACTCAGGGCTCACAGGTGCGTACCCAAAGTGACAAAGTTGCCCTCCCCCCGCCCCGCCTCCCTTAGCCCCCCTGCTTGGTCAGTACCCTCCCCCCTTTTGAGATTTCTGTGTCGAGTTGCCTCAGAGATAGAAGCCCTGGGGGCCCTTTGCCATAGAGACCTGGGTTCTGCACGGGCCTCACCTGGCCCTAGAGACCTCCTGGGGAGCTGACCGCAGAGGAGAGCCGGGGAGACTTCTGTGGGGCTGCTGTGTCCCTTGTCCCACTGGGCCATGCTGAAGCCCTGGGGCGGAAGGTAGGAAGGATAGGGATCATCTGTTCCCATTATGCAGATGAGAAAACTGAAGAGCAGAGGCATGCTTAACACATGGTGGGCAAGTGTTTGGACTCAGGTCCCTTGGCTCTAAGCCAGGGGCTTGGGACCTGCCCCACTGCTTACCCACCGCGCACATTTCCCCACCGAGCACCCCCTCTCCATCCTGATGCCCGAAGGTTAACTTGGGGCTTCCTCCTCCGGCTGGAGCCCAGTTGCCAATGGAGCCAGATGGAACAAATCCGGAGTCCCTGGGGCTTGGCCAGCAGCCACGGGACGCCAGTGGTGGGCACACGTGGCAGGTACATGTGGGGGGGGGGGGGTCTCTGCTTCTCCAAGCCCGCTAGAGCAAGCATCCAGCCCACCTCCCTTCTGAAATCGAGGAGGCACTGCAGCTTAGAGAGGAAGGAATCTGCGCCCCCCACCCCCTCCCACCCCGGGGTCGGCCAGGGGGTCAGCAGTGGGGTCAGAACTTCACCGGTCCCTGTCCGTGGGCGCGGACTCCGGCTGCCCCCTGCTGGGCTGTCCTCGGTTTGCGGCTGCGGCCGGTGCGCGCGGTGGGGCGGCGGGTACTTGTGCGCGTACACGTGGCTGAGTGTGGGGGTGTTAGGCCTCCACGCTCCACATCCATTTCCGAGTCTGAATCAGGCTCTTTCCTTGCCCCCTCCCCCCAATCTCCTTGGTCTCCCTTTTCTCTTCTCCCACCGCCTCTGCACACGTCCCTTTAGAAATAAAAACACTTATTTTGTAGGCGGTAGAGGAGGGTGTCCAGCGCTCCCCTGCCTCTTCTCGAATGCCGCTCTCGGTCCCAGGCGGTTTCCTCCTCAAGTCCGCGAAGCCAGGGGGTTGATGCCCCCTCCCCCCCCCCCCCCCCCCGACTGTATGACTCTTTTCCGTCCAGACTTGGCTGGGTCCCCTTACCAGATGGGGAAACTGAGGCAGGAAGGGAGGTAGGGCCAGGAGAAGCTCTCCCACCCGGCTCTCTCACCGCCCCCGCACCCGCGCCGGATTTAGCCGCAGGGAGGCTGGGAACATTGTCTTTATTTTAAGCCGCCGAGTGAGGCACGAACGCGGCTGCTCGCGACAAAGGGCTTGGCTAAGCAGCGGCAGGCGGCGCACGTGGGGGTCCAGCCCCACCCCCGCTCGACCCCCCAGCGGCCCCGGGAGCGGCCCGGCCTGACCTCAGCCGGTTCTGCCTTCTCTCTGGCGGGTTGGGACTCCGGCTGGCGCAGGACACCTGGGTCTCGGCTCCCCGCCGGTGGCTATTTTCGGTCCCTTTGGCTGAGGATTCACTCCTCCCGGCCACCGAGGGAACGCGGGGTTGTCCGCGCGGGGCTGGGCCCCTCGTTCAGCCCCCTCGCGTGGAGGAGGAGAGAAGCTGTCCTGGGTGCGAATCCAGCCCTGCCTCTTCCCAGCTGAACCGCTCTGAGCAAGTTGGCATCCTTCTTGAGGTCCCCGTCATGGGGACCCCGACGGGGGCTGTTTGACCAGGTTAAACGTGGCACTGTGGACTGCTTCACATGAAAGCCATTCTTGTCGTTATTTATAACTCGTATTGAGCACTTACTACGTGCCCGGCGCTATTAAACGCTCCACATTCATTAACTGTTTTTTTTTTTTTCTTTTTCTCACAACAGCTCCCAGAGGGAGTGTGTATTATTATTCCCATTTTACAGATGAGTAGATTTACAAGCGGCGTGCAATCCCAGAGCTCTGTGCCAGGGTGCTGTCAGTGCGTCTGGGGCCATCCTGGGGCTGGCTGGGGTCCCGGTGGCAATATGCGGGCTCCAATTCCAGCAGACCTGTTGTGGGACAGAATTTTTTTAAGGCAGGGCATCCTGGGTGAGGGCTGCCAGGGGGTGGGGAAAGGAAGTGAGCCCGCCCTGGGAGTATGTGCTGGTGAAGCGCGCTGGCAACCCCTCAGGTCAGACTCTCACCCTGGGCTTTGAACCCAAGTCAGAAGCTCACACCCGGATAAACTTGCCACTTTTCAGTGTTGCTTCCTCTGTCCTGGGAGGAGGCGGGAGTGAGCGATCCTTCCCACCAAACCTATGAAACCAAGCTGGTTGGTCCTCAGTGCCCTTGGGAATGGGCGTGGGTTGGTGGTCTCGCCCGCTGTGGAGGTGGCCTCTATTCAGAATGGGGTGGAGGGGAAGGCAGCTTGTGGTCCTGAGGGCACCCCTCCTTGCCCACCCCCACCGCTGCTTTAGGACTTCAGCTTCCTTATGCCCCTTTCCTCGCCTCCCCAACGGGTGGGGGCGCGGGAGGAGCTCTGGGAGAGACTAATTCTCAGATCAAAGAAGAAACTAAAATCCAGGGCGGGGCTGCAGATAAATCAGGCCTAGTAAGGGGCCCCAGAGTCCCTGACACCGGAGGGTTCGGGAGAATGTGGCCACAACAAAAGACATCATCATGGGACAGGAAATCGAGGTTTTCCGATCCGGTTCCGCAGTTCAGGCCTCCTAGAAACAATCTCTCTCCATTTATGTGGCGCTTCACCTCCGAGGCCGGGCTCTGTTCAGGGACCCTCGGCGGGGAAGGGCCCCTGGGCAGCCCTGCTCCACCTGCCCGGAGGCCTTGAGGTCGGCTTCTGAAGAATGGATGGGTTCAGGGTGGCCCAGACCACGGTTCCTCGTGCGGCCTCGACCTGAGCAGAGCGTCCCCTGGTCCTTCTAGCACGTGAGGTGACAGGGGTCGGGCAAGGTTGTTGGATGCTGGGGACCGAGGCCACCCATCCTGGACGAGTCTGTGAATCTCGGTTGCACGGGAGGCGCAGCGAGGAGCAGCATTCCCGTTGGGCGTCCCTAAGCGTTCTCTATTCCCGCCTATACGGACAGGACCTCAGAGTCCAGGCCACTTGCTGCCGTCTAGGATTTGGACGCATCGTGGAGTTGCGGCCCGGACGGAGGAAGGGGCGCTCTCCCCAGCGTTATGGGGGTCCTTGCTTCCCACTCAAATTTCTATGGCCAAAAAATGGCTGGGAAAATCTGATTAACGGCGTCGACTTTGCTTTGCTTGGTCAGTGGACACCAGGTCCCCAAGTTTTCTGCCACTTGACATATGCACCCTGGCCCTGGACTTGACTGGATGTGAAACTGCTGGAGAGAAGTGGTGGGGAGCTTTGGGCGGGCACCCCGAGCTAGATCTCCAAGGCTTCTCTCCAGCCCTCCAAAGCTGAGTCTACGCGCCCCTGTGAGTGCCCTGGGTGAGGCAGCACCGATTTCAGGGTCCCCTGCCCCTGGCCGGGCTAAGTTTGCTGCCTTGCCTCGAAGCACCTCTCCCCCCGACTTCCGTGACCGTGTACCTTGTTCCCACTCAGTCAGAGACTGAAGCTCGAAGCCCAAGGTGGCGTGGTGTGGGAGGGAGCAGGTCGAGTGGAGCCTAAGCCCGCTGGCTCTCCCATTCACCTCTCCGCGAGACCCTCTTCCCCCCTGCCCCCCCCCCCCCCCCCCCCCGTGGGCGTCAGTGGGCAGGGTGGTTCCCCGCCGTCCTCTGTCTGGGCACCAACTAACCAGGGCGTTCCGGTGGTACCCACAGCCCTCGGTACTTCCCCGCGCCCTCTGGTGGCCGGGCTCTGGCCCGGGGGTGGGGGGGGGGGCAGGGCGAGAGGTCGGGCAGGGCAGGGCGGGGCGGGCGCCGGGAGTCCGTTTTCCTGCGCAGGGAGAGGAATAATAGTACATAGACCTCTTTCATGCCCTACAGTGCAGGCCCTTCGTTGGCAGGGGCGGGTGAGGGACGGCACAGATCCAGATCTCAGAAGGAAGCGGGAGTTGGCTAGGCTGGACTGCCGCCCTTGGCACTGGCTGTCGCAGTCAGGAGCGCTTTACGTGCGCTTTTCTCATTTAAGCCTCAACAACCCCAAGGTGCAGGCGCTGTGATGATTTCCATTTTACAGATAGAAAACTGAGGCCCAGAGAAGTTAGGTTAGCTCAGTCTGCCCTCTGGACTCCTTCACAGTTTGCAGATTTTGGCCCCAGTTTGGAGCCTTAGTTGAGAACCCTGTGGGCCATGTATAAAGAAGGAGGGGCATCCCAGGAATTTGCTAAGCCAGTGTCTCCCCCAGCTCTTCATTCCGCTGTCCCATGTATTTAACAAACACGTAGCTCTGTTCTCAAAGTTTTACATGTTTTAACTAATTTAATTTTTGTAATAACGCAACGAAGTAGATAGAATTATTATCCCCATTTCATGGATAAGGAAACTGAGGTATTGAGAGGTTCCGTAGTCTGAGGTCGCATGGCCAGTAGGTGACAGAGCTGGGCCTGTTGACTTCAATCAGTGCTTTGTCTCTATCCTATAAAGGCCCCCCAAATGTCCATATCAATGAATCCATGCGGCCTTCCCGTTCTCCTCTGCCCCACCCCCACATCCCGGACTGTGGGGCAATCAATCTTTCCGCCAGAATCTAGGGTCCCCCCCTGCCTCGCCCCCTTGGCGCCTCCTGTCAGCCCCAGCCGCTGAAGGCCTAACCAGGGCAGGGATTGATGACTTTGGGCGACCTCGGAGGCCGCCTGTTTACTCCGCCTGTCGGCACACGCTGTGATTAACAGTGCAAAATCGAGTTAGGGCCAGAGCTCCGAGGCTGAGGCTTGGGGAGGGGGAGGGGCCTCCGGGCTAGAGCCCCCTCTCCCTGGGGCCATCAGGGGTTGGCCTGAAGTTGGAGCCCCCGGGGAGGTCCAGAGGGTGCTGTGCCCTGCCAGTGGCCCTAGGAGCTGCGGACAAACCTTCGCTGCCCTTCGAGCCCTTCTAGCCCTTTTCACTGAGGACTGGAGGCTCAGAAAGGGAGGGGCTGGGTGCATATTAGAAGGAAGCCCTAACAGAAAATGGCTGCATTACTGGGAGGGAGGGAGGAAGCCAGGCCGGATCTGGGATTTGGAAGGTGGGAAGCAGCCCTGCTTGGGCCTCAAGTTGCTTACTTCTGGGGTGGGTATGTTTTTCTCTTAGGCCTGTTGCTGTCTTCCTTGAGCACACATCTAGCCTGCTCCAGCTTTCAGAGCAGGCTAGACATGCTTCCACCATGGAAGTGGATCTGCACACCACCTGGGGTGAGGGAAGACAGGGGTAAAAGCCCAGACCCAGCTCAGCCCTTCTCATGGGGAGCCTTTGCTCCCTTGCCCTACATTCTAGGGAGAGGCTTCCAGGGTTTTAAACCAGTAGTTGCTATTTAAAAACCACACAGTGCAGCCTAAAGTATGTCCTACTTCCTCCAGATTGATAAGGCAGCCCCATCCTAAGGGAATAGTGTGGAGTCTATGCCCAGCACTGTGTTAAAGACAGGAAGGGAACAGGAGAAACCAGAGTCCAGAAGACAGGGGGCTGATGAACTAGTTGAGATAAGATGATCTTGGGAAAGCTACCAGGGCAGACCAGAGCCCATGAACTTTCTGGGAATGGGGAAAAAGGTGAAGAAAAGTACAGGGATGGTCAGTGGGAGCTGGCTCCATGGGGGGGGGGGGGGGTATAGGCCAGGCTGGGGAGGATAATCTGGATCTGGAGTTTATGTAGTATGTCAAGACACCAGACTGTTTGAGTCAAGTTGGAGGCCCAGTCTAGAATCTTGTGTGAGGGAAGATGTCATGGCCTTCCTCCCAGCCTCAGTTTACCCATCTATAAATATGATGGGGACAGAGGTGTAGATGGACTAGGTGGTCCCCAAAGACTCTCCCAGCTCTGATGTTCTTTGCAGGTGGGACACCTGGGGTTCAACTCACTTCTGCCTTTCCTGGCCCTGAGACCTTGGGCAGATCACCGAGCTTTGGTTTCCCAGAAGTAAAACAGGCGATTAGGTTAGCCTAGTATTCCTCAAGGTCTATCTTGCAAGACATTAGTAGGTGTAAGTTATAAGAAAAAAGACCTCCGTGATAAAATGGGAAATTAATTCGGTTTTCTTTATTGCAGGAACCTACCAGAACCTTTAAATGGCAAATATACACTGACAATCTCTGAGAGGCAGAGAAAACGTGCAGGTTTCTCCAACTTATTTCACCACGGAAGTTTTTTTACATGAGCCTTTCTCAGGACTGGCATCTGAGGAACATACTTTTTTTTTTTTTTTTTTTTTTTTTTGAGACAGTGAACAGGGGAGAGGGAGAAGGAGAAGGGGAGAGGGAGAGAGAGAGAGAGAGAGAGAGAGAGAGAGAGAGAGAGAATCTTAAACGGACTCAACGCTCAGCACGGAGCCTGACTCAGGGCTCGATCTCATGATCCTGGGATCATGACCTGAGCCAAAATCAAGAGTTGGACGCTCAACCGACTGAGCCACCCAGGTGCCCCCTGAGGAACATACTTGAGTCACTGTGTACTAGCTTCCATAGAAACCCTCCAGCTCCAGCATGTGAAAATTCTAGGCATTTCCTCCACCCTTTAGACCTGGACTCCTGTCCCCATCAAAGGCTCCTTTCCCTGGGTCCAACCTTTCCTGGCCACTCTTCACCTCTGGGCCCCTTGTTCTACTTTCCTTAGCATGTCCTTTGTGCCTGGCTTCCTGTGACTTTCCCTGACTCTGCCCTAGGAGGCTCAAACTCAGTCCAGTTGCCTGCCCCTTCCCAGATCTTTTCTGGTTCCCAAAGGAACCATCTGGACTCTCCTGGCAGGGGTCAATGTGATGGCCACCCATAGCCCTGGATGTGGTTACCTGGTTCCCAATCCTGGGCCCCAGCCCCCAGTTTCCCCAGCCCAGCCTCTGGCCTCCAGTCCTCAGTCAACAGACCTCATTCCCTAGCTTACTATGCAGCCTCTGGCCCCAAGTCTCCTGGCTCCCGGCTCCAGACCCTCTACCTTGAACCTCATCTTTAAGTCATGGTCCCATTTCCCACCCATGACTCCCAGCCTTCCCCTCCAAAGCTGTTTTGGAGACTTTGGGTTCTACAGGGTTAACGGGTAACACCTTCCCTGTCCCCAGCTGTCCCCTATCCCCAGCTGCATCTGCAACCCATTTGGTCTTTGGGCCAGAGCCACAGTCAAAGGAGAGCCAGGGCCCCAGGGGAGTGATTACACATATCACATATTGGTAGGTTGAGGGGTTACACTCCACAGTGTTTGCATTCAAATCCCCCTTCCCCTGCACAAGCCTGGTCCAAGGAGGGGGAACCCCTTGGAGGCAAAAGTATAGATTATGAACTAGAACATTCTAGTCAGGTAAATGGGTGGGAGGTGGGAAGTAGAGATAAGGGCAGAGGTCAGGAGGAGACTGGGGCGGGGGGTGGTGTGTGTGTGTATGGAGTGATAAGCCTGACTCAACGGGTGATCCTAGGATGAGGCTGGGGACAAGGGCCAGTCCCAGGGTGAAAGGAGCCATTTTACAGATGTAGAAGCTGAGGCCCTGTGACTTCCCGAGGGCTAGCCAGCCATCCGATGGCTAGTGCCCACACCCACATTGTCTCCTTGTATTATGATCTCGGTTAACAGTTTTCAAAGTGCGGGGCACCGGGGTAGCTCTGTCGGATAAACTTCTGACTTTGGCTCAGGTCAAGATCTCGCAGTTTGTGAGTTCGAGCCCCAAACTCTGTTGGGCTCTGTGCTGACAACATGGAGCCTGGTTCAGATTCTCTCCCTCTCTCTCTGCCCCTCCCCTGTTTGCACTCTCTCTCTCTCTTTCATAAACAAACAAACAAACAAACGTTAAAAAAAAAAAAAAAACACCAGTTCTCAAGGGGCTTTCTCTCCATACTTCCTCCTAGAAATACTTTCTAGACGCCTCTGGGGCCACTCCCTCTCTTGGTTCTCCTCCTCCCTCCCTGCTCAGTTTTCTTTGCTGATCTGCATCTTCTCACCCTCTAAACTTTGGAGTGTCTGGGCTCAGTCCTTGGACCTTCACACCCACTCCCAGGTGAATGTATGCCACTCACCACACTGATGATTCCCAAATTTACGTCTCCAGCCCAGCCTCTCTTCTGAACCTGTATATCCAATATTTTTTCATCTTTAAAATGGGCGTGATAATAGCTCTACTTCGTTGGGCTGTCAGGCAGATTAAATGAGTTAAGGCATGCGACGTGTCGCGATGGTGCCCGGCTCGGTTTGAACATGATGCCTGGGGCTGTGATTATTGTTGTCACTGTCACCATTGCTGCCTGCCAGCTCCACTTGGGAAATCTAGAATCATCTCAGACACGACTCATCTCAAACCCCAAACCCGATCTCTGTGCAAACCTTGCCCGTCTCGGCTGATGGCAACTATGTCCGGCTGGTGGCCTGGGCCCCAAATCTTGTAGTCATCCTTGATTCTATTCTCTCTCTCACATCCCAAATCACATTGATCGGAAACTCCTGTTGTCTCGTCCTTAAATATATCCAGGGTGCAGCCACTGCGGTCTTGGCCAGTGTCATCTCAGACCTGGATTACTGCCTCCACGCTGGTCTCCCCACCTTCACCCAGCCTCCTCTACACTCTGTTCTCAGCACAGCATTCAGAAAGTTCCTTTTGACAGGGCAGTCAAACCGTGTTCCTTCTCTGTTCAAAATGCTCGGACAACTCTTTCTCAGAGTAAAGCTCCAGGCCTTACAATGACCTACAAGATCCCGTGTGATCAGCCTCTGCTCCTCCCTCGACCGCATTTTCTACCACCGCCCCCTCACTACTCTGCTCCAGCCACAGTGGCCTTGCTGTTTCTGGAACATAACAAACACTTTCCTGCCTCGAGGATTTGGCACCACTGTGATCTTTGCCTGGGTAATAATAAACACACCGGCAGGTCTCTACAGGACAGAGATGATGATTGTAAAAAGGGCTGGGGCTTGGGGCAGTGGGCACAGAGAGAGGAGCTCAGAGACCGTGGCAGGGCCAGATGAAAGCCCCTGAATGTTCCTTGAGCGGTGAGCAGACAAGAAAGGAGTGTGTGCAGGGCGGGGCTGGAACTAGGGTGAAGCAGTGAAGCGTTTGCCTCAGGTGTGAAATTTAAGGGGGTGCCAAAAAAGTTAGTAATCAGGACACGTACTCTTTTATTTGTTAACGTTTATTTATTTTTGAGAAAGAGAGAGAGAGAGAGAGAACGTGCACAAACAGGGGAGGGGCAGAGAGAGAGGGGGACAAGGATCCCAGGTGGGATTGGAGCTGACGGCAGGGAGCCTGACGCGGGGCTCAAACCCACCAACTGCAAGATCATGTCCTGGGCTGAAGTCGGACACTTAACTGACTGAGCCACCCGGATGCCCCATAATATTTTATTTTTATTTTTTAATTTTATTTTGAGAAAGAGAGAGAGAGAATCCCAAGATTGACTCAGGACTCAATCTCTTGACCGTGAGATCATGACCTGAGCCCAAATCAAGAGCTTAACCGGCTGAGCCACCCAGGCGCCCCGGGATATGTAATATTTTAATGCAACATTAAAAAAATAATGCAAAAACAAACTCCGCAATGAACAAAATATCAAGTAAATACTTAAGTGAAGTCGAGTTTTAAGTAAAGACGCGTGGGTACACCACTGCGCTTGGTGGTGGTGCCCGCTGGGCCTGGAGGCACCAGGCACGCGCAGTCCGGAGATGGGCGGAGCATGGGGGCAGAAACAGTTTGGGGCAGGGGTCACTCACGTGGCTTCCTCAGGTAAGGATGGTGCCCTAGGAGTCATCCGACCAGCAGGGGAGGAAGTGGAGAATCTCAGGGAGAAGGCCGGGTAGGTAGGTAGGTACCCGTGCGCCCAGCTGAAGTGGGACCAGGTGATGGGGCCTTGAGATCCACCCTGGGCACAGGTCTCAGGGCAGCGCCAAGGGCGAGAGGCGGAGCCAGAGTCGGTGAGACGCTAGGCTCTGAAAGCGAGGCAGACAGAATCAGGGGGCGGGGTCAGAAGTTGGGAGGCGGGGCCAAGGCTAAGGGGCAATCCCGGCAGGGAATAGGGCGGGTCTAAAACAGACACTTGGACCAATGGAGTTGGGGGGGGGGGGGGCGGGCTGCGCGCTGGCCCTGCGGGGGCAAGTTTGTTCCGCCCCAGCAGAGCCAGGTGCGCGTCATGCCCTCCTTCCTCCTCCCTTTCTCGGAGCTGGGACTATGTGTGCTTGTCTTTGAATACTTCTGGAGCTGGGCTTCTTGGGCCGGGGTAGCGTCCCATGAGCCCAGGAAGGGGCCAGAGCAGGCCTTAGGTGGGCAGATGCGCAGATGCGCTTTGCTTTCCTCGTTGGGCTGCCAACAGCCTGCATCCCCCCTGCTCCCACCTCTCTGCAGCCATTGTCAGAGCTCCTCATGGCCTCCACCTGCCCAGGCTCGGAACTGGTACCAGGACCAGGAAGTCTCCGTGCTGATCTGGACTGCAGATCATGCCATCCCCCATCCCTCTCTCACGTGGTCTCCCCGTGCCACCAGTGCTAGCCCTGGCCAGCCCAGGAGAGGCAGGCGGGGGGCCGAGGGGGAGAGAGTCACCAGATCTCAGTGACTCCCCTGGCTGTGTTTTGCCTTCCCGGAACTCGTCACTGCCAGCTCAGGGCTCGCTGGAGGCAGATCACAGAAGAGCTCAGGAGTCCAGCAGGGAAGCTTAAGTTAGTCAAACTTTCTGAACAAGAGCTCAATATGAGGGAGCACAAGCTACTGCAGCCAGGGCCTGGCCGGGGGAGCAGACTTGCTGCATCATCACTGACCTTCCCCTTCGTCTTTTCTTCTTTGTTTCCAAATGCTTGCACCTGTCTCAGGAAAGGAAAGAGTTTCACAGCCTCCTGAGTGACTCCCTTCATTGCCACCCCTTCTCCACTTCCAGGAAGGACTGAATGGCCAGGTGTAAGTTGGGAGGGGGTGGGCAAGATTCATGTGGGTTTTCACTGTAACTATAAGAAAAGTCTTGAGGGGAGCAGAGAAAAATGGAGAGGAAGGTGAGGGTATGGTGTGTGTGTGTGTGTGTGTGCATGGTGCAGTCCACTGCGAAGTCAACTGTCTGGGTTCAAGTATAGGCTCCATTGCTTTTTTTTTTTTTAAGTTTATTTATTTATTTTGAGAGCAGGGGAAGGGCAGAGAGAGAGGGAGAGAGAATCCCAAGCAGGCTCTATGCCATCAGTGCAGAGCCTGATGTGGGGCTTGAACCCACAAACCGTGAGAGCATGACCTGAGCCCAAACCAAGAGTCAGATGCTCAACCGACTGAGCCACCCAGGTACCCCATGTATTTCATAATTTTTGATGCTACTGTAAATAGTATTAAAATTTTTTTTAATGTTTATTTCTGAATGAGAGAGAGAGAGTGCGAGCAAGAGAGGGGCAGAGGGAGAGGGAGACACTGAATCCAAAGCAGGCTCCAGGCTCTGAGCTGTCAGCACAGAGCCTGATGACGCAGGGCACGAACCCACGAACTGTGAGATCGTGACCTGAGTGGAGACCAAGAGCTGGACACTTAACCGACTGAGCTACCCGGGCACCCCAATAGTATTGTCTTTTAAATTTCAATTTCCATTTGTTTATTGCTAGCGTACAGAAATGCAATTCTTTGAAAATATTGTCTATAACTTACGGCTTTGCTAAGCTCATGTTTTTGTTGTGGTGGCATTTGTGTATATTCCAGTGGATTTCCTGCATAGATCATCAGGTTTTTTGGAACCAATGGCTGGCCAATGTGGAGTGGCCACTGTGGGTGTGCCAGAGGGTAACAGTGGGGGAAGTTGGGCATAGTTACTTTTTTTTTTTTTTTAATTTTTTTTTTCAACGTTTATTTATTTTGGGGACAGAGAGAGACAGAGCATGAACGGGGGAGGGGCAGCGAGAGAGGGAGACACAGAATCGGAAACAGGCTCCAGGCTCTGAGCCATCAGCCCAGAGCCCGACGCGGGGCTCGAACTCACGGACCGCGAGATCGTGACCTGGCTGAAGTCGGACGCTTAACCGACTGCGCCACCCAGGCGCCCCTGGGCATAGTTACTTTTAATGAAATGGGCTTAGGTGGGTCTGGGTAGGAGCAGGGGGCCCATGGGAAGTGTCTTTGGAACCACAAGTCCAGGAGAGCTCCCTCCTGCCCCTCCCCCACAGCTGTCGTTTCTCCATCCCTCGTCTTGGTGTCACTATCCATGAGATGCAGGGGTTCCTAACTTTACTTTCTGCCCCTTCTCAGTCCTTAGGAGGTCTGGAGTGAGACCAGCTGCTCCTTCTGCCCCAATTTCCCTTTCCACCTATGGGGGAAGGAGAAGCAGGGTTTGGGAGAGCCATTAGGGGATGCTTTTTAGGTGTCTGTGCTCAGCTGTCCCACTTTATGTCCAAACCACCCACTGTTTCCGAGAGCCGAGAGTCCCAGAAAGGATTCCAGGGGACTCAGTCTGTGAGAACAGGACCCAGGCAGCCCAGGAGGGAAGAGACCAGTTGAATGGCTCTAGGTGACCTCTTCCCCAAGTCTGGCCTTTTTTTGTTTGTTTGTTTTAAGTTTATTTATTTTGAGAAAGAGAGAGAGAGACAGCACAAGTGGGGGAAGGGCAGAGAGAGAGAGAGGGAGAGAGAGAATCCCAAGCAGGCTCTGCACTGACAGTGCAGAGCCTGATGTAGGGCTTGAACTCAGGAACTTGGAGATCATGACTCGAGCCAGGATCAAGCGTTGGATGCTTAAAGGACTAACCCACCCAGGTGCCCCAAGGTGTCTGATCCTTTGTCAGACAAGGCTGGATCAAGGAGCTCTGAGCTCTTTGTGGCTCTGAGGGTGGGGAGGCTAGGGGAGGGGGGCAGCTACCTACTCCCCAGGTCCTGTACTGTGTTGGGCAGAGGCTGGCCCAGAGTGTCTGGGAGGGAGGCAGGGAGGGTAGAACTCAGCACTCATGTCCACTGGCGGGCTCAGGATGCTGCCTATGTTGGCCAAGGTCATTGTCATGCTCAGACCCCTCTGCCTGTTGGTAGGATGAACACCTTGGGAGGCCACTGGGCTTCTGGG
Source organism: Leopardus geoffroyi (assembly GCF_018350155.1). Taxonomy (NCBI): domain Eukaryota; kingdom Metazoa; phylum Chordata; class Mammalia; order Carnivora; family Felidae; genus Leopardus; species Leopardus geoffroyi. The sequence goes on from NC_059329.1 coordinate 106,758,698, forward strand.
AGCCCTAACTCTGCCAGTTACCAGTGCTTCCTCTTTTCACATTCCCTACTGGCAAATGCTTGCATTTACCTTGGCTGAAAGGGAAGTGGGAAGCAGATGGTTTCAGAACCAGGAAGCCTGAGTTCTGGTCCCAATTGAAACCTGCTTTGTAACTGTGAACAAGTTCCCAGCCAACCTTTGCCCTGCGCTCCAGACTATATGTCCAACTTCCTACTTGAAATCTTCATTTGGATGTCTGAAAGTCCCTTCAAATTTTACATGGTCAAGGAACGCTTCTTTTCCGTCTTCAAGTCTGCTCCTGTCCCAGATTTCCCCATCCTGGCACAAGGCACGTCTAACCACACCACTGCTCAAGTTCAAGTATCTTGATGTCTCCTGTTCCCTTATTTCCCTACATCCAAAATATGCATTTGGACGTTCTTCTTTGAAACACATTCGGAGTCACGCTCTCTTTCTCTCTCCATCTCCATAAACATTACCCGCCAGTCCACTCCAAGACACTTTCATTTTTGCTGGGACTATTGCACTAGCTTCCATTTCTGCTGTTGGCCCTGGCCCTCTATCCCCAGCCTGTTGTCCACAGGAAGCCAAAGTGATCTTTCATTATTTTGTTTTCTTTTTAAGTTTTTAATTCCAGTTAGTTAACATACAGTGTTCTATTACTTTTGGGCGTACAATGTAGTGATTCCACACTTCCATACATCAACTGGTGCTCATCATGACAGGTGTGCTCCTTAATCCCCATCACCTATTTCACCCATCCCCCCACCCCAAAGTGATCTTTGAAAGTCATAGCTCAGATCATTTCACATTCTGCTTAAAACCATCCAGTGATTTCTCATTGTGCTAGAATAAAATCTGACCTCCTTACAAATCCCTACATGATGGGTCCCTGGCTTCCTTGGTTCTTATCTTGTACCTTGTCCCTTTGCTTTCTCATTAAGGCCTTCGGACTTACTGTTTTCCTTTAATTTTTACTGGGGAGACCTACCTGATCGCCCTGATCTTCCTACCTAAAGCAGCTACCTAGTCACTCTCTTTTTCCTACGCTTTTCTTTGACCTCAGGTACAAAGAGACTTCAGTTCACGACCCTCTATTGTCATTTATCCTGGCAAAACCCCCTTATGTTCCACCCTTCCATGTTTATTCCTCTTTATCTCCATGACCCAGTCCTACCCCTCCCTGCCAGTCACCTATTCTATTGTGTTTGATGTGTACTCTTTTATTTGTATATGTTCTTGTAAGACGCATATTGTTTTGTGTGCAAATATTTTAATTGACCTCATTGGTATAGGCAGCAGATCTCCTTCAATTTCTCATTTCATTCAACATCTGTTTTGAAGATACTTCCATGCTGACATGTGTTTGCCTGCTGTGTAGTACTCCACAGTCTGTATCGCTGCATGGTTTACCTAAACATCTAGATTGCTGCTACCACCCATGACCTCAAGCGACACTGCAACGAAGGTCCTTGTACCTGAACCCTTAGGGGCCTTTGTGAGAAGTTTTCGGAGATACAGGCCCAGGAAGGGAATTGCTGGGTCATCGTGTGTGTGTGTGTGTGTGTGTGTGTGTGTGTATGTGTGTGCGCGTGTGTGCACACGCACGTGTGTGTTGTCACTTGCCCTGGAGAATGGTGGCACAGCTTTCACTCCCCCCAGTGGTGCACGTGGGCCATGTGAGGATATAGGGGTCCTGTATCCCTTCAAGGCCACCAGCACTGGGCGCTATCCAGCTTTTTAATGTTGCCAGTTTTAATGTGTGCAAAGTGATGATCTCATGCTTCATGTGGTTAACCTTTTGGATTTCATTGTCTTTATTTTTAGGAAGTATTTTTTTAAGTGTTTATTGATTTTTAGAAATTATTTTTTAAATGTTTATTTAGTTTGAGAGAGAAAGAGAGCGAGCAGGGGAGGGGCAGAGAGAGAGTGGGAGAGAGAGAATCCCAAGCAGGCTCTGGGCTGTTGGCATGGAGCCCTACTCGGGGCTTGATCTCTTGAACCATGAGATCATGTCTTGAGCCAAAGTCAAGAGCTGGAGGCTAAACCTACTGAGTCATCCAGGTGCCTTGGACTTCGTTGTCTTTAAAATACCTAATTAATATTTTTTTTTGCTCATGTTTCTACTAAGGTTCCTTCTTTTTCTTGTTGACTTGTAAGAATTTCATGTATATTATTAATATTCTTTCTTTAATTTTTTTTTAACATTTTATTTTTTGAGAGACAGAGAGAGACAGAGCGCAAGCAGGGAAGGGGCAGAGAGAGAGAGGGAGATACAGAATCTGAAGCAGGCTCCAGGCTCTGAGCTGTCAGCACAGAGCCTGTTATGGGGCTTGAACCCTCGAACTCGAGAGCATGACCTGAGCCGAAGTTGGACAATCAACTGAGCCACCCAGACGCCCCCTAATATCCTTAATATTAGAATTTTGTCAGTGTTAAATGTTGCAAATGTCTTCTCTCAGTCTGTCATTTGCTTTTTAAATTTGTCCATTGTGTCCTTCAACAAGCAGAAGTCCTTTTCAATATAATCAGATTGATATTGTTGCATATATTTCTGTCTCTGTCTTTCTCCTTCTGTCTCTGTCTCTAAGCCCTCTCTTCAATTCTGTTTGTCTCTTCTCGAACCAAGAAGTTCATACACATACTATGGCTTTGTGGTATGTCTTAGTAGTAGATGGTATAGTCAATCTCTCCTCTTTGCTTTTGTGTTTCAAAATTCACTTAGCAATTATAGTCTCTTTTCTTCCACATACATTTAGAGTATGTTTTTAGAGTTCCTAAAAAAAATAATTGAACTGAAATTCTGATTAGATTTCATTGAATTTCTATAAATTAATTAATTTGGGGATGATGAGCATCTTTATAAAATAATATTTATTTAAAAAAAATTTTTTTTTTCAACGTTTATTTATTTTTGGGACAGAGAGAGACAGAGCATGAACGGGGGAGGGGCAGAGAGAGAGGGAGACACAGAATCGGAAACAGGCTCCAGGCTCTGAGCCATCAGCCCAGAGCCCGACGCGGGGCTCGAACTCACGGACCGTGAGATCGTGACCTGGCTGAAGTCGGACGCTTAACCGACTGCGCCACCCAGGCGCCCCATATAAAATAATATTTAAACAAGAGCGTAGAGTCTCCATTTACTAAGATAATCTTAACATATATATATATATATATATATATATATATATATTTTTTTTTTTTTTTTTTTTTTTTTTAGAGAGTGAGACAGTGTGAGTAGGGGAGAGGGGCAGAGAGAAAGAGAGAGAGAGAGAGAGGGAGAGAGGGAGAGAGAGAGAGAGAGAGAGAGAGAGAGTCTCAAGCAGGCTCCTTGCTCATCTTGGAGCCCGACTTGGGGTTTGACTCCACGACCCTGGGATCATGACCTAAGCTGAAATCGAGAGTTGGATGCTCAACTGACTGAGCCACCCAGGCTCCCCTAATCTTCATGATCTTAAAAGAGTTTCAAAAATTTTCTCCATGGAAGTCTTGGGTGTCCTATGCCAATTCCCTAATGATATCTAGCTTTTGGCATTATTCCGAATGGTTTCTTAATTTTCAAAGATTTTCTGGATTATTACTTCTAGGTTATTGCTGTTGATATTTTGGTAATTTGATTTTGCATCCAGCATCTTTGTTGAACTGTTTTATCAGTATAAAAAATTTGTTTTAAAGGTTTATTCATTTTTGAGAGACAGAGAGAGACAGAGCACGAGTGGGGAAGGGGCAGAGAGAGGGAGACACAGAATCGGAAGCAGGCTCCAGGCTCTGAGCTGTCAGCACAGAGCCCAACGCGGGGCTCGAACTCATGAACTGCGAGATCATGACCTGAGCCGAAGTCGGGCGCTCAACCGACTGAGCCACCCAGGTGCCCCTGTTTTATCAGTTTTAATTATTTGTTGGTTTTATTGGTTTATTTAGGTAGATGATCATGTTCTTTCTAAATAAACAGTTTTCTTTTAAATTTCTTCTCTTTTTTTCCTAGTACACCAGTGTTGGCCAGGACCCCCAGGACTATGTTAAACAGTTGATTCTGAGGTCAAAGAGAAGGCACACAACTTTTCCCATTCTGTATAGTGCTTGTCTCGATGTTTACCTCTCTGGGTTCCTGATTTCCCTTACTTAGATGGTTGGCCTCGTTTCCCCTTGCTCTTATTCCAGCTCTTTGGTATTTTTAAGGATATTTTAAAATACTTTATACTTTTTGGGGCTTATTTCAGAAAATAGAAGTCCTTTTTTCTAATTGATTTCCAGAAGTTTGTTATAAATGCTGGATACAAATCCTCGCAAATACCTTCTTTTACTCTTTTTGCATTATTTATAGTGAAACAGATGGCCAGAATCGAAAACAAATTCAAAGCAGAAAAATTTATTAATGTTCCTGTGTTGGTTAGCCCTTTTTATGTCTTGAGAAATCCTTTCCTCTTCGGCAGGAATTAATTTTCGTTTCAGATTGAAATATCAGCTGCATTTTATTTATTTCCTGTATGGATGAGTAGATGTCCTGAGACCACTTACTGAATGGTCCATGTTTTATCCAATCATCTGCAATGCTTCCTCTGCAGGTTTCTCCTGTATGTGGGTCCGTTTCTGAGCCCTGCTATTCTTTTCCGCTGGACAATTTGTTTTTTCCTGCTCCATCATCATTTACATAATCCATTACAGTTTTATAATGAGAGTCGATAATATGTCTTGATTTCTGGCAGGGCAAATCCTTCTACTTCACTCTTTGCTAAAAACTACCTTAGTTATTTGTGGCCAATTGCACTTCTATATATATTTTAGAGTTTGCTTGCCAGTTTTTGGAAAATATCTGTAGGAATTTTTTAAAAGATTTTATTTTTTAAAAATAATATCTATACCCAGTGTGGGACGTGAACTCACAAGCCAGAGACCAAGAGTTGCATATTCTAGGACTATGCCAGCCAGGTGCCCCTCCTTTGGAATTTTGATCAGAATTCCATTGAATTTATAAATCAATATTGGCATGACTGACATTCTTACATCATCTTATATCAATTATGAGTTGATATGAGATTTCCTATCCATGTACATAGTATATTTATTTAAATTTTTAAAAATACTTTTAAGTATAATTAAAAATTTTTCTCTGTATAGGAGTTAAAAAAATAAATTTTGGGGACGCCTGGGTGGTTCAGTTGGTTAAGCATTGGACTCTTGATTTTGGCTCAGATCATGATCTTCTCCTGGGAGCCTGCATTGGGCTCTGTGATGATGGTGCAGAGCCTGCTTGGGATTCTCTCTCTTCCTCTCTCTCTGCCCCTCCTCTGATCACACGCATGCTCTCTCTCTCTTTCAGTCTCTCAAAAATAAATAAATAAATAAATAAATAAATAAACATTAAAAAAATAAACTTTCTAACTAAGTTTTACTAGAGTGGAGAATGCAATTGATTTTTATTTATTGACCTTGTATCCAGCCACCTTGCCAAACTTTACTATCTCTAATAATTTCAGATTTATATAAAGGCAACTATATCCTCTGTAAATAGTAACAGTATTGATTTTTCCTTTCCAGTCTTAGTTCTGTTGTTATTCTGACACTGACCACACTCTCTAGGATAATATTAATTAGAGGAAGAGACAGCAGGGGCATTGGTCTTGTTCCCAAGTTTAAAGGAGATGCTTCTAATGTTTCACCATTAAGAATGATCTTTGCTGTGGACTTCTGGTGGATGTTCCATATCAAGTTAAATTTCTTTCTATTACTTGTTTTACTAGGACTTTTAAATGCATGTTAATTTTTATTAAAGTTTCTACCTTTATTGGGACTATAATCTATTAATATGGTGATATTAATATAATTTCTAAGGTTAAACTACCTTTGATTTCCTGAGATTAACTGTCCATGGTCATAATGTATTTTTTTAATACACCACTGGGTTCATTTTTCTAACATTTTATTTAGGATTTTTATTTCTTTAAAATTTTTAAAAATGTTTATTTATTTTTGAGAGACAGAGTGTGAGCAGGGGAGGGGCAGAGAGAGGAGATCGAGAATCCGGAGCAGGCTCCAGGCTCTGAGTTGTCAGCATAGAACCCAACACGGGGCTTGAATCCATGAACTGTGAGATCTTTTTTTTTTTTTTTTTTTTAATTTTTTTTTTAACGTTTATTTATTATTTTTGAGACAGAGAGAGACAGAGCATGAACGGGGGAGGGGCAGAGAGAGAGGGAGACACAGAATCGGAAACAGGCTCCAGGCTCTGAGCCATCAGCCCAGAGCCCGACGCGGGGCTCGAACTCACGGACCGCGAGATCGTGACCTGAGCTGAAGTCGGACGCTTAACCGACTGCGCTACCCAGGCGCCCCTTGAACTGTGAGATCTTGACCTGAACTGAAGTCGGACGCTCAGCCAACTGAGCCACCCAGGTGCCCCTAAGATTTTTATTTCTTTTCTTCTTTTTTTTAAATGTTCATTTATTTTTGAGAGAGAGAGAGAGATGGAGTGTGAGCAGGTGAGGGGCAGAGAGAGAGGGAGACATAGAATCTGAAGCAGGTTCCAGGCCCTGAGCTGTCAACACAGGGCCCGATGCAGGGCTCGAACTCATGAAATGTGAGATCATGACCTGAGCCGAAGTCAGACGCTTAACCGACTAAGCCACCCAGGTGTCCCCTAAGATTTTTATTTCTGAATGATATTAGCCTGTAATCTTTATTTCACCACAATACTCCTTCAGGTTCAGTATCAACTGCCTTCAGAGAATAAATTTGAGATAATTTCATCTTTTTCTCTTTTTGGGGGAAGCATTGATATAACATTGAGAGATTTGTAAATAAAAGTGTGGTGAAACTCACTTGTGTTATTATCTGGGCCTGGTGTCTTCTTTTGAGGCAAGATTTTAATGTTTCCTATTCAGACTTTTAATTTATTCTAGAATTAGTTTTCCTATGTTATCTTTAAAAAAAAGGAATTTGTGGGGTGCCTGTGTGGCTCAGGTGGTTAAGTGTCTGACTTTGGCTCAGGTCATGATCTCAATGTTCCTGAGTTTGAGCCCCACGTCAGACTCTGCTGACAGCTCAGAGCCTGGAGCCTGCTTCAGATTCTGTGTATCCCTCTCTCTCCACCCCTCACCCTATCAAGCTCTGTCTCTTTCTCAAAAATAAATAAACATTAAAAAATTGAAAAAAAATAAAAAAAAGGAATTTGTGAATTTCACATAGACTTTAATATATGCAAGTTTAAAAAATGCTTATTTATATTTGAAAGGGGAGAAGGGGAAGAAAGAGAGGGAGACAGAGGATCCAAAGTGGGCTCTGTGCTGACAGCAGAGAGCCTGATGGGGGGCTCAAACTCACGCACCGTGAGATCATGACCTGAACCAAAGTCAGATGCTTAACTGACTGAACCACACAGAAGCCCCAGTTTCATGTACACTTTAAATTTATCGACATAGACTTGTTCATAAATATTTTGTGTCTTTGTAATTACATCTGTAGTTCAGTTTCTTTTTTATTCTTAATATTTGTTTATGTCTTCAGTCTTTTATTTCATTTTACTTTTTTGATTATGGTTACCAAGGATTTGTCCACTTCATTGATATTTTCAAAGATCATTTTTTTTGTTTTTTTTTGAACGTCTCTTTTATATCTTTGTTTTCTATTTAATTTATTTCTGGTACTATTACTACTATGTGTGTTTTTGCAGGTAAGATAACTGTGCATTTGGACCAACTACCTTGTATACCAGAGCCATATTCTTAACTATTGCACTTTCTTTGGTCTTAAAGTGTAATTTGACTCCTACCAGCATAGCTACCTAATTTTCTCCTGATTAATATGTGCTTGGTGTATATTTTCCATTTCTCTTATATTTAAGATTTTCATGTGCTAACATTTTAGATAGGTCCTTTGTAAACTGCATGAAGTAGTAAATAAAATCAACTTGGAATACGTCTGCCTCTTAACTGGTAGGTTTAACCTATTTACATTTATTTTGGTGACTGATAGAGTTGGAATTATTGATGCCATCTTACCTTTTATGTTTAATTTGTCGTAATTTTTGTGTGTGTTTTTCCTCCTTTCTTACCTTAAAAAAATAATTGATTGACCTTTGTGCCCTTTCTGACTGGAAGCCTCTGGCTTTAGGGCCTGATTGTCCCATCCCAGGATTCTTACCCTACATCCTACAGCCCACTCACACCAATTCGTAACTGCTTGGCAGTCTCTGTCAGTAGACTGTTAACTTGTTGAGGTCATGGATAGTGTTCTCTTATTCACTTTGTATCCCCAGTGCAGAGTCTGACACAAACTAAGTGCCTTTTGAAAGACTGTGTTCAATAAATGAATGCTGAATTAAAGTAACATAGTTTGATTGGCCTCTTTAAGGATCCCCACCCAATTCCTATCAAGTCTTTACCCAACTTATCCTTTCAGGGAACCCTAAATATATTAGATGGATGCTAACCCCAAGTGATCAGAGCCACCAAAGAGGCCATAGTTTGACTTTCTTTCTGCTCTGGGCACTGCTTACTCCAGGAGAGGCCCTGAGAGGCAGGGGTGCTGGGAGAGATTAACTGTTTTAACTTGAGGAAGGAGCAGAGGTCTGAATTTGTCAGGTCTCCTGGTCCACTGAATCCCTGTGATTCAGGAGTCCCCATGAGCCTGGCCCTCCCAGGGCCCTTCTCAGTCAACGTCAAGAGTTGCTGCTGTTGTCAGGCATAGCCATACCTGAAAGGAAGCGGCAAACACAATAGGCTGGGAAGTTGGGTGTAAAGGCAGCTCAGGTGCCTGATTCCGCTAACTGAAGACGGGTCCAGATCAGCACCTTTTGGCAGCCCAGCATGTGGTGGGGAGAGGAAATGTGTGGAGAACATATTGCTTTCTCCTCTGGCCAGTGTTCTTGGTTGTCTTGCCCATGGTGCCCTGGGCAATCTAACAGATGCTTGTGAGGCTGCCCAGATATGACCATGAGGTGGCTGCTGACATGGAAATTGGGGAATAATAAGGTGAGGGCTGGCATCCTTGGGAGGCTCGTTGCCGCTGTCCAGGGTCCTGACACATCCCAGAGCATCTCCGTGGAGGGGCACACACCCTCTCATCACAATCACACCTGAGTATTGGGAGTCTGGTTGCTGCTGTCCAGGGTCCTGACACATCCCAGCGCACCTTGGTGGAGGGGCCCACAAACCCTCATCACAATCACTGCAGTGTGTGTAAAACAACTCAGGTGACTGAGTCTCAGGCAAGTCCTGTTGATTGTAAGGTAAGCTAGAAACTTATTAATTTATTTTTTTTTAAAGAGAGAGACAGAGCGAATGGGAGAGGGGCAGAGAGAGAGAGGGAGACACAGAATCTGAAGCAGTCTCCAGGCTCTGAGCTGTCAGCAAAGAGCCCGACGCGGGGCTTGAACTCAGGAGCCGTGAGATCATAACCTGAGCTGAAGTTGGACGCTCAACCGACTGAGCCACCCAGGCGCCCCGAAACTTATTATTATTATTTTTTTAGAGAGAGAGCGAGAGAGCAAGAGAGCAGAAAAGGGGGGGGGGGGGAGAGAGAGAGAGAGAGAGAGAGAGAGAGAGAGAGAGAGAGAGAGAATCTTAAGTAGGCTTCACACCCTGCGCAGAACCCAACACAGGGCTCAATCCCATGACTGTGAGATCATGACCTGAGCTGAAATCCAGAGTTGGACGCTCGACCAACCGAGCCACCCAGGCTCCCCTAGAAACCCAATTTTTAACAAACTCCCAAGGCTTGGAAACTGATGCTATGAGGTGTGGCTGGTACTTTGGCTGTCAGCCTATGGTGACTCCTGTCAGACCTCTCCCAAGAGATAGTGATCTTTAAATTATTTTGAAAAATCTTTGCAAATTTATGCTTTTGCAAAATGGATATGAATGTGGCTTATCTTTTATGAAGGATAAAGCTGATTTTGAGTACCTTTGATCTGATACAACATTTCTACTAATAAAGAATATTATTCTTTAGACCAACACCTCCATTTTATAGATGGAAAAACCAAGTCTTAGAGAGGTTGTGTAACTTTCCCATGGACTCACAATAAGTTGTATATCTGACACTTGTTCCTAGCTCTTACTGATTCTTAGGTCTGTTTTTATTCTGTGACACTCACATACAAGGCAGAAATAGTGAGAAGTGACTTCTTCAGGGTGTCAGAAAACCTAGATTCTTGTCCTTATTTTGCTACTTACTAGTTATATGATTGTACTTTTTTCTTTAAAAAAAGTAAACATTATTTCCTTGTTACAATTATAAAAATAACAAATTATCACAAAAGTTCAAAAGTGTGGTAATGAAAAGTGAAAACTTCTCTTCTTTCCAACTCCACTCTTCAGAATTAATAACTGACAGCTTTCTTGGGTTCCTTCTAAACAGTTTGAACATGTTATTTACCATCCTCAAACCTGAGTTTTCTCATTGGTAAAATTCAGATAATGGTACTACTTGTGTTGGCTTTACAAGCATATTTTGAGGAGTAATTGAAATGAAGTGAGGCATGGAAAGTGTTGATGGACTGTTGTGTGATTCCTATGGACTTTCCAGACATGGTCAGGCTTGGGTGGATCAGTCGTGTGTCCTTCCCTGGATTGTCAGCGATGCCTCCATGCCCAGCCCAGAGAGCTCTTTGCTCCTGATCCAGCGTTATCCATCACTGACCTGTCTGGCAATGTCCCAAACATCAAACTTGCAACCAGCATTCCTGCCATGAAAATGGATTGGCTCAGGTGGTGCAAGGTCTTGTGTGTGCACATGAGGTCCCACTGTGAGGAAGGAAGAGCTGGGTCAAGGAAAGCTGGACTGGCCACAGGGAATCCTCACTACCCCTCTCCTGTGGGGCTGAGGATCTTGAATTGGGACTAACCCATAAGGGACACTTCCATTCTCCTGACACACAATGTTTCTCACCACCGTCTCCTGGGGAGATTGATTCGAGTTATTTCAAAACATGTGAAAGATGCCTTTTGGGGTGCCAGCTTAGACTACCCCCCTTTCCTTGAGCACTAACCCTTCACCCTCATGAGCTCCTGTCACTCTCGGGGCACAGCTGAAGAAACCTGACCCAGGAGCTGGGCTGAGCTGGGAAGAGGGGAAAAGCGGGGAGGGAAGAGGGGAGAGGGGGAAATTCTAGTCAGAGAGAAGTCAGGGAGAGAGCTTAGTCAGTGCCAGAGAAGCAGAGATGAAGACTTCCCTTCAGCTACCTCATCCCAGTCACTCACAAGGTTGGGCTCAAGTTCTTGACCTTAGGTTCTGTGAAATACTTTTGCATCCTTCCATTATCTTTCCATAAACAAATTTGAGAGAGCTGTGGTTATTTGAAACCCTGAAATAAACAACAATCGAATACTGTAACTGATAGTTTAAATTTTATTGCTCTTTTTAATGAATATAAGAAAAAGTTGTCATTTTGAAAGTACTTGTGTTCTAGGGGGAGTAAAATAGCCTGCAAAAAAATCATATGGCTGACAGGTGTGCCATTACAATTAAGTAAAAATAATAAATATATGTGGCATTTTCTTTACAGATAGGAGCTAATTTTTACACACCTTTGACTGGATTTAAAACTGTCATTTCTTTTGTTAACAGAAAAAAGGAAAAGGGGCTGGGATGATCAGGAAAATTGAGGAATGCCCCCTAAGATGTGTTAATATACACACAAATGAATTCATCTTTCAAGTGTAGTTACTTGATAATTTTGATTTGGTTGGAGACAAATACCTATTTGTGAATATAATTATTACTTTTACCATAGATGCACACACTCATATGTTGTAAAATTTGGGATGTCAGCATTTGAATATTCTTTCCCCACAGCAATGGAGTTTATTGCTCTTTTATTCATATAACTGCTATTCTATAATTCTATGTGTTTTCTGATATAGTTTTATTTGAAAAAGATTATAGGGCTGCGTCAGGCTGGGAGTTAATTTTTAACAATACTTTGGGACGCCTAGGTGGCTCAGTTAGTTGGGTGTCTGACTCTTGATTTCAGCTCAGGTCGTGATCCTGGGGTTGTGGGATCAAGCTCCGCATTAGGCTCTGTGCTGAGAGTGCAGAGCCTGCTTGGGATTCTCTGTCTCTCTTCCTCTCTCTTTCTCTCTCTTTCTGCCCCTCCTCCCCCTAAAGTAAAATTAAAAAACCCCTCCAAAACCCCAATACTTTAATGGAAAGACCTGAATGGAATATGACTGTGGAAATGCATGTGGGACATACTGTGGAGATGCATGTGGGACATACTCTGGTGTGTGGGTTAAGGATATTATAGACAGGAGCCAAGGAATGGAAGGATAAGAAGCAAGAGGGTGCAGGAAAGAGGTCAGAAGTCAGAGAAGTGCGACGAGAACAAGATCTGTATGCAGTTTAGTGATGAAATCTATATGTAGTCCAGCTTAGAAATTGATCCATGAATACGGGATACTCAGAAACTATCTCTTTGCCTCTGGTCCTGCTCTAAGGTCCTTGTCATCTGCAAAAGCACCAGTTGCATGATGGTTATACCACCTGAGGGTTAGTATTGGCTTTTACCATCTGTGTTCTCTTCCTGTGCACCGGAAAACCCAGATATCAAATATTGCTGTGTTCTCCCAGGCTTCATGTGTACTTTATCACTAACAGGAAACAATGTCTTGGAAAAAACATTTTGGATTTGAGGGAGACTAAGAGAATTGATGCCAAGGATGGCTCTGCACTGCTAACTTGATAAAGGCTCTGATAAATGACAGATGCTATGATACTGGCCTCAGGGGAGAGAAAAGGAGAAAAAGAGAAAACAAATGGCTGTGGGGGACCAGGAAGCAGAAAGGTAAAAACGGTGGCTGTTCACATCTGCAGAACAGGAATGAACAAGGAGAGCCAAGCTGGGTCATTCATAATAAGTCATGCCCTCCCTGTCGTACAGTCATTGGATCAAAGGGGAGGCACATGACTCAAGCCAGCCAATAAGTCTTTTCTAGAAATTTTTTAAGGTTGGAACTGAGAGGAGGCGTCTGGGTGGCTCAGTCACTTAAGAGTCCCACTCTTGGTTTTGGCTCAGGACATGATCTCACGGTCTTGTGAGTTTGAGCCCCACGTTGGGTTCTGGGCTGGCAGCGTGGAGCCTTTTTCGGATTCTCTCTTTCCCTTTCTCTCTGCCCCTCTCCCACTCATGCTGTTTCTGTCTCTCTCAAGATAAATAAATAAACTTAAAAAAAATTTGGAGTGGAGGAAGTCAGCTCGTGAGGAAGCTGACTTAGGAGTGAGCCCAAAATAGTCAGTGGCCACCTTGTGAAGGGTCTTGTGCATTGTGGACATAGCCAGAATGCAAAGAGAAGCAGAGGCTAGAGCCAGCAAGGGTCCTGATGACTTCCAAGTCCTCAGTTCTCATTATCCCTAGCACCAGCTCCACCCTTGCCTATCTGTGGTTATGGGAGACTTTATATACTCTTTTAATGCTCAAATGAGCTTGAGTTAAACTATAGCGACTTGCAAACAAGGATTCTGACTACCATAGCTCAGATGGAATCTGCTAGTTATTGCTCAGGACATTTAATCCAGAAGAAAATAAGGAGAAGAGCTCAGGCAAGATTTTATTATAACCTATACCCAGCATCTTTTTTTTTTTTTTTTTTTTTTTGTTATATTTATTTATCTTTTGCTTTGCTTTCAGAGTTCTGAAGCATCCCCTTGGGTTATTGGGTCATTCCAGGGGACAAGCTGGGACTTGTTTCTTTCAGGTGACCTATGCTATTGTGCCTTACAGATACAGCTATGTGGCCTGGGTGGAGTGTTTTCACCGCAATTAGGCTGCTTGCTTAAGCAACTCCTGTTAACGTGTGAGCCATTTCATTTGCTTTACAACTCAGAAGGTCCGGCTTCACACTGTAAACTGCCTATTATTCCTAATGAAACGTTCTCTTGTGCAGGCACAAGCTTTGACATTACTGGCTCAAATAAGAGGTATGCTGGTTGTGCTTTTGAAATAGGACTTTTAGTGCCCCATGCTGTTGTGTGGTGGTGGATGATGGTCCCATCCTTAGCATCTATTGGAAGAGGGTTGTGTTAGCCTTGGCATCTGCGTACATCTCTGGGAATGAAGAACTATATGAGTCTGACTTTGTCAGCCAATGAAACCAAAAAATGATAAAGAGATTACCACCATGTCTCCATTTTGAAGGAAATGCAAGGTGCTCACTTACTCAGATTCTTTGTCCTACATGGCAAGAAATACGAGCTTTGGATCAAACTGCCTCCTCTTTTGAACAGAAGAGCAAGAGGTAGGTTGATAGATCCTAGAGTACTGTCAACTTTGGGAAGAGGAATGTGGAGTTTTAAGAAGGGAAATGGGGAAGCAGAATCGGAAAGATTGATAACATATAAATTAAGAGGGGGTGGACATGAATGTCTTAGAACTTGGGCTGAGGCTGGCAAATAATGAAGAAAAGACCCTCCACTCTGCATGGGGGTGGGTGGCATATGATCCCTGCATGCCTCAGAGGGAGGAGGACTAGCCATGCTTGGTCACCTTCTGCTTCTGTGTCTTGGGTCCGCCTAATGGGAGCATGGCTTAACTTGGATCAATTCAGGCAGATGCTGCATTAGGTAAATTTGGGGACTATGCCCTACCAGGGCCCCTTCTTAGCGCATCTTCTCTGCACGGCCCTGACTAATAAGCAGTGGGCTGTGTAAATCCACTATATTGCTCCTTGGCATGATGATTAGATAAAGTGTGGACACCTGAGCCAGTTGTGGGGTAAGAGGAGGTTCACCAGCGTGTTGCACTGAGCCAATCAGAGCCTTTGCTAAGAATTTGAGTTAAGATGCACACAAGCATTCTGGTTGGTGGTGGGTCCTAAATCTGAGAGATAATGGGGTAGATACAGGGCTGGTGATCATCTTGCAAGATGAACATGCAGACGAAATGTGATGAGAAGGAAAGAGTAATGGAGTAAGTGTATAGAGATGCCTCTGGTGCTCTAATTCCTGGCTCCAGTTTCCCTGAGGCCCAGACACATTTTGTTTCTTGTCCCTGGATTCCCTAAAATCTCTGTATCGTTACAGTAATGCTCCTTTTTCCCATGAGCTGATTTGAGAGATCTTCTCTTCCTTGCAACCAAAAGACCATTGACTAGAACAGATGTTAAGGGCATAATCAACGTGATAGCTACAAAGTACAGAATTCAGCCGGATGAACCACTTAGCAGGCCAGGGTAACGCTACAAGTGTGTGTGTGTGTGTGTGTGTGTGTGTGTGTGTGTGTGTGTGTGTTTGAGGGGCATTAAGTCAGTAGAGATGAAATGACCCCTCATAACTCTGTTCTCTTTCCCAACTTAGTTTCTTGGCTGCTCTCCATCTCCTGGCCTCAGCTGCTGAGAGCTATTTCTAGATGAAGTCAGTAAACTTTTTTTGTCTCTAGGACTCTGACCCCCAAATTCCCTGCTCAGGTATACTCCCTTTTCCTTCTACCACTCACACACCTCCTTTCTCTCTTCCTCTGTATCACCTCCCTGCCTCCCTACCCTGTAGAATTTTCCAATCCCCCAGGGAAACCAAAACAGAATATCAACCTTGCAGAGCAGTGTCTCTCTCTGGTGGGGGCAGAGGGGGTAAAGAGCAGCTTCCTGTGAAAGCTTCCATAATTTCCTCTACCAGAAAGTCTGCAAATCCAACCACTGTTGTCTTACCCATATTTTGGGCAAAGGTCTTCATAGCTCCAGTGTTTTCCCACATTTAGACAAACTTGGGTTAGGGTCACAAAGTCTGTATCTGTGTGTGGGGTTGCTAAAATGGAAACATAGGGGTTGGAAGGGAGGTAGGGGACCCAGGTTTCCTCATCTCAGTCATGATCGTGGGAGGGAAGATGCTATTGTCATAGATCCAGCCACCGATGCAAGGCTCTGTGGCCCTTTTGCTTGCTATTGGCTTCTGTGCCATTGGGAAAGGGTAGTCCCCAGTAGGGGACAATGAAGGGGAGGCAGGGTGTTGTGGGAGGCCATCAGGAGCATGGAGAGGACCACTAGAGTGACCTGGATATGCTGGAAGCACCCTACACCCTCCACCTGCTGCAGGAGGTTGTTGAAGACCATGGGCAGGACCTAGCAAGAGCAGCTGGGCTGAGGCCTCCTGCTCCCTCAAACTGTTTTCTGTCTTTCCGTTCAGAGGGAGGAGAGGGAGTGCCCTTTGTCTCTTCAGCTCACCAATTCTTCTGTCTCCTGTAGCCCTAGGCCTCCTGATGGCCAGCTATAGTTTTTATAACTTTTTTCTAAGGTGCCAAGTTAAACTGTGACTTCACAGTAGGACATTCAATTATTAAGACTCAACAGGTTGGGGCACCTGGCTGGCTCAGTTGGTAGAGCATCTAACTCTTGATCTTAGGGTCTTGAGTTCAAGCCCAATACTGGGCATGGGGCTTACTTAAAAAAAAAGATTCGACAGGTTAATTGTTGTTCAAAGCCTTCTAAAGGGTAGGTAAAGTTGGATCAGGTGGCAGAAACTGCCTTCCTTGTGAAGGAGGGATATGTGCAGTGCCCCATCATTTGGCTTTTTGAGTCTCCCCAGCTCCAAGCCAGGGCCACAGCTTAACCTTCCCTCAAAAAGTAAACCCTTTTCAGAGGTATATATCAGCAGGGTCTCTTTTCTCATTATAATATTTTCTTCAAGCCACCCCCAAATTTTCTCCTTCCAGAATTATAACAGGTAAAATCAAGGAAATGCCTACCATAGTCTGTCCCATTAGCTGATTAAACATCCTCAAATCCTTTTTTAAAGAAGATTTTATTTATTTATTTATTTATTTATTTATTTATTTATTTGATTTCAATATATCTTTTTTTATATATTAAATGTAATTTATTGTCAAATTGGTTTCCATACAACACCCAGTGCTCATCCCAACAGGTGCCCTCCTCAATGCCCATCACCCACTTTCCCCTCTCCCCCACCCCCCATCAACCCTCAGTTTGTTCTCAGTATTTTAGAGTCTCTTATGGTTTGCCTCCCTCCCTCTCTGTAACTTTTTTCCCCTTCCCCTCCCCCATGGTCTTCTGTTAAGTTTCTCAGGATCCACATATGAGTGAAAACATATGGTATCTGTCTTTCTCTGCCTGACTTATTTCACTTAGCATAATACTTTCCAGTTCCATCCATGTTGCTGCAAATAGCCAGATTTGATTCTTTCTCATTGCCAAGTAGTATTCCACTGTATATATAAACCACAATTTCTTTATCCATTCGTTAGTTGAGGGACATTTAGCCTCTTTCCATAATTTGGCTATTATTGAAAGTGCTGCTATGAACATTGGGGTACATGTGCCCCTAGGCATTAGCACTCCTGTATCCCTTGGGTAAATTCCTAGCAGTGCTATTGCTGGGTCATAGGGTAGATCTATTTTTTTTTTTTTTTTTTTAAATTTTTTTTTTCAGCGTCCATTCACTTCTGGGACAGAGAGAGACAGAGCATGAACGGGGGAGGGGCAGAGAGAGAGGGAGACACAGAATCGGAAACAGGCTCCAGGCTCTGAGCCATCAGCCCAGAGCCCGACGCGGGGCTCGAACTCACGGACCGCGAGATCGCGACCTGGCTGAAGTCGGACGCTCAACCGACTGCGCCACCCAGGCGCCCCAGGGTAGATCTATTTTTAATTTTTTGAGGAACCTCCACACTATTTTCAAGAGCGGCTGCACCAGTTTGCATTCCCACCAACAATGCAAGAGAGTTCCCGCTTCTCCACATCTTTGCCAACATCTATTGTCTCCTGAGTTGTTTATTTTAGCCACTGTGACCGGTGTGAGGTGGTATCTCAGTGTGGTTTTGATTTGTATTTCCCTGATGAGGAGTGACGTTGAGCATCTTTTCATGTGTCAGATTTTATTTTTTTAAAACGTAATCTCTACACCCAAGGTGGGGCTTGAACTCACAACCCCGAGATCAAGAGTTGTACATTCCACTGACTGAGCCAGCCAGGCCCCCTACTAAAATGCTTTTTTTTTTTTTTAATAAAGTCTATTGAGGTTTAGTATATGCAATAAAATCCATCATGTTTGAGGGCACATTTTCACAAGTTCTGACAAACTTATACACTCATATAACCACTATATAGAACGTTTCCATCATGTCCCCCTCCCCCATGTCCTGGTGACATATCCCAGTCAATCTTTACTTAGCCTTGGACAACAGATTTGTTTTTTCTAGAATTTCAGATGAATACCATACAGTGCATATTCTTTTGTGTCTGGCTTCTTTCGGTCAGCCAAATGTTTCTGAGATTTATCCACTTTGTAGTATACCAATAGTTCATTCTTTCTTATTGCCATTATGTGGGTATACCACAATTTGTTTATTCATTAACAGGTAAATGAATAACAGGTAATCATTAACAGGTAAAGCATTTGGGCTGTTTCCGGTTTTTGATTGTTCCAAATAAAGTGTCTGTGAACACCTGTGTCCAATATGTGGACATATGTTTTAATTTCTCTTGGGTAAATGCCTAGAGGTGGGATTGCTGGGTTATTCAGTAAGTGTGTGATTAACTTTATCGGAAGCTGCAAGTTGTTTCCCAAAGTGTTTTCAAGTTTTATGTTTCTACCAGCAATGAATGAGAGTTCCAGTTACTTCACATTCTTTCCAGTGCTTGGTATGGTCCACCTTTGGAATTTTAGCCATTTGGGTGGATGTGTAATGCTATCTTGTGGTTTACATTTTCTAGATTACAAATGATGATAAGCATCTTTTCATTTGCTTATTGGCCATTCCATTGGCCATCTTCTTTTTGCCCATTTCGAATTCGAGTGTTTGACTTCTTTATATTGAGTTGCAGAGTTCTCTATATACACTGTAGATTTGTGGAACTCTATATTTATTTGCATACTCTTTCCTCTCCAGAAGTTTATGCTGCAAATTCTAGCTGCATTGGTCACTCTGTACTTCTGTTTTTTCCCCCTCAGCTCCATGATATCAGCAGACTTTCTTTGGATTCCATTTCTCTACATAGCAGTCCAGACATTGCCCCAGGGGAAGAAAGCCTGAGTAATGATAAATAGGTCTCGCATTATTTGTTTCCCTTTTCAAGAAATTACAGTCCTGTGCCACCTGTTGTCCAATGTCTGAAAATGATTTCCCTCATTTTCTTTAGTTTTTTGGTTGTTTATGGTGGGAGACTTATTTTGGACCTTGCTATTTCCTCATGCCTGGAATATTTTCTTTTCCATCCTTAATGCTTGTAAGACAACAATGTTCTTAGTGTAATTGGAAGTGGACTTTATCCCTCCTGAAAGGAAGATGCTAGGTAGGAGGTATGGGAGAAAGTTCCATTCTCCTGACTTTTTGTTTCCTTGTGGAATAAGAAGTGAGTTATCCGACTGGCAAGTCTGAGAGAAGGAACAGGGCATTTCTGGGTATTTTTCTTCTTCCTCTCTTTTGAGGTCTCCCTGCCTTCAGAGAGGATGCGTTTTGATTGCTTTTGACTCCATAGTGAGGTATTTGACTGCTGTCTCTCTCTCAATAGGATTCATACTTTGGAGCAGAAAAGATAGTTTTTTTTTTTAAATTTTAAAGTATTTATTTATTTTGAGAGAGAGAGAGAGAGCCAGAGAGCAGGGGAGGAGCAGAGAGAGAATCCCAAGCAGGCTCTGCACTGTCAGCATGGAGCCCCACATGGGGATCAAATTCACAAACCATAAGATCATGACCTGAGCCAAAATCAAGAGTAGGACACCCAGCCGACTGAGCCACTCAGGCACCCCAAGACAGGTGTTTTGATAGTTTATTTCGTTCAACCCCAAGTTCAGGATTTCTGAGTAATATCTTCTTATTTTATTTTTATTTTTTAAATGTTTATTCATTTTTGAGAGAGAGAGAGAGAGAAAGAGAGAGAGAGAGAGAGAGAGAGAGAGAAGTAGTGGGGAAGGGGCAGAGAGTGAGGGAAACACAGAATCTGAAGCAGACTCCAGGCTCTGAGCCGTCAGCACAGAGCCCGACGTGGGGCTCAAACTCACCAACTACGAGATCATGACCTGAGCCGAAGTTGGACATTTAACCCACTGAGGTACACAGGCACCACCCTGAGTAATGTCTTCTTTAGTTCTGTTGTCATCCTATCTTCATGGATGTATAGAAATCAGAAAATACTGTTTTTTATTTTTTCAGTTGTTTCTATTTATAGAAACGTATTGGCAAGAAGCCATGAAGACTATAATATCAGTTGGTGGGACTTCTGCTTTCAGCCAAAGAGTAACAGAACCTGGATTTACTCTCCTGCCTTAACCTAATAAAAAGCCTGTAAAATTATTTACAACAACTGTTTTAGACATAAGACAACAGGAAGCACAGGACAGTTATCCCTTGAGAGGAGGGAAACAAACAAAATGAACTTTATGAATTTGTTCAGTGGTGAACATTTCAAGGCTATAGAACAGTGGGGATAGGGAGGAAAGTAGGTGTTCTCTCAGAGTTGAAGAAATAGATTTAGGAGTTTGGATAGCTTGTAGGAAACCATGTAAGCCAGAAGATAATGGAGAAATATTTTTAAAGAACTGAAAGAAAAAAAACTTGTCAACCTAAAATTCAATACCTAGGAAAAATATCCTTCACGTCCAAAGGCAGAATCATGGCTTTTTCAGGCATACAAAAGTTGAAGGAATTTAGCAGTGGCAGACCTCCACTCTAAGAAATGTTAAACAAAATTAAATAGTAATTAAAAACCACCCTGAAAAGAAAATTCCAGGCACATGTGACTTCATGGACTAATTTTGTGAAACATTTTAAGGGAGGAAGTAATACCAAGTTCTACACTTATACGAAGTTGAAGAGTAGAAAATACTCCATAACTCATTCTATGAGGCAGTATTACCTTGTGTCTTTGCTCAGGCTGCTATAACAAAGTACCATAAACTTATTTATGGTATTTATTTTTGTGTGGCTTATTAACAGCAGAAATCTATTTCTCACAGTTCTATAGGCTAGAAGTCTGAGATCATGGTGCCAGCATGGTTCGGCTCTGGTGAGAATCTTTCCCAGGTTGTAGATAGCTAACTTCTCATTGTGTCCTCACATGGCAGAAAGAGAGAGCTAGCTCTCTGGCCTCTTTTTTTTTTTTTTTTAATTTTTTTTTCAATGTTTATTTATTTTTGGGACAGAGAGAGACAGAGCATGAACGGGGGAGGGGCAGAGAGAGAGGGAGACACAGAATCGGAAACAGGCTCCAGGCTCCGAGCCATCAGCCCAGAGCCCGACGCGGGGCTCGAACTCAGGGACCGCGAGATCGTGACCTGGCTGAAGTCGGACGCTTAACCGACTGCGCCACCCAGGCGCCCTCTGGCCTCTTTTTATAAGGGCACTAATCACATTCATGAGGGTGCCACTCTTGTGAACTAATTATCTTTCAAAGGCCCACCTCTAAATACTATCATATTGGGGATCAGATTTCAACGAATGAGTTTTGGAGGGATACAAATATTCAATCATAACACTTTGATCTTAAAACTAGGCAAAAACAGAGGTGCCTGGGTGGCTCAGTTGGTTAAGCGTCCAACTTCAGCTCAGGTCATGATCTCGCTGTTTGTGAGTTTGAGCCCTGTGTGGGGCTCTGTGCTTACAGCTCAGAAGCCTGCTTTAGATTCTGTGTCTCCTCCTCTCTCTGCCCCTCCCATGCTCATGCTCTGTCTCTCTCTGTATTTCAATAATAAATGAACGTTAAAATTTTTTTTTTTTTTTTAAATTAGGCAAAAACAGGGATGCCTGGATGGCTCAGTTGGTTAGGTGTCTGACTCTTGATTTCGGCTCAGATCATGATCTCATGGTTCAGTTCCTGAGTTTGAGCCCTGAGTCGAGCTCTGAGCTTAGCGTTGAGCCTGCTTGGGATTCTCTGTCTCTGTCTGTCTCTCTCTGTCTGTCCCTCCCCCACTCTCACTCTCTCAAAAATAAACAAACGTTAAAAAAATTGTTTAAAAAAACAGGCAAGGGGCGCCTGGGTGGCGCAGTCGGTTAAGCGTCCGACTTCAGCCAGGTCACGATCTCGCGGTCCCTGAGTTCGAGCCCCGCGTCGGGCTCTGGGCTGATGGCTCGGAGCCTGGAGCCTGTTTCCGATTCTGTGTCTCCCTCTCTCTCTGCCCCTCCCCCGTTCATGCTCTGTCTCTCCCTGTCCCAAAAATAAATAAACGTTGAAAAAAAAATTAAAAAAAACAGGCAAAAACATTACAGTAAAACAAAACTAGAGACCAGTATCCCTTATGAACATAAATGCAAAATTCTTTATAATTTTATTAAATTTAATCCAAAATATATAAAAAGGATAACACATCTTGACAAAGTGAGGTTTATCCCAGGAATGCAAAATTGATTTAACTTTATTTATTTAATTTATTTTTTTGTTTGAAGCTTTAATTTAAATTCCGGTTAGTTAACATATAGTGTAATGTTAGTTTCAGAAGTAGAATTTAGGGGCGCCTGGGTGGCGCAGTCGGTTAAGCGTCCGACTTCAGCCAGGTCACGATCTCGCGGTCCCTGAGTTCGAGCCCCGCGTCGGGCTCTGGGCTGATGGCTCAGAGCCTGGAACCTGTTTCTGATTCTGTGTCTCCCTCTCTCTCTGCCCCTCCCCCGTTCATGCTCCGTCTCTCTCTGTCCCAAAAATAAATAAACGTTGAAAAAAAAAATTAAAAAAAAAAAAAAAGAAGTAGAATTTAGTGGCTCATATAACACCCAGAGCTCATCACAAGTGTCCTCCTTAATCCCTATCACCTATTTAACCCATCCCCCCACCCCCTCCCCTCCAGCAACCCTCAGTTTGTTCTTTATAGTTAAGAGTCTGTTTTATAGTTTCCCTCTCTCTTTTTCTCCCCCTATGTTCATCTGTTTTCTTTCTCTTTCTTTCCTTCTTTCTTTCCTTCTTTCTTTCTTTCTTTCAGAGAGAGAGAGCGAGAGAGAGAGCACAAGCATGTGTGAGTGAGTGGAGAAGGGGCAGAGGGAGGGGTAGAGGGAGAAAAAAAGAATCTCAAGCAGGCTCCTTGATGCAGGGCTCAACCTTACAACTGTGAGATCATGACCTGAACTGAAATCAAGAGTTTGATGCTTTGTGTCTTAAATGCCATATATGAGTGAAATCATATCGTATTTGTCTTTCTCTGACTGACTTCTTTTGCTTAGCATAATACACTTTAGCTTCATCCACATTGTTGCAAATGGGAAGATTTCATTCTTTTTTATGGCTGAATAATATCACACACACACACACACACACACACACACACACACACACACACACTTTGAATCAGTTTTTTTGTACCCTTTGGGTAAATACCTAGTAGTGTGATTGCTGGATAGTAGGATCTAACTGTAAATAATCAATTAATGTAATTCATCATGTAAATAGACTAAAAAAACCTGTATGATCATTTCGATAGATGCAGAAAGAGCATTTGACAAAATTCAACATCCACAACATCTCAGCAAACTAGGAATAAAAGAGAACTTCTTCAAAATGATAAGCGACACTTGTGGGAAAACTATAGCTAACATCATACTTAATTGTGAAAGACTAAATGTTTTCCTTCTAAGTTCAGGAAAAAAACAAGAATATTCACTCCTACCGCTTTTGTTCAACATCGTATTGGAATGTAATAATGTAAGTAAAATAAATGAAAGATTTCCAGAAAGGAAAGAAGATGGAAATCTGCCTTTATTTGCAGACAATATGATTGTTTTTACCGAAAATCCTAAGGAATTTACAAAAGGAGCTACTGGGACTAACGTGTTCTTAGCAAATTTTCAGGATGCAAAGTCAGTATACAAAAATCGTGTATATCCATATGGTAGCAATGGACAATTGAAATAAAAATATCATTAATAATTGCATAAAATGCTTAGGGATAAATTTGATAAAATATGTGCGAGGCCTAGACATTGAAAATTACAAAACATTGCTGAAAGAAGTTAAAGATCTAAATAAATGGAGAACTATATCATGGATTGGAACAGTTAATATCGTTAAGATAGCGGGATGCCTGGGTGGCTCAGTTGGTTGAGCGTCTGACTTTGGCTCAGGTCATGATCTCGTGGTCTGTGAGTTTGAGCCCAGCGTTGGGCTCTGTGCTGACAGCTCAGAGCCTGGAGCCTGCTTCAGATTCTGTGTCTCCCTCTCTCACTGCCCCTCCCCCGCTCATGCTCTGTCTCTCTTTCTCTCTGTAAAAAATAAATATTAAAAAAAAATATATTAAGATAGCAATATTTCCGGGGTGCCTGGGTAGCTCAATCAGTTGAGAGTCTGACTCTTGATTTTGGCTCAGGTCATGATCTCACTGTTTGTGAGATCAAGCCTTGCATTGGGCTCTGTGCTGACAGCGTGGAGCCTGCTTGGGATCCTCTCTCTCCCTCTCTGTCTGCTCCTTCCTCGCTTTTGTGATCTCTCTCTCCCTCTCTCTCAAAATAAATAAATAAACATTAAAAAAGATGTCAATTATTTCCAATATGATCTCTGGATTTTATGTAATACAAACCAAAATTGCAGCAACTTTTTGGGGCAGAAATTTACAAGTCGATTTTAAAATTTATATGGAAATGCAAAGGCTCTAGACTAGCCAAGGCAACTTTGAAAGAACTAAACAGAGTTAAAGGATCTACACTATCTGTGTTCAAGACTAATTATAAAGTCACAATAATCAAGACAGTGTGATATTCATGTAAAGACAAATAAATAGATCAGTGGTATGGAATAGAAAGTCCAAAAATAGAGCCACACACAGGGCCATTTGATCTCTGACCAAGATGTCTAGACAATTAATTGATGAAAAAAAAATCTTTGAACAAATGCTGCTGAAACAGTTGGATATCCATATGCAAAAGGCAATGCATCACAGCCCTCTTTCCTCACATTATTTACAAAGATACCTCAAAATGGAACATAGGCATAAATGTAAGAGTAAAAACTATAACATTTATATAAGAAAACTTAAGAGGAGATTTTAGTGTCCTTCAGTTTGGCAAATATTTTAAAAATAAGGCACAAAAAAGCATAAACTATAAAAGAAAAAAACCAGTAAATTGGCCTTCATCAAAAATTTAAAATTTTTGCCATTCAAAAGTCACTGTTATAAAAATGAAAAAGCAAGCTATAAACTTGGAGAAAATATTTGCAAAACACATAACTGGCAAAGGATTTGTTTCTAGAATATATTAAAAAAATCTTTCAACTCAATCATAAGAAATCAAACAATTAAATTAAAAACACGCAACATTTTTGAAGATACTTTACCAAAGAAGAGATCTAAATGGAAATAAGTACCTGAAAAGTTGTTTAACATCATTAGTCATTAGGGAAGTGCAAATTAAAAGTATAATAATGTACTACCACACATTCACTACTGTGGCTAAAATTTAAAGTATAGATCATACCAAGTTTTGGCAAGATGTGGAGCCACTGCAACTCTTACATACTGCTGGTAGGAATGTGAAATGTTACAACCACTTCAGAAAATTGGTTATTCTTAGGACTGCCTGGGTCATGATTCCAGGGATGTGGGATCCAATCTTGCATTGGGCTCCATGCTGAGTGTGGATCCTACTTAAGATTCTCCCTCTCTCAGGGTGCCTGGGTGGCTCAGTCGGTTTAACGTCCGACTTCAGCCCAGGTCATGATCTCATGGTTTGTGGGTTCGAGCCCTGTGTTGGACTGTGTGCTGACAGCTCAGAGTCTGGAGCCTGCTTTGGATTCTGTGTCTTCCTTTCTCTCTGCCCCTCCCCCGCTCATTCTCTCCCCGCCCCCTCTCTCAAAAATAAATAAACATTAAAAAAAAGATTCTCCTTCTCTCTTCGTCTACCCCTCTCCACTGCTTGCGTGCTCTCTCTCTCTAAAATTAAAAAAAAAAAGTTAAACAAATGCCTTATATACTACCTACCATTCCATTCTTTGATATTTGTTCAAGAGAAATGGAAGCCTATGTCCACACAAAGAAGGGGCATGAGGAAACTTTTTAAAAAAAGTTTATTTATTTTGAGAGAGAGAGAGAGCATAAGCAGGGGAAGGGCAGAGAGAGAGAGAGAGGGAGAGAGAGAGAGAGAGGATCAAAAACAGATTAGCTCCATGCTGTCAGCTCAGACCCCGAATGCAGGAGTTCAACTCACAAACAGTGAGATCATGACCTGAGCTGAAATCGAGTCAGACACTTAACAGACTGAGCCACCCAGGTGCCCCACGAGTACACTTTTGGTAGTGATGGATATGTTTATTATCTTGATTGTGTTGATAGTTTCATGGGTGTATGCATCTGTTAAAACTCATCAAAATGTACACCATAAATATGAGCAACTAATTGTCTATTATATTTCAATAAAGTTGTAAAAAATATATTAATTAGGATGTCTTTTTTTTTAAAGTAGCCTCCACACCCAGCATGGAGCCCAACCTGGGACTTGAACTAACCACCCTGAGATCAAGATCTGAGCTGAGGGGCTCCTGGGTGGCTCAGTTGGTTGAGCATCGACTTCGGCTCGGATCATGATCTCACAGCTGGTGAGCTTGAGCCCTGTGTCCAGCTCTGTGCTGACAGCTCAGAACCTGAAGCCTGCTTCAGATTCTGTGTCTACCTCTCTCTCTGCCCCTCCCCTGCTCATTCTCTCTCAAAAATAAATAAAAACATTAAAAAAAATTTTAATATCTGAGCTGAAATCAAGAGTTAAACACTTAACTGACTGAACCACCCAGGGGCCAGTTGATATCTTTTTTTATTTTATTAAAAAAATTTTTTTTTCCAGTTGCTATCTTTAACTGTAGATCACAGAAAAATCAATTCACAATGGCTTAAAGAGGAAGGAGGATTTACGTTTAAATTCCTACACTTAACAATTAGAGTAGAGGTAGGTGACTTCAAGATTGGTTAAGTCAGTGGCTCAATGACATCATCAAACCTCAGGTTAGTTTCATCTTTCCACAATGTCACTCTCAATTGTTGCCTTAATCCTTGCTCTGGTTTCCCTGCTGGGTCACAAGATGGCTGCCACAGTTCTGAACATCCCATCCAGACCCAACATTGTCTACCATCTAAATCTAAACCCTGACCAATTGAGGCACTAACAGACTGTTTGGTTTCTTCTATGTGTGTGGCTCAAATGGAACTTGGCTCCTGGGTATAGGCTTCTCTTGGGGAAAGAGTTTAGAAGAAGCAGGAACAGAGCTCACTAGAGCTGGTCAGGGAAACTGAGCCTCAATTTCGTCTAGCTTATGACTCCAGCTTTTTGCAATAGAGCCAGCTACAGTTCTATGACTACAACGTGAGCTATGACTACATCTCAGAGAACATCATTAGATGGTTTTCTTGAAAGAGGAGGAACAATGGGGCAATGGGGTCCATCCAGTGCTTTGCTAATCAATGTATTGGCAAGGCTTTGTTTCTTCTGGAGGCTTCAGAGGAGAAGCCATGTCCTTGTCTTTTTCAGCTTGTCTTTCTTGGCTTGTTGTTCCTTCTTGTACCACTCCAAACTTTGGTTTCTGTTGTCAGATCTCCTATTATCTACTCTGGTCTCCTGCCTCCCTCTCCTATGATCACATTAGGCCAACCCAGATAATCCAGGATAATCTCCCCATCTCAAAATCCTTAGCTTTTTAAAAAAGTTTAAGCCCAAGTTGGTTAACATATAGGGTACTAATGATTTCAGGGATAGAATGTAGTGATTCATCGCTTACAGTGCTCATCCCAACAAGTGCCCTCTTTAATGCCCATCACCCATTTAGCCCATCCCCCCACACAACACCCCGCCAGCAACCTCAATTTGTTCTCTGTATTTAAGAGTCTCTTATGGTTTGTCCCCTTCTTGGTTTTTATCTTCTTTTTGCTTCCCTTCCCCTCTGTCCATCCGTTTTGTTTCTTAAATTCCACATGTGGGTAAAATCATATATTTGTCTTTCTCTGACTGACTTATTTCGCTTAGCATAATACCCTCCAGTTCCGTCCATGTAGTTGCAAAGGGCAAGATTTCATTCTTTGTCATGGCTGAGTAATATTCCATTGTATCTATACACCACATCTTCTTTATCCATTCATCAGTCGATGGGCCTTTGGGCTCTTCCCGTACTTTGGCTATTGTTGATAGTGTTGCTATAAACATTGGAGCACATGTGCCCCTTTGAATCAGTATTTTTGTATCCTTTGCATAAATACCTAGTAGTGCAATCCTGGGTCATAGGGTAGTTCTATTTTTAATTTTTGGAGGAACCTCCATACCGTGTTCCAGAGTGGGTGCCCCAGTTTGCATTCCCACCAGCAGTGCAAAAGCGTTCCTCTTTCTCCACGTCCTCACCAACATCTGTTGTTAATGTTAGCCATTCTGACAGGCGTGAGGTGGTATCTCATTGTGGTTTTGCTTTGTAGTTCTCTGTCAAGATCCTCAGCTTAATGGCACCTGCAAAGTCCCTTTTACCATGTAAGGTAACATATTCGCGGGTTTCAGGTATTAGAATGTGGACACTTTGGAGGTCCATTATTCAGCTTTCCACATGATATGAAAGCTGAACTGATTGGGCCTCTATTCTCTGAGGGGTCATGAAAACTCTTGGGAAAGGAAAGAAGTGAAGGGGCTTGGTGTGGGCCGACGCCTGGGTTGTAGAGGTGGGTCCTGGGGTACAAGCGTAGAGCCCGAGGAAGGTGGCATCTGGTGAGCCGTCTACCAGGGCCATGCAGTTGAGAAACCTCCTGAGTGTACCCTCCCGGCCAGGGAGTGCTCAGAGCTGCAGACAGAGAAACTGAGGGTGGCCACAAAGGTCCTACAAATCCTGGCCGATGATAGGACCTTATGGTCAAAACTGGGGACAACATCTGAGACCCCTGAAGGGAGGCGTGACAGTATAAAAACTCAGGCTCAGGGCCACTGTGAGAGGATGGGATGTGAGCCAGTGTTCTACAGATGACTCCTTGAGGAGACAGGTCAGAAGTCACCTGCTGGTGACTTAAAAATGGAAGGAAGGTAAGGTTCCGTCTGGCCAAAGGTATGGGGTGAGCACAGGAAGTTCCTGGCCAGCAGCTGGGGAAATGGATTCCGTGCAGCTGGTGTGTGCCGTCCCAGGGCTTTGTGGCTTCTTCAGGGCAGCTCTGGGTTACCTCCCCTCTCCATGTTGCCCTGACTCAGCTAGAGCCCTGTGTCTTCCCTAGAAGACAACGTGTACAACTCCAGAGGTGTGGACTTTCCCCGAGGGATGGGGAGGGGCTGAGTCAGCTGCAGGGGAATGAGCGATGGGCAATGTACCAGGGGGACAAACATGACTGAGAAGGCACATTTGCAAGAGGGGATGGCTGGTGCCCTGACCCTTGCCACCGGGGGCGCTAATAGGGCTGTCTTTCCCACGTCCCGGGACTTCCTTGAAATGAGCTCCCTTGCCGACACAGGACACAGGGGATCGGATAGCCTCCTCTTTTCCTGACTGTGACCCCTAAACTGCCTTCCATCCCTCCTTTTGCATGATTCTGACCAGGATTCTTTTTCTCCTCCCCCTTATCCTTCTCTCTCCTTTCAGTCCAGGAGGGAGGGGAAGAAGCCAGGTCCTGGGGGTGCAAGAGGCCAAAGTCTCAGTGCCTCATAGCCCTGGGCAGTGGAGGGGGTCAGGCGCATGCGTTCCAGAGGTGGATTGTCTGTGTTCTAATCCTGCCTCCACAATTTACTAGCTGTGTGAATTTGGGCAAGTGACTTAACCACTCTGTGCCCATTTCTCAAATGGGGGATAAAAATAGTACTTATCTCTAGAAAGTTACTGGGAAGATTAAACGAGTCAGTATATGCAAAGTGCTTAGGGCAGTGCCTGGCATCAAAGTGGCACTTGGTGCTGGCTCTCTCTGGCTCGGTTCTACCCTCCCCCTTCCCTCCTCCCTTGTCTCCTCTTCCTGCCTGCAGGAGGCAGAACAGCGAAGAAAATCCGCAAAGGGTGGTGGGAAGGCTTAGGGTGGCTAGTGGACGGAACCTCCAGCTGCAAGGCAGGAAGTGACAAGCTGGTTTTGAGTTTGGACCCTGCTGGGATCTGGAGGATCAGGGGCCAGCGTCTGTGGTCCTTTTTCTCCCTCTTTGCTGCAGGAGATTCCCATTTGCCCTCACAGAGGGGGAGGAGCCTGAAACAAAGCCTCTGATTGGCTGCTTCCATTCGGTCCCTTGTCAATTTCCAAACTGGGAGGGGGGAAGGGGAGGAGCATAAGATATTAAAAACTCATAGGAGTATTTGAATAGGGTAGAGAAGGAGGGAAGGAAGAGGGTGGAAAGTAGGGGCAGGGGAGGGTTTATGAAATACTGGAGGTTGAGGGCAGGGATTGGACGGTATAAACTTTTGGGCCACTGGCTGATGTGGAGTGACTATGACATTTGAGACGACAGAGACCAAAGGAGATGCACACGGACCTTTTAATGACGTGGTCTTGGTGGAGTCTATTCACGGAGGGAGACCCCTGGGAGGTGCTTTCCTGAACCACAGCCTGGACACTTGGGCTGCCATTTCCCCTCCTCCAGTGGGTGGCTCAGGACCCGTGGGACCCTCACTTCCTTTTAGGCTCTGTGAGGTCCCTTCTCAGTGCTCAGTGTCCATTCTCTCGTGCGGAAGCCTGGAGCGGGACCATTTGCTTCTGCTGATCTTGCTGCTGCCGTCTTGGTTTTCCTCTCCTCCTGGGGGGGGCAGGAGAGTGGTGTCCTGGGTATGCAGCCTCCAGGCCAGGGCCAGGAGCGGGGGGCTTCCGGGGAGTTCTCTACTCAGCTGTGCCCGGTTACCATCTCTCTGCCCCAAACATCTACTGCTTCCAGGAGCCGGAAGCCCCGGGAGTCTAGGGTGCGTGACCTGGGGTAAGTCCCTGCTCCCACCTGCTTTCCATGTCCTGCACCGTGTCTGGCAGTGGCTGGCCCAGGGTCTCTGGCAGGAGGGCAGTGACAGCACTGGCAGCCACCGGGACCGCACCGTAGATGAAGAGAGGCACGGAGGGGTAGATTTCAGCAGTCATGCCCACCAGTGGGCTCACGATGCTGCCCACTCGGGCCATTGTGCTGCCCATTCCCAAGCCTGTCTGCCTGTGGGGCCCAAGGTGGGGTGGTGTCAGTCATTGTTCTGGCACGAATGCTGAGGTGCGGGGGTCAGGGCAGCTCAGGCTGAGGCCTCCTGGTCCCTCGTCTCTTCCCCCATTTGACTGACAAACCAATTTGCCGTTTGTCTTGGAGATCTTTTTAAAAAATAATTATTTCTTTATTAGTAATTTTATTTACTTCTTTATTGGACCCCCACGTGGGGCCTGAACTCACAACCCCGAGATCAAGAGTCGCATGTCCTACTGACTGAGCCAGCCAGGCATCCCTGTTTTGGAGATTAAAAAAAACAACAACAGACAACCATAAAAACCAAAAACACGTGGGGAAAGGCTCTGGCCAAAGAATCAGGAGACTGAATTTCGCCTCGGCCCTTAACCTGCTGTGTGACCTTAGGAAGAGTCCCTTTTCATCTCTGGGCCTCAGTTTCCTGAGCTGTCAAATCAGACAGTTCAGTTAGGCCGGTGGTGCTCAGATCACTGGGGCAGGGTGGGGGTGGGGTGGGGTGGATTTTGAGTTATAGTTGCTCTGGAGCAAACAGTCCTATTGGATTAGAATCCCCAGGGGAGAGGACCTGGAGACTGCACGTTGAGACTATGTTCAGAACCTTCTCTATGAAAGCAGAGGTTAAAAACATTGACTCAGGAGACAAAGTGCTTGAGTTCAAATCCAAGCTTCCCCACTTACAAGCTGTGTGACCTTGGGCAAATCACCTAACCTTTCTGTGGCTCACTTTTCTCACTCATCAAATGGGAATAGCCATAGCACCTACCTTATAGGCTTGCTCTGCGGACGAAATGAGTTGATATTTGTCAAAAAGGTTAAGACGGTGCCTGGCACATAGTGAGTGCTTTCTACTGTTGCTCGTTCCCCTGAAGTCCCATGCAGGCACGGGACGGTGACCATGACCCTGCTGGTTCCGAGTAGCCTAGGGCAGCCTGGCCTTTCTTTGACCTCTCTCGAATTTTGCATCCCGTTCTTAAAACAGACACGCGTTTCTTGTTTCTTAATGCAAAAATGCCCGGCTCCGCTCCCCAATTGTGGCACTCAGAAAGCAGTGCTACGTGTATCCGTATGGCTACCAAGTGCCACCCTTATTAAATGTGGCCCTTGTGATAAGAAAGAACTCTCCCGTTTGGTCTTTGGTTTCAGACGGACCACTTGGTTTATAGATGAAATTAAGAATTGGTGGCAGCTTCTAACTTGTGCCTCGGAGATCAAGGTGGAGCTTCACTCGATTGCCCCGTGAGATGTGATTTCTTGGCTGTCTGCTCTGCCCTGCTCCTTTGGAGAGCTTTTCCTTGGATCGGGTAAGGGCTTAGTGGGCAGGGACACCTGCGTTAGCCATGGAGCGTGTACCGAGTGGCTGATACATGCCCTGCCTGGATGAGTGCTGTGAGGGGCCTTGGGCCATGGCATTCCGGATGGTCCTCTGGGGTCTGACCTATGCGCGAGGGAAAGTCTTGTCCCAAGACCCCTCCCACTCACCGGATCACCGTGGGGTACAGCTCCCCAGTGTATAGGAAGATGCAGTTGAAGGAGGTAGCCAGGCAGCCTTTCCCCAGAACGGCAAGGGAGGTTCGGACCATGGACTGATCTGGCGAGAAAGGAGGGAGTCAGTGGGAGCTTGGGAGTAGGGGCTGAGAATCTGGGGATAGGGCTAAAGATGAAGGGCCAAGGGACTCTTGGGTGCTCACCCTGGGGTATCACCCCATTGACCAGGATGCAGATGCCTGCCAGCAGCAGGGAGGCCATCTGGGCAGGCCGGCGGCCCAGAGAGTTGATGACAAGGAAGCCCACAAGCTTGGCAGGCAGGTCCACAGCACCAAAAATCACCTGGATTAGGTAGATGCTGACCCCAAAGCCCTGCAGGTCCATAACCAGCCCATAGTATGCAAAACTAGTGGCAAACCTAGTGGGGAGGGGGGGAGGGGTATGGAGTTTGTCAGGAAGGCATAAAAGAGGGGGTGCTCATTCAAAATGGGGGCGAGCCACACTGGGTGCCCTGCTTAAGAAGCTGGAATCTGCCTTGGCTAATATTTCGTCAGACATTTAGTATGTATTTCGTGGAAGTGGGGGGTAGTTCTCCAATAACCCAGCTTTCTCAATCTTCTGCTAACTAGAGTCCCCGGTGTATTAGGGGGTTTTGGCTTAGTCGTCATGTTGAGATTTACTTAGTTTTAGTCTTTATCTTATCTGTTGCTACTGGCCCAAGGGCAGGTGGACTTTCAAGCCGTATCTTTCAGGGTCAAGGTGTTGGGGGGAGGTCAGAGCTTTGCAGACCTGTGCATGGTTCTGGGATGGTTCTGGGATGGGTGCTTCTTAAGAAGTCAAGAGCCCACAAAATGAAGCTTGGGTGATTGGATAGGACCTGCAACCGGGAGTAAATCCCAAATTGGAACCAGAGAATTCGTCGATGGAAATGTGGAGCGTGCTTCTAACTGTCATGGGATTGCTGTTGGCGGCATCAGGAAGGTAGCACATCAGAGGAGTAATGGGGAACGTTGCAATGGGAAAGGAACATTTTTGGCTGGGATCGGCCTTGGCCAGAGTGTTACTTTTGGAGACGAGTTTTGGGCATCCTATTGCCCACGTTTGTGTCTCTGGCAGGCACTGCTGGGCCAGGAAAGTCTCCAAATGTTTTGTAAGCCAGACGGGTCTTTGCCTTTGTGGTATAATTCTATGGACTCTGGGGGTGACCACTCCTGATGAGGTGTTTCCATACTGGAACAGAGTTGGTAAAAGGGGAAGACGGAGAGATGGATGGCCAGTGTGGGGACCAGGGGTGAACTGAGGCTGGAGGTCATCTCGTTCTTTAAGACGGTCCCTGGTGGAGGCTTGCCGCCCCTCACAGCAGGTGTGCTGACTTTTCCTCCCTTTTGCCTGGCTTCTTCCACTCATTACATCCACTCTCTCTCCCCAGCCAGCCTTTCGTCTCTCAGGCTGTCTATCTCTTTGCCACTAGGTCTGTCTGGGCCTACCACAGCATGGAGAGGCAGAGGAAGAGGTGGCGAAGGGCGGGGCAGCGCAGCAACTCCAGGGCGGATGCCTGGCCTTTGCCCATGGTCAGCTCCTTCTGCAGACTGGCCCGGAGCACCTGCCAGGATGGGCAGGGCTCAGGGCCTGGACTCCTCCAGAAGCTCCTCCCAGCCTAACCCCTTACTCAGGGAAGCCCTCTGGGACCTGAGTTCAGGGTTTGAGGGTGGAATCCTGGTAGGGTGTCACAGGAGGTCTTGTGTGGGGGGGGGGGGTCTTACCTCCATACTTAGCTTGGTCCCCTCTTCCCGCTTCCCATTGATCCAGGCCACTCTCTGCAGGGTCTTCAAGGTGAGGTCTAGCCTCCCAGAGGAGGATTGCCAGCGGGCAGACTCGATGAAGAACCTGGGAGCCGGGGTGAGGATAGGGGTCAAGGTGGCTTCAGTTCCAGTCTGCTGGGCTGGGGGCAGGGGGTGGGCTTCCCAGGGGCCTGCAGTGGGATTTCTTTTAAGGCTGGGAACCCAGAGGTTTGGCCAGATCCCTTCCGCTAAGACCACAAAGCAGTGTCCAGCTCGGTGATGACTCATTCCCCGACTCAGGAGCTCAGCTTTTGGGCGCTGAGTAAAGAGAGCAGTGCAGGCAGGCTGGAGAGCCTGGGGGAAGCCGGAGGAAGCCGGGGGAAGCTGAAGAACCAGATACCCAGGGCAGGT
This sequence comes from Leopardus geoffroyi, assembly GCF_018350155.1. Lineage (NCBI taxonomy): Eukaryota > Metazoa > Chordata > Mammalia > Carnivora > Felidae > Leopardus > Leopardus geoffroyi. Next base: position 106,793,369 of record NC_059329.1, read on the forward strand.
CCTTCCTTGCACAGCCTCAGAGGCACTGGTCTAGGTGTGACCTTCTCTGATTCTGTGGGGTAGCGTGTGTGAGATCTGGGGGACGTCTTGTCCCTTGCAGCCCTCTGGGCTCCTTTGCAGCCCTGCCCACCCTGGGCCCCACACACCAGGAGTAGATGAAGAAGCCGAAGAAAGGCACGGAGACCAGCAGCTGCAGGTGGCGCCAGTGGGGCACAGCATAAGCCACACCGGCCAGGAGGAACTGGCCCAGGCTGTAGACGTAGCCTATCAGGGTGCCCACACAAGCCCGCGTGTGGATGGGCATCCACTCCAAACCTGGAAAGAGGGTTAGAACAGAGTGGTGCATCTGGCTGGGCTGCGGGTGGATGGAGACCCCCCCCGGGGGCGGGACAGGCAGAGACCCCTCTCTCCACCCAAACTTTGATCTGTCCCAAGGCTCAGCGGAAGACACATCTAATGAGGGTGGGTTCCTTGATGGGGGGCGTGGGGGACTTTCGGCGGACGTAGGAATGGGGAGATGGGTTTAGAATCCCTAGGAATTGTTCCCTCCACCCCGCTGCTGGGGTTTGCTGCCCCCCGACCTACTGTCCTGGCGAGGGCCCCTTTTCCCTTCAGAGCGTCTCTGACCATTCAGTGCTCTCTCAACAGCAGCCTCTCCTCTGGCTTTCCCCAGCCTGGGCCGATTCAGCGGCCAGAGCAGCTCGGAGGAGACAGCGGCTTTTCTCCATCTGGGAGGGTCAAGGGGGGAGCCGGACCACCTCTCTGCTGGGGTCTGAAGAGGCCCAGCCTTGTTCCTTGTGGGCTCCTGATTCAGCTGCTGGGCCAATGACTTGGAAACAGACTGGATTTGGGGGCTGAATTTTCTAGGTGTTCTGCCCTGGCCCCACCCGGGTTAATTCCTGTGGTCCAGAGGACCTCCAATCCATAGATTCCCTTCTGGGCTCGAGGGATGCCCTTGGGCAAATCCTTTCCCTTCTCTCCAGTCTCAGGTTCCTTATCTGAGAACCAGGGGGAAGGGAGTGACCTATCGGAGGGAGCACATTGATGGTTCATGGACAGACCTCGCTCAGTCCATTAAATGGGTTTGGTCTACACGATGCTGGCTTGACCTGTGTTAAACATATTGGAATTAATTTCCAACATTAAAAAATGGGGCTATTTTTGCGTTAATAAAGAGGAGGGGGTGAGATCTGACAGGCCTGAACCTTCTGGCTAGAGCAGCTGAGTGGCCCTGGCCTCTCCGGATGGGGATGCGGCTCTCCTTTGGGTACAGTTCTCACCGTTCCCTAATCCCTCTTGGACCCAGTCTGCTTCAGTCATTCATGGGAACCTCCTGGCCCTAAAAAATGGGGTTTGCGATTGTGTCTGAATGAGAGGTCAGGAGTTCGAGAAGAAGGCTGTTATGTTGGCCACCCAAAAGAGGGCAGGGAGGATTCAGGAGTGGGAACGGCAGGACCGGGGTGGGGGGAGCCGGGAGAGGAAGCTGGAAAGTGGCTGCTGGGTTGGGTGGTCAGAGGTGAGTGGGTGGGGACCCGCCCTGCCCTCCCAGCATCCCTCACTCAGTGTCATGCAGTTGAGGGCGATGCTAGCCAGCGACATGCCCGAGAGGAGCCGGAAGGCACAGTAGACAGGGAAGTTGGGAGCGAAGGCTGCACAGGTGCCTGACACGGCTGTCTGCAGGTAGTTCAAGATCAGCACCTTCCGGCGGCCCAGCCTGTGGGGGGAAGGAGGGGAGAACAGCAGTAGGGGTCCTGAGGATTGATGGTGCCAGGCTGGGTAGGGAGAGGAGCGTTTGCCTTGGTCTTTTGAGGACCTGTGCGGTATCACGAGGCTGGCCCCGTAGGTCCTCAAACCAGCCCCTGGGTGGTAAGGCCGACTTCCCACTTGGTTCCCGTGAACCCAGCCGAGGCCCGGGGCCCAGCCCGGCCCCTTGGCTCTACCCAGGACTGACCTGTCTGCCAGGTACCCAAACACCATGGCTCCAAGAAGCACCCCTACCATGTACAAGGACTGGGCCAGCTGGCGTAAGGCCCTGTTAGAGCACACGAGGTCCCACTGTGGGGAGAGGGGGCAAGGGTCAGGCAGAGACGAGCCTGGGCTGCAAGGCTCCCCTTCCCGTCCCTTGGGCTGGCCCTCTGAGACCTGCGTCAGCCCCTTCCCTGACACTTCCCGTCCCCGTTTGCTTCCCCAGTCCCGGTAGCTGAGAGACTTCCCTGGACTCTGATATCCCCCTTTTCTACAAAGACCCCCATCTTGAACCTCTTTCTTTATCTTCCCATCTTGGTCTCTGGAAAATCTGAGACAGGTGTGTGCGTGCGTGTGCGTGTGTGTGTGTGTGCGCGTGTGCGCTCGGGAGCATCTGTCTGTCTGTCTCGGTCGGGAAGGCAAGTCTGGTTGTCACAGAGAGCAGGGGGGGTCCCGGGTTTCCTCACCTCAGTCACGATGGTGGAGGGGAAGGTGCTGTTGTCATAGATCCAGCCGTTGGTGCAGGGCTCTGTGGCCCCCGTGCTGTTGGCGTCTGTGCTGTTGGGAAAGGGTGGTCCCCGCCGGGGGACGGTGAAGCGGAGGCAGGACTCGGGCTGCCCCTGTCCGTCCCGGGGCAGCCAGGCCTCCAGCCCCCCGTCCTGGCTGAAGTTGGCCTCGGCGGGCGGGCGGCAGTGGTGGGTAGGGATGGCCGCGGTGAAGTTCTGCAGCGTGTTGTGGGAGGCCATCAGGAGCAGGGGGAGGGCCACCAGAGTGACCTGGATCTGCTGGAAGCGGCCGACACCCCCCACCTGCTGCAGGAGGTCGTTGAAGGCCATGGGGCCAGGCCCGGCCGAACGGCTGGGGGCTGAGGACTTCCGCCTAGCACCTCTGTCCGTGCGTCTGTGTGCCTGCTGTCCTTAGCTGGAGGAGAGAAGCTGCCGCCGCTTCTGTGGCTGACTTGTTCCTAGAGCCGAATCTGAGCTGGCTCTGTGGGGGGACAGGAACCCGGCTGGCGGCCCCTCCTTCCTTCTCTCTCTCCCTGTGTTCTGTCCCTCCCTTTCCCTCGAGCCTCCCCTCACTTGGGGGTGGGGTGCTTTGCTCTCAGGGTCTGCAGAAGCCCTGACCCCTACATGGACAGGATTTAATCCTTGGCCTGGAGGGAATGAGTTAACGTGTGACTTGGTATCAGAAGGATTAACCCCCTGAGTATCCTTATGTCAGTGGAAATTCTCCAAGTGGGTATAAAGGGCAGGAGAGTGGACCGCGGGGCGGGAGTGGTGAGAGGGGATGGACTGGGAGGGCCTGTCTAGACACCTGGGGGGTGGCAGGGGCCAGGTGGGACCTTACTGTCTTCCTTTTAGGGAGAAGACTGGGCTCTGGGAAGTGTGGTGGCCTCTGGAGGGGACTTTTTTCCTTTTTAGTGGACACGATCCAAGCAGTCTGTCTTGGGGAAGAGTTGCCAGAGAAAATACAGGACTCCCAGTTTCAGATCAACACATGCGTCTTATTTTAGTGTAAGTATATCCCTAGTATTACATGGGACATACTTAGAAAAATCATTCATTGATCTGAAATTCAGATTTAACTGGGCATCCTGTATTTGTTAATTTTTTAAAAGTTTATTTATTTATTTTGTGTGTGAGAGAGAAAGAGAGAGCGAGCAGGGGAGGGGCAGAGAAACAAGGAGAGGGAGAATCCCAAGCAAGTCCCGCATTATCAGCTCGGAGCCCTACACCAGGCTTGAACTCACGAGCCATATGAGATCATGACCCGGGCCGAAATCAAGAGTCCGATGCTTAACTGACTGAGCCACCTGGGTGCCCCTGGGCGTCCTGTTTCTTATATGCTAAAACTGGCAACTCCAGTCTTTGGTCTCCTGGGGACAGCTCATATCTTATGGGACCACGGCTTTGTTCAGCTGGAAGAGACTATAGAGGTCAGAGGCTATTTTTGAAGAAGAGGGACAGAAGACCAACATCATGCATGATGTAGATCGATTCTTCTAGTGTCTCAGCTTTTACCTTCTGGCTTATGCCGATTCAAAATTTTCCCTTTGTCGTCTTCTCTCTGTCCATAGTTTTTATTTTTATTTTTTCAGTGAACATGAACTTATTTTATTTGTGGCCACGACTCTAAGATAATCACTCAATTTCCTCCAACAGTTTGCCTTCCAGAGTCATTCAGGATCAGGGCAGTGTTGAGTTCTGATTGGATGGGCTTCTATGAGATCTGATTGGTTGGATCATGGGTTGGAAATGTCAATAAAGCAGGTTGCAACTTCTTGCTTTTAATTTGCATAGTACAGAGTATATGCAACATGGACTCTGGAGTCAGTTTACTTGGATCTAAATCCTTATTTCACATTTACTGGTTGTATAGACAGGGCAGGTTGCTAAAATCCTGTATTATCTCAGTATTCTTGTTTGCAAGATGGGTATAATAGTCATGTTTGCCTCATTGGGCTACTGGAGGGTTAAACGTGTGAATACAGCTAAAGATCTTTAAAAAAAAAATTTTTTTTTTTATGTTTGTTCATTTTTGAAAGAGAGAGACAGAGCACAAGCAGGGGTGGGGCGGAGAGAGAGGGGCACACAGAATCTGAAGCAGGCTCCAGGCTCCGAGCTGTCAGCACAGAGCCCGACGTGGGGCTCAAACTCATGAACGGTGAGATCATGACCTGAGCCGAAGCCGGACGCTCAACCAACTGAGCCACCCATGCGCCCCAATACAGCTAAAGATCTTAAAGTAGCCACTGCCCTGAAGCTCAGTGAGAATGAGCTGTTCTTATTATCTGTTTCTGGTAAAAAGCTGAGACACTTGGGATGCCTGGGTGGCTCAGTCAGTTAAGCGCAGGACTTGATCTCAGCTTAGGTCATGATCTCGAGGTTCATGAGTTCAAGCCCTACGTTGGGCTCTGAGCTGGCAGCACAGAATCTGCTTGGGATTCTCTCTCTTTATCCCTCCCCTGCTTGTTCTCTTTCTCTCTCTCTCTCTCTCAAAATAAATAAGCTTTATTAAAAAAGTTAAAAAAAAAAAGGTGAGACTATTATATTGATTTTAGAGAGAAAATAGGCCTAAGCACATCTTACCCTAATAACAGTGATCCCCCACTGGGGGCGATTTTGTCCCCCACCTCCCACCCCCCGCCTCCAGGAGACATTTGGCAATGTCAGGAGATGTTTTTGGTTGTCATAGCGCCAGGGATGCAGCTGAACATCCTACAATGCATAGGACAGCACCCCCCCCCCCGCCCCCCATCAAGAATTTTCTGGACCACAAATGTCACTAGTGCTAAGTTTGGGAAACCCTACCTTAAAAGATGTCTCAGACTTATTTTGAAGAGTGACCAATCTCATACCCGCTTGGCCGAGGATATTCCAGTCATACTGAAGACTCCTATCAAAATATTTCTAAGAATGCCCATGCTCTTATTTGAGTAGCGAAAATCTTTGCGAGGTGAGGAGGAAAACTGCTCCCCCACCCTCTGCTTGAGTACAGCAGTGTAGCCTGGGCTCCATAGCGCTGCAGCCCTTTCCCTTCCCAGGCATACGTAGCCAATTTTACCACTGGAGTAGCCACATCAGGACCCCGATCTTCCTATGTCCAGGCCAACAACACTCTTCTCCGCCATGTTCTAACCCGATTGTTGGTTTGAGCTTCCGTGCCGGACCCTTGCCTTTGCGGTGTGTTTCCATTTGGGGTTTCTGGCTGTCCCTCCCTGTTATCTGCCTCCTACTGTCTGTCCATCCACCGCACTTCATCATTTGGCATATGTCTGAACACCATGGATGCCTAGGGTTCCAGGGTTTTATGAGAGGTAGCCAGGCCCTGTTCGAATTAGTTGATGCAAAGGGCCGGGAAGGGAAGGGGCATTTCTCAGTTCTTACAGGCATAAACCTCCAAGTCTTGGTGTTGAGGGGAAGCAGTTTTATTTCCGACTTCTCTTGTAAGGACTCAAGATGCCCGGCTATTGTTGTGCGGTTTACGCAAACTTGTAAACTGTATTAAGTCGGGGGGCTGTTTATTGTCTGTTGAGGCACTGGCTCCATGAAGTCTTAGACTGCTTCAAACCTACTCTAACTTCAGAGCCAGGGTGTTTCCTGCTGTTTTAGAGGTGTGCCCAATTAAAGGTGTCTTAGGGATCATCTAGTTTCATTATGTACAGAAGAGAATAGGGGAGTCCCAGAGAGGGATGTAACTCAGCCCAGCCTCCCTCCTCCCACCCAGTGTTGGTTCTGGGCTGGGACCCGGTGGGTGTCCAGATGCCTGACAACATTCTCCAGGCCAAGGTATATAAGAGCCTTGTGGCCTGGGGATGTGAGGACAGCTGGACAAACAGCTTGGGAGCTCTGGGGCCAATCTCGTGTCAGGACTTGGTGCCCTCATGGGGGAGTAGGGAGAGAGTTGAGGGCAGCAGGGGAGATGGTGGGGCCCCTCCAAGCAACCTCCTTTTCTGAGTGTGTGCCCAACCCTGCCTTTGAGAAGAGTTCCCTCCCTTGTGCCTGACCAGCTCCAGCGAGGCTGAGCCTGGAAAAGCCTCAATTGGAGACTCCAGGGACTCCTGGAAATTGTGGTTGGCTCCTGGGATCATCTGGCTAGCACAGGGATTTCCTACCAGCCTCCCAGACCATGGAGAGTTTCCGGTTGGAAATGCTCCCCTGGCAGATGATTTGCAGAACTAAGAACTATCCTTTAGGGACACTCTATGTCATTAAGTACTCAGAGTTGCATTCGCTGGATTGAGTGGAATGTGGACTTAAGTTCTGGCCATGCTCACTGAGAAGGGGTCAAATCTGAGACTTCTGATTGGCCGAGAGCCACATGCCATCAGAGATGAATGCTGTCACTCGGATGAAAACTTCTCGATGCATAGGTAGGGACACCAAGGCCCAGAGTAAGCAAGGGATTTGTCCTTGATCACCCAGCAAGGAAATCTAGAACTCACTTCCATTGTTCTTGTGACCATGCTAGCCGCCATCACATATCTCAGATTTTCTGCCACATCTGGATTTTATATAATTTTATCTTGTTAAATTTTAAATAAATGGGATTTAAGGTGCGTGGCTACCTGTGACCTTGATTTTTATTGTTTTGTGAGACTTTTCCAATAAATGATTTACAGGTCAGAGAAAATATTCTTGCTCAGATCACATGTTCTAAATGTGAGTTTGAAATGAGTGGCCTGGACAGAAGTCTGGCAAACTCTGAGTGCCTGCTGGGCACATAGCAACGTTCTGAGCAAGGAGCCAAATTGTGAGTTTTATGTCTCATGGCCTGGCTACCCGGGCCAACGAACAGTGCAGAAATTAGAAATTCATCCGAAACTGCCATCTAAAGGCTGGACAGGAGGCAAGCAACCAATGAGGTGGCTCGGCATGAGAATTCTGCTCGAGAGAGGTGCCCCATATTGGACGACCATTCACTGAGCCAGCTGAAGGCTGAGCTCAGGGACTGAGAGCAGGGAGGAGGGAAAGCAGGAGGAGCTGGTGTTGTAGAGGAAGAAACAGAGATGGAGAAAGGGTGCAGTCCAGACGGGGGGATTGGGGAACGGCAAGAGGAATGGGCCGTGTACATCCTGACCAGTATCCCAGTTCACCAGGAGTCCTGACCACATGACTAGGAAATGTCTTCCTCGGCATCTTCGCTCCCCTTCTTGTGTGTCCCTGAAACAGCACGGGAGGGGTTATGGCCAGGGCATCCTGGGTACCATCCTGAATTCTGGACAACTGAAAGAGGCTACTTTTCAGGGTGCACGGTGGAGGGTGCTTAAACTGAAGCCATTGAGGCAGGGTGGGACCTGAGCGTGACGGGCCTTGTAGCAGAGTTTAGACTTCATCCCAATGGGAAGTCACTGAAAAGTTGAAGCAGCGGTATAATATGATCTCTTTCGTGTTTATTAAGCTCTCTTTCAAATATCTAAGTACGGATTTGAGAATAATTAACTCTGTGCCTGCCAGTCGAAGCCCTGGAGTGTTCTGGGCTGTCTAACACGGCAGCCTCTAGCCACTGCTGAACACTTGAACTGAGCCCGTCCAAACTGACAAATGCTATTAGGGTAAAATATACACCAGATTTTGAAAACTCAATACGAATTACAGGCTATAAGATATCTTATCGATAGCTTTTACCTTGATTTCATGTTGAAATGGTAATATAGGATATTTTTGGTTAAATAAAAGACATTATATATAATTAAATACATTATATATACATTATATATATATATATATAATTAAAATTATTTTTACCTTTTTAAACTAAAAAATAGCTAGGAATTAAAATAACCAGGAATTTTTTATTTTTAATTTTTTTTAGAGAGAGTGCGAGTGGGGGAGAGGGGCAGAGAAAAAGAGAGAGAGAGAGAGGGAGAATCTTAAGCAGGTTCCATGCTCAGTGCAGAGCCTGAGGAGGGGCTCAATCCCACGATCCTGGGATCATGACCTGAGCTGAAATCACGAGTCAGATGCTCAACCAACTGAGCCACCCAGGTGCTCCAACTACTAGGAATTTTTGAATTGCGTAAGTGGCTTGCATTACGTTTCCACTGGAGAACGCTGGTAAAGAATATTTGAGAAAGGGGTTCTAGGAAAGAATTCTGGGGAACGTCAGTGTTTAAAAGATGATAGAGGGAGAGAAGCTGCTTTTGGAATTGTTTGGTTTGGAAACCCTTGAGTTTAGCTTAAACAAAACAAAAGCTATTCAGAAAATTCAGGATATTTTATAGAACTCAGGGTCAGAAAGCACATCCAGGACTGAGGAAGACCTGGGACTTGGAATCCACTAAGGATAGACTCAAATAGGGGCGCCTGGGTGGCTCAGTTGGTTGAACATCCAGCTTGATTTCAGCACAGGTCATGATCTCACGGTTTGTGAGTTCGAGTCCCACATCGGGCTCTGCACTGTCGGTGTGGAGCCTGCTTGAAATTCTCTCTCTGCTCCCTGCTCTCTGTCAAAAATAAATAATCATTAAAGAAAAAAAAAAAAAAAAAGAATCAATGCAAATAGTCTCACCAAGTCTTTTTATCTGGGCCCCTGTATCTCTTCTCCTTTTCTCCGTGCACTTGCTTTGTTCTTTCTCTGCAACTGGCTTTCTCTGATCTACTTGCCTCTGGGTCAGAGTGCAGTCTGGAGATGTACAGGGTTCGAAGGTGCAAGCCAGGGAGGCACCCAGCTCCTTTCCAAAGTTTAGCTGCAGAAGGGGAGAGAGAGACAGTGTGGCCCCTGGAGGGAGATATGGCGCCAAGGAGGGCTGGTTGGTTTGGTTGGTTTTTGGTAAGATAGGAGAGGCTGGGGCTTATTTAACCGGTGATGAGAAAGAGCCGGAAGAGAGCGAATGGGTGGAGATCCCAGGGGGAAGGCTGCCTGCTGGATGGGCTGGATGCGGAGCCCCAGTTGGGAGGAATGACCTTCTGCCGTGCTTGGCGGGAACTCGGGGAGCATGGGGTGACATCCACAGCCTTCAGCTGTGTCTGCGGTTTCCCCCCTTAAATAGGAGACAGACCTGTCCGGTGGCATGGGCCCGCGACACCGATCAGAGACCTGCGGCGAGCAGGGCTGGTGGATGGGGACTGGAGGAGCGCGGGCTTCCGCCCGCAGCTGCTCTGGGCTGCTCCGGTCCTCTGCCCACACTCACGCTGGGACACGTACACACACACACTCATTTCTAAGCCCAGGACTTGCACGGACTGTATTGCGTCATCACCCACGTTTAATGTTGGTGCTCTAACTTCCGGTGTGCTGGTAATTGCAGGTGGGGGCCTTTGGAAGGTGATTAGGGATAGATGAGGTCACGAGGGTGGGGCATCACGTCGGGATTCGCATCCTCATAAGAAGGGACAACAGAGACCTTGCTTCCTCTCACTCTCTCCCCAGGCCAAGTGAGGACATAATGGGAAGGCGGCCGCCTACAAGCCCGGAAGCGGGCTCCCATCAGGAACTGAGGCTGCCAGCACCTCGCTCGTCGCGGACCTCCCAGCTTCCGGAAGTGGGAGGAAGACACGTTTGTGGTTTAAGCGATGCACCTGCGGCGTGTCGTCGCAGCGTCTCGCGTAGGCTTGGCCTATACATGCCTCAGTCCCCCACGTGCGAACACAGGTTCACATCAGCCCAGCTTGCCTGTACCTGTGTGTCCACACCCACGTGTTACACACAAGTACGGATGCAGGGGAGAGCAGTGCGCATGTCCACGTGGTGGCCTGCCCCCTTCTCCCTTCCACGCCCATTCCTGAGCCGCAAGCATGGTTTGAGTTCTTCATCGCCATTTATTGGACCCTCCCATGGAAGAAAGGGGTGGGGAGCAAGAAGAGGAAGCTGTCTTTGTTAGGACTGAACCAGGGAGCCCAGGGGACCTCAGAGGAAGGGGACTGGAACAATGGGGGAAGGTGGCCAGTGGGGAAGGGCTGGGCTGAAGGAGGGTGAGGGCAAGGGTGGGGCGTGGGAAGACCTGTGGCCGAATCTTTGAACTGGCCAGGGCTGGGAGCTCCGGTGTGGTGGAGATGCCCTCAACCAAGCTTTCGGAAGACTGTGTTCAGGAGCATGGATGTGCTCAGCACCGTGCCCCGCCCCCCCCCCCACCAACGGCCGCCCCCCAAAGGTGTCCTCAGAGCCCAGAGGCAGGCAAGGACCTGGCAAGGATTAGTTTCTGGAGGGCAGGGAAAGGGGGGCTCAGTTGCCCTCAGCTGGGGTCCAGGCCTGGTCCAGAGGGATCCTCTGGGATGTTTTTTCCATTTCTGGTTCCCGCTTTGGTTCCTTTGCCTGCCAGGACCTAGGGAAAGAGATCTCAGGACTTAGGAAAAAAAGAGATCTCTGGACCTGCTTCCCCAGCTAGGAGTTCCAGGAGGACCAGAAGCAAGGGACTGACCAGGTTTCCACGTCTTCGATAGTCTCTGGCAAGGGCTGATTGAGGGTCTCAGGCAGGAAGAGGGCAGCCCTGCCTCCCAGGAAGGTGATGGTCCCAAATATGACTTTGGGGATCAAGGGCTGCCACTCCCCTGTGATCTTCACCAGCGGGGCCATCATGCTTCCCATGTGGGTCCCCAAGTTGCCAATGCTCATGCCTGTTTGCCTGGGAGAGTTCAGAGCAGGGATTGGCAGCCTATGTGTGGGGCCCCTAGGCAGGGGGCTAGAGGATGCTGCGATCCCACCTGACCCTGTATCTTTTGGCTCGGCCAGCCCCAAGCCCTGCACCTACCGAATGACCGTGGGGTACAGCTCGCTCGAATAGAGGGAGAGGCAGCTGAAGGAGCTGGACAAGCATCCCCTTCCCGAACACAGCCAGGGCTGTCCTCAGGGTCTGCGAGTCTGCAGACGGAAGAAAATGTGATGGGCCTCAGGCTCAGGAGCACCTGAGTGCTGAGTGTTCTCACTCTTCAGCCGACTTTGTCTCCCTTTTTGCTTTGGCTGCTGGAAAGCTCAGGTCTAAATATAAAGCTGAGTAATGGTCCCTCGGCTATTTCTAGTGCTTTACAGGCTGTCTTGCCGCCTTTGTGTTTTTCCCCGGCTCTGGTTCCCTCCTCCCATATTTTGTTGTATATATTCTTGTCCTAAAATATCTCAAGTTCCTTTGGAAGGATATGGGCGTATCAACACACAAACATCTATATAGAAGTGGCTTTTCCAAGGTCGCAGTGGAGTAGGTGATGGGGGCTTCCCTAAGCACTGAACCCTGTTGTTTTCCCATGCCAGCTTGTCCTCTGTAGCGACGAGGGCTTGCCAGATCCCTGAGCAATTCCTCGTACTGTCCAGACACAGCCACACTTTACCCAGTTTGAGTCAGATCTAGAAAGGAGCTTCGATATCATCTAGCCCAACTGAGTTATTTTCTAGATGGGAGACCTGAGCCCCAGAGAGTGCAGGGACCTGGCTAAGGTAACACAGAGATTTAGAGGTAGAGTCTGCAGATTTGGAGTCCCTGGCACCCCGCTTCCCAGCCCGTGGCAGCCCGTGACGTCCACTGACATGCTGGCCCTCTTTCAGAGGGTTCTGATGTAGCTCCAGCTTCTCACCCGAGGGCACAAAGATGAGAGCCAGGATGCACCCTCCTGCCAGGAGTAGACCACTGGCCAGGGTGCTGTGTTGGCCCAGATGGTTTATGGAGAGGAAGTGGATGAACTTGGCCGGGAAGTCAACCCCACCAAAGATGAGCCGGAGGAAGTAGAGGTTGACTCCAAATTCTGCCACACTCATAGCCAAACTGTAGTAGGCAAAACCAGTAGAAAACCTGAGGGGCAGAGAGGGATGGATTGGCACCAGCAGCCAGACAGGGGTCTCTCCCCCCACTGGTCATTGGGTCACCAGGAGGACGAATGGTTTCGTTTCTTATCCCAACTGCAGCTGATTGGTAAGGGCTGATTGAGTGCTGTTTTCAGCTCTCTGGGATTGTGCCTGGGCTCAGCGCCGGGACTGATTGGTTATGCCTGACGTGGGCGTGATCTAGGGTGTGGTGGCAAAGATGTCACATAATTGCCTCCAGAGAATATCAGGACTGGCAGGACTCTGGGAGACCAAAGGAGGTAGTAAATGATCTTCCCTCCGTCGGGTAAGAGTTTAACATCTAGAATGGGAGAGGTGAGAGTCAAGCTGTGCACATGGGTCCGATGCCTCCCCTTCCCCCCTGGGGCTCATGGCATCCCCTCTGAAGTTCCTGGACAAATTGGACCCTATTCATGCAGGGATGGAGAAGGGCCTCAGAGCCAGGTCACAGAAAGGGCTTTGAAGGAGCCGCAGATCGTCAGACAGAAAGAGAAGACTAAGGAGAAATATGATTTCTGTCTTCAAGCTCTGGTGGCCAGTCTTGCTCTGTGGGGTCCCAGAGGGCAGAGCTGGACCAGTGAAGGCAGTGACAGAGAGGCATAGAATGGGGAAATTGCCATGGCACGATGTGAGCTGTGAGCTGTGAAGGGGTTTGGAGCATTTGCCTTGTGGACGGGGTGGGCGTGACCCAACAGGGAGGCAGACCCTGATGGCTGGACCTGGGTGTGTGACAGGGACATGAGCAGATTTCCAGGGTTGGGGCTGGGCTGGGGCAGCCAGGGAAGGGGGTCTCTGGACTCCTGGGCCTTCCCCTTAGGTGAAGCCACCACAGGCCTTGTTCATTACCCTTGTTTGGCAGAGGTGCTAGGGTGTGGGTAGGGACGGGTGGTGGGTTACCAAGCCAGGAAAAGACAGAAGGTCACACGGCACAGGTCGGGTGTCCGGAAGAGGTCAGCTACGCTGTACTTGGCCTTGGCCAAGGAGATCTCCTTCTGCAGGCTGCGTTTGAGCTCCTTGGGGAAGAGTAAGGGAAGGGTGCCATTAGTGACCAGCTGGTGGGCAGGAGGAAGGAGAGAGGGAGGTGCAGGCCTGGTGCCTCTAGAGAAGTTTGCTTGGGACATTCAATGTGATGTTAGCTCGTGAGCAGGGAAACAGAGGCAAAGGAAGGTTCCTGCTCCATGCCATAATCCCTCTCGGTTCTCACCTCCACGGTGAGTTTTTCTCCCTCTTCCTTCTTGCCACTGAGGGCAGCAACCTGCCAGAGTATTTTCAGGGCCTTTGAGAACTTTCCAGACAGGACCATCCAACATACAGACTCTGGTATCCACCTGGGTTCCAGAATCAACTCACAGTGGCTCCCCCCCATGCCAGAAGCTTTTTCTTTTTCTTTTTTTTTTCTTTTTCTTTCCTTTTTTTTTTTTTTTTTTTTTTTTAGGCACTGGAAAAACATCAACAGCCAGGGCCAAGGGGTAGGAGGTCCAGAAACCCAAGCTGTTTCGCTGCAGATTTCATGGAATTTAAACTTGGCCAGGCTTTGCACCTGGACTGCCTGCAGCCAGCACAAATTCTGGGGTTCTCTTTTCCCCCTTCCAGAAGAGCCTTTCCTCTGCCCCCTACCTGGGCCACTTGTTATTGCTGGGTGTTTTCCTTAGCCAGGATCCTTGGGCCTAGGCCAAGGCAGGTGGGTCCCGGGGAGGGGACAGCATGTTCAAGGCTAGACAGCTGGAGGGTCCTGGACATCCACCTCCCTGTTCTTCTCTGGGCCGCCTTCCAGGGTGAAGAAGGGGGCAGGGAGACAGTCCTGGGGCAGCTTGGGAAGGTGGCTCAGGGTAGGGTTGGAGCCTAGGAAATGGATTTGAGGACCCTTGGATTCTGCCTGCAAAGGAGGGATTCTGCTGTAGCATGAGCACTGCATGGGGTCTTGAGATTGGCAAGTAATCTCACTGTCCCCACCTCCGGGCTGTACTTTTGGGGGTTGGTTAGCACCGAGCAGACCCTGAGTGTCAGTAAGAGAAGACGAGCGGAGGCAGAGGTGTGGGGAGATGTGAGGAATGATGTTTTAAAAACATCTGGTCTCAGGGGCAGGCACCTGGGTGGCTCAGTCGGTTGGGCCCCCGGCTTTGGCTCAGGTCATGATCTCACAGTCCGTCAGTTCAAGCCCCACATCGGGCTCTGTACCGACAGCTTGAAGCCTGAATCCTGCTCCGGATTCTGTGTCTCCCTCTCTCTGTGCCCCTCCCCGACTCACACTCTGTCTCTCTCTCAAAATAAAATAAAAACATATTTTTTTTTTTTTTTTTAAAGTCTGGCCTGGGGACGCCTGGGTGGCTCAGTCGGTTAAGCGTCCGACTCTTGATTTCGACTCGGGCCATGATCTCACGATCGTGGCGCCCGGCGTGGAGCCCGCTTAAGATTCTCTCTCTCCTTCTCCTTCTGCCACCACCCGTTCCCTGGCTCCCCCCGCAAAAAAAAAAGTCTGGTCTGAGGTGGGATCAGCTGTGGTTGTGGCCTCCACAGGCACCTAGGATCCGGCTCCAGCAAGGTCCTGGGGGAGCAGATACTGAGCAACCTGCCTCAGACCATCGGCCCAGCTGACAGCGGTGGCCTCTCGGGCTCAGTACTACCCTGTCTTGTGTCTGCCCCGGTGGCCTCCATGAGCAAAGGCCTCTGAGCAAAGTCCTGCTCCCAAACACCACAGCCAGGACCTACACTCCATTCTCCTCGCCCCGAGAATAGTAACCGTGGCCTCCAGTCAGTGAGCCTTCCTGTGAACCAGGCCCACGTAACCCTGGGTGACAGGCATTATTATCTCCAGTTTGCCTAGGAAAATCTTGAGGCTCAGAGTGGGTGAGGCTTGCCCCAAGTCACAGAGCGAGGAGGCCTGAACTCTCGACTGTATCCTGCTGACCATCTGCCCTTATTTGGCCTCCCCTACTCTCTGCTCCTTCTCTGCTCCCATCCCAGCCTGTGGACATGCCCTGGCTCCGCCCTGGACCCTCTGCCCACCCCTCTCTT
Organism: Leopardus geoffroyi; assembly: GCF_018350155.1. NCBI lineage: Eukaryota > Metazoa > Chordata > Mammalia > Carnivora > Felidae > Leopardus > Leopardus geoffroyi. The sequence continues at coordinate 106,808,600 of NC_059329.1, forward strand.
TCCGCAAGATTGTCCCGCCCCCTCCAGGAGAGTCTATTCTCATTTTCAAATGGAAACCCATATCAGTTCTGTGTCTTTTTGTGTAACCCTAGGGGATTGCTTCACTTCTCTGAGCCTCAGTTTCCTCGTCTGTAAGACAGGACAGCCACGTCTCCTTCACACAGAGATGCCATGAGGATCGGGATGACATAGGGCGATGCCTAGAACAGGGCCTTGCACGCAGTGAGTGCTCAATAAAGGGTCGCTCCAAGATGTCATTTCTTTTCCTGAACTCATTCATCATTTCCTGTTCTTTGGCCCCAGCTACATTTTGGAGACTCAGTTCCTGTCTTCAACATGTTCTTAGGTTTGACGTACTGATAGTGAGCTCTTGACCTCTTTGGCATCTCTGACCCAGACACCCCAATTCTCCCGGGTCCCGGGTTTAAGCTTTCCTTTCCATAAAAGAATCCGTAAAACCCCAAGCCCAAGACGGTCCCCAACCCTGTGGATTTTTTCCTTCAAAATGCCTCTCAGACTCGTCCCTGAGGCTCCTCTCGCCCACACGGTCACGTCCCCTCGGTCTCTCATCCCCTCCCGCTTGGGTTGGTCCTTGTGTGCTGTTGTGTCACACACAGGAGCTTGGTCAGGACTATTCTGCACCACAAACGTGTCTAGAGGCATTCCCTGTCCCTCACATGAAGCTGAGGCTGCTCTTCTTTCTGTGCCCTCTATGGCCTGGCACCGTACCGTCCATCTCAACGTACGCCCTTCCTCCACCGCAGGCAGCCCCTGGATGCCCTCCAGACACCAGCCCATGCAGCATGCCTTTGTGCATTAATTCCTCCTCCTCCTCCCTGGAATGCCTTTCCTGACTCCGGGACAGGGGTGTCCTGGGACCGAGTCAGCCGGCTTGGTCAAGCGTGGGCTCCCTCTGTTTGGCCCTGGCAGGCATAAAGAAGGAGATGAAGAGGTGGGGGCCACATACCTTGACGACAGGAAGAAGGCGAAGAAGGGAATGGACACGGTTAACTGTAGCCAGAGCCACTGGCGGATGGCATAGGCAAGACCCGTCAGAAAGAACGGGCCGCTGGTATAGAAGTAACCAATTAAGTTGATATGATGGCCCGCGCCTGGATGGACACACGCTCGACACCTGCAGGAGGATCCCAAGGACCAGATTAGAATCCTGCTGGGCCTTGGGCACCTCCCTGTGAAGGGGCACCAGCCCCTGCCCACCCCCTATCAGCTGCTTGATCTGACTCTGATCCTAAGGGTTCATCCCTCCGATGTTACAGATGCTGTGACTGAGGCTCAAGAAGGCAGGACTCGGGGCACTGGTGGCCCAGTCAGTTAAGCGTCCGACTTCAGCTCAGGTCATATCTCGAGGTTCGTGGGTTTGTGGGTTCGAGCCCCACGCCAGGCTCTGTGCTGACAGCTCAGAGCCTGGAGCCTGCTTCGGATTCTGTGTCTCCCTCTCTCTCTCTGCCCCTCCTCCGCTCATACGCTGCCTCTCTCTCTCAGAAATAAATAAACATTAAAAAAAAAAAAAGAAGGCAGGACTCAAACTTAGGTCCGTCTGACTTCTAAGATCACACTCTTCTTTTTTTTTTTTTTCTTTAATTTTTTAAATGTTTATTCATTTTTTTTTTTTTAAATTTTTTTTTTTTTTTCAGCGTTTATTTATTTTTGGGACAGAGAGAGACAGAGCATGAACGGGGGAGGGGCAGAGAGAGAGGGAGACACAGAATCGGAAACAGGCTCCAGGCTCTGAGGCATCAGCCCAGAGCCTGACGCGGGGCTCGAACTCACGGACCGCGAGATCGTGACCTGGCTGAAGTCGGACGCTTAACCGACTGCGCCACCCAGGCGCCCCAAATGTTTATTCATTTTTGAGAGAGAGAAAGAGAGAGAGAACGAACGAGCCAGGGAGGGGCAGAGAGAGAGGGAGACACAGAATCCGAAGCAGACTCCAGGCTCTGAGCTGTCAGCACAGAGCCCAGCATAGGGCTCAAACCCACAAACCATGAGATGATGACCTGAGCTAAAGTCGGACGCTTAACCGACTGAGCCACCCAGGTGCCCCCCCCGCCTTTAAAAAAAATTTTTTTTTTTTTTTTAAAGTAATCTCTACACCCAACGTGAGGCTCGAACTTACAACTTTGAGATCGAGAGTTGCAGGCTCTCCTGACTGAGCCAGCCAGGCGCTCCCTCGAGCCCACACCCTCGACTGCCTCTCCAGAGGCAAATGACTTCCCCTGTTTTGCCTCAAAGTCCTTATCTATAAAATTAGGACAACAGTGTCACCTCCTTGTGGGCGTGGACTGAATGGGTCAGGTGCCTGCCAGAGTGTCAGGCCCAGGGGGAGTCCTCCGTATTGATAGTGGCTGTTGTTGTTATGCTGGGGGTGGGGTGGGGGGGGTGCTCTGAGATCCTGGGAGGAGCAGCACCTTACTTGACCAAGGTCATAGGGAGCCTGTGTTGAGCCTGGCCCAGACTCCACTCTCTTGGCTTCGGGCTGGGCCCACCCCCCCAACACCTGTTCCCCCTTCCCATGTGGCTCACTCAAGATAACGGGGCTCAGGGCCATGCCTGTGTGCTGCAGCCACTCAGGAAGCTGAAGATCATGTCGACGTGGAGGTTGGGGCTGAAGGCTGCACAGGAACCACTGGCTGCCAGCAGCAGGTAGCTGCTGGTCAGGGTCAGGTTGCGGCCAAACCAGTAGCTCAAGGAGAGCAAGGGCTGAGTTAGCCGAGGCGAGCTAGCTGAGACAGTGACTCTGCAGGTCTCAGGGCAAAGGGTTGGATGCCTCCCTTTGGGGCCTCCCAAAGGGCCAGGCAGGGCATGGAACACCCTCTTCAGACAGAACGTTACTGGTAACTGCTATTTTGGGGGGACAGGTTTGCAATTCCACGTTTGAGTTAATGAGTGATCGCCTCTACCCCCCGCTTGGTGGCCTGAACAGAGGTCAAAGGACTTCTCGTCTCCAAACAGTCCACGTGCCCCCTTTGCACTGCCACACAGCCATTACATGGTGTCTGAGGACCTTGAGGGTTTCCCCCAGGGTCTGAAGAGGTGGGGAGACGCAGGCTGCAAGGGCTTTGGGGCAGAGAGAAGGCCTGGAAGGGCTTGGGACGTGCCCGAGGTCACACGGGAGGGACCATGATTCCCGTCTCCCCCAGCTTTCTTTGGCTCTTCGGGGGTGCGTGGGTGGTCAGGCTGAGGTGGGATGTCCCCATAGGCAGTGTCTCACCTGTCAGATAGATTTCCCGGCACGGTCCCCCCAGTCACTGTGCCTGCCGCGAAGAGAGACTGGGCCACCTCCTTGAGTTTGCTGGAGACGCCCGCGAAGTCCCACTTCACAAGAGAAAGGTGGTCCAGCCTGGTTCGGGCCAGACCAGCCGCCCCAGCCCCCCTCAGCCTGTGCCCCACGGCGCCCGCCCACACCTGACTTCCCTGAGCCTGGCCCCCTCATCCCAAGAGTTATTTCTGCTTTCAGCCTGGCCTAGGCTTTGGGGTCCCTAACCCGTGATGTGTGATGATCATTTCTCTCCCAGCATGTGTGGCCTGTCGGAAGCTTCTAGAGTCTACTTGGCTGTCGCAGTCGCACCCGGGTCTGTCCTCAACATCTTCCCTCATCCCCTCCAAGCTTGCCCTCGCCCCGTGGCTCCCTGCCTGTCTCTGCTTCACCTTACACATCCAAGGTCAGTGCTCATCCGCACCCTAGATCTCTCCCTCTCTTCCATGGGGACATTATTGTTGCCATTGTGCTCCATCCCGCATCCTCTGTCTCTGTCTCTCAAGTTCTCTCCTTCTTAGAAACTCTATCTCCTCCATATCCACTTCATTTCGACCTTCCCTTCAAAGCCCAATCTCTTGAATGAGAAGCTCTACTTGCTATCACCCCGTCCCCATATCTCAGTTCTGCCCCCACCACTCCGCTGGAACTGTGCTCGCCAGAGCCACCCGCGATGTATTTTTCACCAAGCCCAATGGAACCTTCTGTAGCCTGACGTGCCCTGACCTTTGGAAGCCCTTGATATTGCTAACACTGACCTCTCCCTCCACCTGGTTTCCTCACCCTATTCACCCCTCCTCCTTCTCCTCGTGGGCTCCTTTCTCTCTACCCCTTCCAGATTCTCCAGGGCTCTTCCTGGATTTTCCTTTTTATCCACTCTCCCCCGGAAATGTCACCTGCTCCTATGGCTTCCATTTCTGTTTTATGAGGAAGACTCCAATCCATATCTTCAGCCCAACCTCTCTTCTGGCCTCGAGACAGTAGATTCAGTTGCCTTCTTGGAAATTCTACCTGGGTGGTGTCTCACGGTCACCTCAATGAGACTTGTCACCCACTCCATGCCGGGTCACAATCTCAGTGGCTGGGAACCCTCCTTTGCCTCATGCCTCTCCGCTATACCGCCATTGCATCCTGGAATCTTCTATTTCCACTACTACTGTCTTAGTGCAAGAGTAATGATAGCAGCCAGTTTTTAGGGCGGGCTTAAAATGCACCAGGCACTGTCCCTAAGTACGCACTTTCCATGTTTTAACATCTTCAGTCCTCACAACAACCTTATGGTGGGGCGTTACTGCCATTATCATCCCTGTTCTACAGATGAGGAAACTGAGGCCCAGAAGTGATTACTGCATTGATCTTCAGACAGGCCTTGCAGCCTTTGATTTCCGTTCCTCCTCACCATTCTTCCCCTGCTAACCAGAATGACTTTCTAAAATCACTCAATGAGGTTCCTGTCTTGCCTAAGGCATGCACCGGCTCCCTCCTGCCCTGTGGATAAAGAGAAAGCTCTATTAACACAGATTTATAAAGCCCTCATGCTCTGGCCCCTGCCTACCTGTCTGGGCTAATCTCCTGCTAATCCCCAACACGCACCCTTTGTCCAGCTATCCTGAATTACTTGTGTAATGAAGTGGAGAATGTCATTGGCCAAAAATGCCTCACAAGAATGTTTTGGACGTGAAATAGTGTGGGGGAAGAACCACACATCCCAGGGAGCCCTTTCCATTTTCCTCTGCTGGAAGTGAGGGGGATGGGGCTGGACGAAGACCCCAGGTCCGCAGGATGTCTCCACGTGGCCCAGCATGGCCAGCAAACCCAGTGGGTTCTTCTGGCCGAGAAGGGAGCCTGTGCAGTACTTGTGTGGTGACGTAGGAGGGAAAAGGGTAAAGGAGGAAGTGAGGGGGTGTGAGGAGGGGCTAGTGGGTGTCTAGAGAGACTTTTGGGACTTCGTGGCATGCTATGGAAAGCTCCTTTAGGAAAATCTAAAGGAAAGACCTACTGTCCCCCTAAATCCATGCACTGCCCCACCCCCCTTCCATAGTAAACAGTACATTTCCCAGGTGACCCAGTAGTTGAGTGGGGCCATGCAGTTCTTGACAACGGAAGGTGAGTGGAAGACATGCTTGTTACTTCCATCTCATTTGATTAAGAGAGAATCTTTGGCCTGGACCTGCGTGTTTTCTCCCTTCCTGTCTCCTGACAATGAGAGCAACTCTGGGAGCCGTGTGTCGAAGATGGCAAAAGCTGCTATCCCTCTGGGTCCCTGAACGACCCTATGGAGCAGAGCCACCCCCCCCCCCCCAACCTGTAATTCCCACCTCAGAGCTATCGCATGAGAAGAAGAACCACTTCTATATGGTATAAGCCATTGAATTATTGTGGACTCTTGTTATGGCGACGTAGCCCATCCTAATACATCCCACAAGAAGTGGAAAATGGAAATTCGATTTCCCCTCCCCCCAACCTCCAGGTTATTTAGTGCCTTAAGAAACCATTCTGGGGGCGCCTGGGTGGCGCAGTCGGTTAAGCGTCCGACTTCAGCCAGGTCACGATCTCGCGGTCCGTGAGTTCGAGCCCCGCGTCGGGCTCTGGGCTGATGGCTCAGAGCCTGGAGCCTGTTTCCGATTCTGTGTCTCCCTCTCTCTCTGCCCCTCCCCCGTTCATGCTGTGTCTCTCTCTGTCCCAAAAATAAATAAACGTTGAAAAAAAAAAAAAAAAAAAAAAAACCATTCTGTCTTGGGGCACCCAGGTGGCTCAGTCAGTTAAGTGTCGGACTCTTGATTTCGGCTCAGGTCGTGATCTTGCAGTGCCTGAGTTTAAGCCCCACGTCAGACTCTGCACTGACAGTGTAGAGCCTGCTAGGGGTTCTCTTTCCCTCCCTCTCTGCATCTCCCCTGCTTGTGTTCTCTCTCTCTCCCTCTCTCTCAAAATAAATAAACACATAAACATTAAAAAAAAAAAAAAAAAGAAAGCATTCTGTTTAGACCACGAGAGGGTCAATGTCAGACCCATTTGGATTAGCTTAAGGCTGTCTGCCCTTCTCACTGAGACCAGATCTGCTGAGTCTTGGTTTCCACCATGGTACTTGTGGTCACTGTAGGCATCAGCATAACTGTCACAAGCTAGTTTCTACCCGAAAATTGAAGTAATTTACAGGAAATACCATTCCTAAAATGGACTTTGAGTCATGTTTAAAACATGCCCTGGGGCGCCTGCCTGGCTCAGTTGGTTAAGCATCCTACTCTTGATCTCAGCTCAGGTCCTGCTCTCCGGGTCATGAGTTCAAGCCCCATACTGGGCTCCATGCTCGGTGTGGAGCCTACTTAAAAAAAATGATTGAAACATGTCCGAATCCTTCCAAGTGGCCCACAAGTCCCTGCAGAATCTGCTCCCAGATTTATCCCTGTTATCTCTCCGCTCTCATTTTCTGCTACTATCTCCCCATATACTCCACTGTACTTGGTCTTCTTTTTTTTTTTTTTTTTACCTTTTTAGTGCTTATTTTTGAGAGACAGGGAGAGACAGAGCATGGGCAGGGGAGGAGCAGAGAGAGAGAGAAAGACACAGAAGCCAAAGCAGGCTCCGGGCAGTCAGCACAGAGCCCGACGTGGGGCTCGAACTCACGGACCGCGAGATCATGCCCTGAGCTGAAGTCGGCCGCTTAACCGACTGAGCCATCCAGGCGCCCCAAGATTAGCATCTTGATGAGGGTAGAACGTCTAGTCTGTTTTGCTCATGACGGTACTCCCATTGCCTAGCACCGTGCCTGGCATTCAGTAAATGCTCGTGGGATTGAAGGAGTGAGCCTTCCACAGAAAGAGCAGAGAAATGGAGAACCTTAGTGGTTAAGACATACTGATGCCTAATGAGAGGTCATGGGGTTCGCACTCCAGATACTATGTGGGAGGCTGTTCACTTCACCACAATGGGCGTATGTCAGGGTGGAGAGGGTCTAGGCTGTGTACGTAGGATCTATAACCGCGTGTGAGCACGAGGAACTGGAAAAACTTCACAATCGGACTGGAGAAACCTCTATGGCAAAGTGTCTACTAACTAGGGAATGGTAACATGAAGGTTTAAAGCTCAGAAGAAGGTGCTTTGTGGTGAGCTATGAAAAACATCTTGGACTTCAAATGACTCTAAGTTGCCCCCAGAGATTTCATGGCTAATAAAGCTCATCAGAACGGATGATAAAAATGTGGCCCTGCGGGTCAGTGCAAATCCACGGGGCTCAGACCTGAGATATGCAATCACAATGGTTTGAATTGTGTCCCCCCCCAAAAAAAAGATAGGTTGAAATACTAACCCCAGTACCTCAGCATGTGACCTTATTTGACAAATAGCATTGTGGCAGATAAAATTAGTTAAGATGAGGTCATACTGGGGTAGGTATGGGCCCTTAACCCAACAGGACTGGCGTTCTTGTAAAAAGAGAAGATACAGACACGTAGGGAGAACATCATGTGACCATGGTGGCAGAGACTGGAGTGACGCACGTGTAAGCCAAGGATCACGGTCAGCCACCAGAAACTGGAAGAGGCAAGAAAGTATTCCTTCCTAGAGCCTTGGGAGAGGGCATCCCTGCACCTTGATTTTGGAAATTCTAGTCTCCATTATAGAAATTCTAGGAAACAGATACACTGTGTGATTCTTCTTGTATGTTTGAAACACCTGTGGGCTTGATGGGTGGTGATAGGAGGGAGATTGGGAGTGGAAGAGCATGGCAGTGAGAGAACCAGAAACAGAGAGAATTGGAGAGATTAAAACACAAAGTTTTCTGATGTTTGTTTTTGAGAGAGACAGCACGAATGGGAGAGGGGCAGAGAGAGAGGGAGACACAGAATCTGAAGCAGGCTCCAGGCTCTGTCAGCACAGAACCTGACGCGGGACTTGAACTCATGAACGGCAAGATCATGACCCCAGCTGAAGTCGGGCACTTAACCAACTGGGCCACCCAGGTGCCCTAAGAATTGGAGCGATTTTTAAAGGCATCCTGGATGGGCATTAAGGAGGGCATTTGTAATGATGAGCACTGGGTTGTGTATGTAACTGACGAATCGTTGAATTCTACTCCTGAAACCAACACTGCACTTAACTAACTAGAATTTAAATAAAAATCTGAAAAGAAAAAAAAATAAATAAAGGCATTCTGGAATTTGGGGGTGGGGGGAAAGGAAAGATACTTAGAGACATTTTTGGCATGCTTCTGTGTGGTGAGCTGTGCAAAACCCTTGAGGAGGCCTTGTTAAGAAAACCTATAGCGGGGCGCCTGGGTGGCGCAGTCGGTTAAGCGTCCGACTTCAGCCAGGTCACGATCTCGCGGTCCGTGAGTTCGAGCCCCGCGTCGGGCTCTGGGCTGATGGCTCAGAGCCTGGAGCCTGTTTCCGATTCTGTGTCTCCCTGTCTCTCTGCCCCTCCCCCGTTCATGCTCTGTCTCTCTCTGTCCCCAAAATAAATAAACGTTGAAAAAAAATTAAAAAAAAAAAAAAAGAAAACCTATAGCTGAAGATTCGATTGTACTTCAAGGTGTTGAGAGAGTGTGATTTATTGCTCCTTCCACTAGGACTCCAGACGTAGGCTGGGCCACGTGGGGTCTGCAGCTTTAGTCGGGTTACGCTATTGCGTAACAAGGATTCTGTAACAGCTCCTTGTTGTGTGTTCCTCTCTGCTTTTGTATTTGCCATCATTTCCTTATTCTAGAAATGTTGTCAGTCGTTCAGGCCCTAGGCACAGAACAGGAAAGTTCAAGGCCCAGAGGGGAATCACAGGGGTCTGGGGGGGGAAAGGGCCTGTTCGTCCAAGCCAACTCGGGCCTCTAAGGGCTGCAGGGTGGGTTTTAGGACCCTCAGACGGGTGAGCTGGGCACCCACAGGGCTGAGATTCAGTGATGTGGGAGCTGTGGGCTATGGCTGGGGGCCGTCTCGGAGCCCTCAATCCATGCTCCCCACACTCTCCAGACTTGAAAGAAAGGCCATTGTTTCCTCTTAATGTCCTAGTAAAGCTCTTTCTGAAAAATTCCAGCCTTGTCTCTGCTGAACTCAGAGAAAGGAATGTGTGGTCACCCCTGCCAGGAAAGCTTAGGGGATCAGAGGGGGAGGGGAACTTCCCTGGACCCTGGACCCTGTGCTGTGCTCTCTCACGTCACTGTCACCCGCCCTCTGTGCCTTCTCTGGGGGTGGGGAAGGGGGGAAGCTCCTTATTATACTGTCCTACAGCTGAGGTGGAGAGGGGAGCCGACTCCCCAGGTCACTGGCTCTGGGGGGGTGGAGGTGGGACCTGCATTCAGGCTTGCCGTTCCCATGAGAGGAGGGCTAGGTGGAAGCAGGGGGGAGTGTGGCAAAGCCATAGGGCCCAGGTGAGCTGGGAAGAGCCGTGACAGCTGACTCCCCTGTTACTGGGGGTCCCCCTATTCTTCTGCTGGGGACAACCCTCTTAGTTCTCAGGACATGTCTATTTTTTTTAAGTTTATTTATTTATTTTGAAAGAGACAGAGCATATGAGTGGGGGGAGGGACAGAGAGAGAGAGAGAGAGAGAGAGAGAATCCCAAACAGGCACTGTCAGCACAGAGCCCGACGCGGGGCTCCAACTCACGAAACTGAGATCATGACCTGAGTCAAAATCAAGAGTCAGACGCTTGACCCACTGAGCCGCCCAGACGTCCCTCAGGGCCGGTCTATTCACCATAACTGTGACAACAGCAGCCACAGCAGCCACTGACATTAGCTGAAGGCTCCCCAGGGGCTGTGCCCTGTGCTAATGCTTTCCTTGAATGGTCACACTTGGCTCTTTTCCTCCCTTTTACGGATGAGGAAACCAAGACTTCTGGCCTCATGACATTCCTAGTGAAGGGCAGAGTGAGGATGTGAACTCTGTTGCTGGATCCTGGCTCACGATCACATGCTGTCCATCTGCCGGAAGGGCCCCTTGCAGAAGCTAACTAGGGGTCACGTGGACTGAGGCGGTTGCCAGATGCTCTGCCTTTCTGACCACCGGCTGCTGGGGTGGGGGCGGGGCGGCACCTGCAGACCCTGCCTCCCCTCTGGAGACCCACCTGTAAGGTGAGGCTCAGCCATCGCTTTACCTCTGCCGCATGGGGACCTGAATCCCGCTCCACCCCGCCCCAGGCAGGTGGAGCATGAATTTGCCACGATCAGAAAAATTGCTGTGTTCGTGTTACTGTCTGGCTGGGTCTGGCCACTGACACTTGCCTGGCTGGGCAGGGACCCCCTCTCTGGGCTCTCACAGCTGAGAATTCAGGGAGCCAGGCATGAGCCACACCTGACCCGGAAAAGGGTACGGTACCTTGAGGGCTGGTGAACCCCGTGTTTGCTGGGACGCAGATTCCCATGCCCCCAGGTGCTGGAATGGAGTCTGGGAACTTGGCCAGCCCACACTGGTGAAGTGATGCTTGACCAGGTACAAGACCTGCAACCTTTGCTCCTGGCCAGGCTCCCTGGAGTCTGAGGTGCACCCTGGGGAGGAAGCAATGTCTGAGTCACTCCTGCCAGGCTCTGACGGGGCATGGCTTTCATTCAGCATTATCTAAGCACTTATTATGTGCCTAGCCTGGTACCGGTAAAGATGGGTTAGAAAAACACCTTCCCCATCCTGGGGGAAAGTTGGATCTGTGAACAACAGCCTCCTGGGGCCACAACGGACACAGAGATTGTGGGTGGGCTCATGCAGTCCTAAGGAGCCTGCCTGCCCGGGTTCGACTCCCAGCTCCACCATTTATGAAATATGGGACCTGTCCCTTGGTTTCCCCATCTGTAAAAACGGGACAATAAAGATGCGAACCTCAGCATCGTTATAAGGATTAAATGAGTGCATGTGAGCAAAGTTCTTAGAAGCTTCTGGCATGGGGTGAGCACACAGTAATTGATGATTGTTATCTATGGCTCCCTGAAGGACTGTCACCTCTCCAGCTAGGTTCTGTGTCCCTGGAGGATGTGGATGGTGACTCTCACTCCTCTCTGAATTCCCAGGGACCCGGTGTACAGCAAGTCACCCGGACATCTGGAAACTTCTTTACAGGTATCGAGGTACCTTTGACTTCCTCCCCATCTCTCACCGTCACGTCCATTCGGTCTCCAAGTTCTCCAGATTCTGACTCCCCAAACTCTCTGGTGTCTATTCCAATGGTCCCTTCTGTTTATCATCTTTTCCCTGGATCCCTGTGTCAACCTGCTAACGGGTCTGTCTGCCCCTGGACTAAAACTCTCCACGAGCCACTCCCTGCCCTGCCGTCAGAGTGACCATTCTTACAGGGTGATCTGAGCGTACCACTCTCCTGCTCAACACCACTCGATGGCTCCCTAGTGTCTGGGGACAGACGCTACACTTTCGTCTAGCATCCAAGCCAGGCCCTCCTCTTCTCCAGCCCCATATCTGGTGACCTCCATTCCCCATTGCTCGTCCCTCCAGCCTTCCTCTGTCTCTCCCCGAGGGATGTTTTGTTCTCATCCTACTCCTGTGACTGTGCATTTGATTCCACTGGTGCTTTGGCCTGGGGCACACCTGCTAACTCCAGTTGGGCCCCCCTCCGGGCTGATTAGATGTTCCTATGCTGGGCTCCCAGAGCACTCGGAGTGCATAGAGCTCATACCCACTCACTCCACAAATACTTCAGAAGGCCTCCTCTGTGCCAGTCCCTGTTCTAGCTGCCGGGGATCCAGCAAAGCAGCTGGAAATCCCAGCGTCAGGGAGCTTGCGTGTCATGGTCAGTGGTCCTTGAGGGGTGGGTCTGTCTCCTCACTACAGATGGGCTCCTGGAGGGCAAGCAGGGAGCAGGTGCACCTTGACTCTGTGTCCTCAACATCACGCATGTGGTTGTGAGTAAATGTCGGATGCGTTTCATGAGCGTTTCAAGAGCAAGGGCAACAGGGAGGAAATACAATCCAGGGGGTAGGAGAGTTGGCAAGTGTAACAGGTAGGCGCACAGCTCTGGAGCCAGGCGCCGGCGTTCAGATTCCTGAATTTTCCGCGTCCCAGTGGTGCGAACTTGAACAAGCTCCGCAACCCCCATGCGTCAGTTCTCCCGTTCTAATACTAACTACCTTATAGGGTTGTCGGCAAGGTGAAAGGTGTTAATATTTATAAAGCACTTAGAATAGTGCCTGGCACATAGTTAAGTGCTTTATAGATAAATATTTATCTATATTTAAATATCGGTAAATTTTCATGTGAAACACATGAAACACATGAAAAGCGGTTATGCAGACTATGAACGTAGATAGTCTTGGCTTCAAATCCTACCTCTGCCCAGTCCTAAGCATATGCAATCCTGGGAAAGTTGTGGAACCAGGCTGCGCTTGAGTTTCCTTGTACGTGAACTGGAGACACCATAATACTTCCCGCTCTAGAACGCTGTCTCCTGGGATTCCAAGACTCTCTCATCCCCGCCCCCCCCCCCCCCCAACACAGCACGCCTCCAGCAGGACTGGCTCAGAGTAAAGACTTTGAAATGCACCTCTCCTAATGAGGCAAAAGCAACATCCTGCCCTTGAGGGGCTCCTGGTCCCTGAGGGGAGAATGAAAACACTGGTCTCTGTTCATTGTTCAGATGCTATGCCCTCCAGGAAGGCTCCCTAGAATCCTGTGGTTCCTCCCTCTTTTGAACTGCCATAAACATGTATCCCCCTGTGCCTCTTATGGGTGTTAGCTTTAAATTCCGGTTCTAAAACTGACCAGTTGTGTGATACTGGACCTTCACTCCCCTTCTCTGAGTTTTCATTGTTTTGATCTGTAAAAGGAGGTAAAAATCACCTTCAACAAGGAGTACCTGGGTGGCTCAGTCGGGAAAGCGGACTTGGGCTCAGGTCCTGATCTCACCTATTGTGAGTTTGAGCCCCGCATGGGGCTCTCTCCTCTGTCCCCCTCTCTTTCTGCCCCTCTCCCCGCCCCCCCCAAAAAAGAAATAAACATTAAAAAAAATCACCTTCAACAGAACATCATGGTGAAAATCACAATGCCTGCAAAGCCTGCCTGTTTGTAGATCCTCAATAAAGGATCTCGTTTCCCGTTTCTCCCTCCTCCTTTCTTCCTTCCATGGTCTCCCGGCTGGCCCGGCAGTTCATTCGAGAGCCTGATTTTCTTCTGTGATTCCAGCAGGTGGCAGGGGGAAGACTCAGGGAATAAGTAAAGGGCTGGATGAATGGCAGTAACTGGGAGCAGATGAGATGATTTGGGGGTCTGCTCAGGCATTTTCAACCTTCCGCACGGTCCGCTCCCTCCCCCACACTCCCTCCCATCTTGGGACCTTTGCACAAGATGCGATTTTCCTCCAGTCCCTCGCTGCCTGGCTAACTCTTGCTGGACATTCTTAGCTTCAAAGTCACTTCCTCAGGGAAGCTTTCTCCAGGGCCTGTCCCCTGGTCCCCACACCCAGCCCTAAGGGACCGGACCATAGTCTGAGGTCACAGCTCTAAGTCCTTTGAAGTTGTAATGTCTTTCGGTGCTACTTTGATTAACTGATGTTACCCCACAGGGCTGCGGACCCTTTGGTAGCAGGCACAGGGCAGTTTTGTATCCTCAGACCTTAGTGCTGTCCCTGCCACAGAAGGGGCTGCCTGTTGGAGAGATGCTTGCACTCTGAATGTGAAGAAACGACACTTTTTGGTTCGCGTGCTTCGGCACCCAGGTCCTTCCTCTCTGCCTGCCCAGCGCCCTGTCCTCCCAGTGCCCTGACTAGAGCCTCGCCTGTTCTCCCGTCCCTGAGCATGGCAGGTGTGGGTTGCGCGCTGTGGGTGGAGGAAGGAGGGTCGCCCGTGGACATGCCTCAGTGACAATGGAGTCCGTGGTGCTGGGGTCGTAGGCCCAGTCGTCCACGCATGGCTCGGTGACCCCCTTGGGTGTCGTTGGGCAGGCTGGCGTTGGGCGGATATGTGAAACGGAGGCAGGTCTCGGGCTTCCCATCCGGGCCCTTAGAGAACACCAAGGGCCCCGTGGAGGTGTTGGGGGGGTGGGCGACAGTGGTGGGCAGGCGTGGTCGCTGTGAAGGTCTGCAGCGGGTTTGGTTGGCCGGGCCCAGGATGGGGAGGCCAACAAGACTAGGTTCAGGAACCAGAAGGGGCCCTTGCTGCCCATGTGGTCCATGAGCTCGGGGAAGGCCACGGCGCTGGGCAGCACGAACCAGAGCTGCGACGAGGCGCCTGGCCAGGGAGAGGGAAGTGTGCGTATGGGCTCTGTGTAGGTGTGTGGGTAGGTGTGGAAGCACAGGGAGAGGGCGTGCCAGGTGTGAGCACAAGCGTGTGGAACCGTGTGTGTATAAATGCGTAAGGATGTGGGGTTCGGGGGGGTGTGTCCACAGATTTACGCGTGGCTACAGGAGGACATACCCAGGGGCACATAGAGGCCTGGGGCCACATGTGTGGCGTGTGTCCAGAGGTGTGGACACAGGGGTGTCTGTAGGGGATGGGTGTCTCCAGGTCGGAGTGTAAGGCGCAGCTGTGTGAGCTTGGGTGCGTCTGTGTGTGTGTGTGTGTGTGTGTGTGTTTGTGGCTGTGAGTATCCCTGTGGTCAGCCACGTGGTCACACATGCTACATGCACAGGGCAGTGCAGGCCACACAGCTGGGGCCAAGGGGCCTGGTCGTGGACATTGGCAACACGGGCCTGATGGTGGCGGGCGGGTGGGGGGCAGCGAGGTTAGGAGGGGAAGTCCCTGGTCGCCCTGAGCAGACACACAGGGTCAGCAGAGCCCAGGTTGCTTCCTGGGAAGGTCTCCCCAAGCCCAGAGCCTCTTGGCTTTTGGCTGTCCTCCTGGGGCTGGGTCCACCATAGTGGGGCAACGGAAAGGGCCCAGGCAGGTCCCAAAGGGAAAAGGGACTTGGCCAGTCATAGTAAGGAAACAAGACCTGACTTTGGAGGCTTCTCAGGGGTCTATGGTGGCCAGAGCTTGGGGCGGGGGGTGCGGGGTGTCTCCATTCTTCCTCGCTTGGTAGCTGGGCCTGGCTCCCTCCCGTGGGGCTGGTGGTTGAATGTGGCTGAAGCCCTTTGTCTGGCCCAGGGTCTGGCAGCTGCTGTGGCTGGGCAGCTCAGCCCCAGGAGCTGTATTTGAGCCTTCCCCAGGGAGACTTATATAAGGCGAAAGTTGTTTCCTAGGCGAATGTTTCACTTTCTTTTGAGAATTAGTGGTAGTGACAGGAAGAATGCTGTGGACCCACCAAGCCCGGCTTTCCCCCCGAAGGCTCAGGGCTCTCATCCGCTGGGCTCCCCCAGGTGGCAGGGACTCCCCTGTCTGAGTCTCAAGCTCAGGGGAACAGCCCCCTTTCATCTCTGCTCTCTACCTTCCTTTTGGGGACAAATTACTGTCCCTAGCGTTTTGTTCTTTTCTCTGAATTATTTTAATTATATAATGATGTTTTTCTTGCATACAACACAGGGAATACAAAGAGGCCAAAGACAAAACAAAATATCCAGCCTTCACCTGAGAGCCAACCCTGTGTGTGTTCTGACGTATGTTCTTCCAGATCTTTCCTCATCAGTCACTGTGGTCTCACCCCCATTTTTTTTTTTTTTTTTTTTTTTTTTATAGCAGCCAACACGAGGCTCATTTAACCATACAGCAGCCCTGTTACTATTCTAAGTATTGCACATTAGGAGACTAAGGAACAGAGAGGTTAAACAACTTGCTTATGGTCTCCCAGCCAGGAAGTCGCAGGTCAGGGGCAGTGGAACCAACATTTTCTGCAAAGTCTGTTGGGACACTGTCCTGCACCGTCCCTCCCTTAGCAAGGTCACCTTGGCTGGCTGTCCACATCACTCCTGCCTGCCTTTAGCTCTCTGGTGCTACCTCCAAGGGCTCTGGGGAGCTGCCCCACCCTGTCTGCTCTGGGGGCTAGTGAGGGGCCCACGTCAGGGTCCCCTTCTTGGCTGGGGCGGGGGCTTCCTATTCTCTCCACCAAGGTAGGCATCTAGCTCCCCGGCTCAGGCTGCTCAGGCTGGCCCCCACCCCCTGAAGTCTCTGCCAGCCTCACCACCACCCCCTCCAGGGCAGGGTCAGGCCCGCAGCTCGGCTTCCCACCTGGGCCCAGCAGTAATTGACATTCTCAGAGTGGCCCGAGGCAGGGCGAGATCCGGAGTCATCAAAGGAAGATTAAATTATGCTCCGAAGCAGCCAAGGGGTTGTTTTAGGAAGGTTTTCGACTGTGAGGCTTGCAGAGAGCTGAGCCGCCTCTCCGAGCAGCCCTGCTCTGGGCTTTCGCCCTCCGCGAGATTTTCCGGTTCCTAATTGGGCCTGGGTTATCCGTCTGTTTCTGTCCTAGTGCAATGTTGTTTAAAGGAGCCTGGTGACTTCCCACGGAGGCCGCTGGAGGTGAGCCAGAGTATAGATGTGCAAGCCCAGCCAGGGGCGGCCCCAGCCCCCAGTGGATGTGCTTGGATTCATGATATCTGAACCGTGGTGTTCTCTTAGCCAGGGCCCCCCCAGGGGTTGTGTCCTGCACTTGCTGAATGACCTTGGGCAAATCACCTCCCTCTGGGCCTCTTGTCACTCTTCATTAGTTAGGTGGCTTAAAACACACACACACACACACACACACACACACACACACACACCCCAGAAAGCTTTTATTCAAACAATATATTGGGGTTGTAAGATCAATACATAAAGCAGATACTAGAGGAGGTGGTCTGGCTAGAGTGGCAAAGGTGGAGAGAGCAGCCCCTTCATAACCCCCTCCAGCCCCAGCTAGTCCTTCCTTTTGGCACCTTCTGCCCCAGGCTGTCTCTTTCTTCCTTAAACATTTTTTTTTTTTAATGTTTATTTATTTTTGAGAGCAAGAGGAGGAGGGGCAGAGGGAGACACAGAATCCGAAGCAGGCTCCAGGCTCTGAGCTGTCAGCACAGAGCCCGACACAGGGCTCGAACTCGCGAACCATGAGATCATGACCTGAGCTGAAGTCAGACGCTTAACTGACTGAGCCACCCAGGCGCCCCAGGTTGTCTCTTTCTGAGGCATCTCCATTATCTTACAGGACCCATCACTTCTTCCTTGAAGTGACACTACATTGAACGTATTGAAATTAACTTGTTTTAAAGAGATGTGGCATTGGGAAATCTTACATGCTAAATGCATTTTTAGCTTGGGTTATGGAAATGCAGTTTCTTCCTTCTTCCTCCTCCCCCCGCTTCCCTCTCCTTCTTTCCCTTTTCTCTTTCATGCTTTCATCTTTTGTTGGAACCTTTCCAGAGTGTCCTTTCAGGGACGCTGGGCTCAGCCAGTGTTCCCTGTTCTTGCTGCGTCCCAGCACAGACATGTGTCTTCAGCTGGAAGGGCCCAGGGAATCCTCGAGTCCAACATCCTCACCTTACCCGCAGGGAGCCAGAGGTTCGGCCAAGGAAGGAACACACACCTGTCCTCAGCGTCCCTGGAGGCTCTGCACGGCACAGTTTTTCTAACTCTGTGATTCGCTGAAGCAGAGGACACGCCATGACAGGTGAAACAGGGTAGGTCTTATTCTGCAGGAGCAGTGGAGGGACTGGGTGTCCTGGCCAATTACAGGGGTCACAGTGAACTTTCTGTGGGCCATCCACTCTCCTACCTACTCGTTTGTTTGTCTGTTCATCTCTCTATCCATCCATCCATCTATCCATCCATCCGTCCATCCATCCGTCCGTCCAACTGTCCGTCCATCCACCCTTCCATCCGTCCAATGTGCTTCATGCTTTGTATGCATGAGGCCCCATGCTAGGAGCTATGATGCCTGCCTGACCCTCCAGTCTGCCTGTCAGAGAAAACAGCAGCCCAGAAACAATTACAGCACAAAGGAGATTGGCCTCAGTGCCACAGGAGAGGTTCACGCAGTTCTTACGGTTTCCAGAGAGGGAAAGAATGACGAGGTTTGATAGATCAGACTCTGGTGGGTTGCCCAGAGAAGGTGGTGTTAACACTGGATTTGGACCATCAGGAGGCAGAATCGGGAGGGACCTGCAGACCCAGGGGCGCGAGTGCAGGCATGTTTGGGGAAATGGGAGGGAAGTTGGATAAATAGCTTGGAGGGACACTTTCTTCCCAACCCAGGTGGTGGCCTTGGCCTCAGGGGCTGGGACATGGCTGTGATAGTCTCAGAGGGGCTGATGATTCCCCTGAGGCTGTGGCTCCCCAGCGGAGTCATGCTCAAGTCGTGCCTAAATTCACTTTGTGCGGTCTGGGTCTCTTGCCGCTTGCAAAGGTTCCATCCAGTTGAGGGGCCATTCGAGCCCCTCTTGGTGTCGCTGCCTGTCTGCCTGCTCACCACCCGCTCACAGGTTCAAGTCGGAAGCTGCGGCATATGTGGGGCCTGTCGGGTGCTCAGACAATGGTCCTGGGCGGGGATGGTGAGATGTTTAGTCAATTCCCAAGGGCCAAGAGCTTTTCCTAAGTCTTCCCCACTGGTTTAGGGGCTCCAGATTCAGTCCCCATCATTGCGTGGTTCTAACAGAATAGCAGTAGACCTGCACAAGGGATTGTCCTCTGCCCTCAGACTCTAACCGACCCCTCCTTCCCCTCCATTTATTCTCAAATTTCCTTCCCAGGAACAGGGGAGTCCAGGAAAAGGGGGGTCCTACATGCCTGAATTTGAATCTTGACTCCAGCACTTGCTAGCTGTTTGGCCTTGGGCAGGTGACATCACCTGGTTAAGCCTTAGTTTCCCCCACTTGTAAAATGGGGATTAATACCTACCTTAGAGGGTTGTTGGGATTTTAAATAAAGCATATAACCCCCTGAGCACAGTGCCTAGCACACAGCACTTAATTTGAGGGTCAGCCCTGGGACTCCTGGGTGGACCCAGTCAGTTAAGCGTCTGACTCTTGATTTCGGCTCAGGTCATGATCTCATGGCTCGCCAGTTCGAAACCCATGTCGGGTTCTGTGCTGGCAGTGCGGAGGCTGCTTGGCATTCTCTCTGCCCCTCCCCTGCTGAGGCTCGCTTGAGCATTCCCAGTTCTGTTTAAAACTTGTGTGACTTGTCATACATTTCTGCTCAGAGCCGCACATACGCAATCATGGGGGGCTTAGTTGGCTTGTGCTCCATATCTGGCCTTGGGATCAGAATTGGCCAAGAGGAACTTATGGACCGCACATTCCTCCTGGAGCCAGACCAGGCTGCCCACCGCCCCCCCCCCCCCCGCCCCTTTCCCGGGAGGGATCCGGGAGGGCAGGGGAATAAACAAATGCCCAGGCTCCTAACATTGTGAGATATGACAAGAGAAAAAAATGCAGCTTGCTCAGGACTGCACTTGGGCAAACTTAATAACTAACCTTAGATCGACTATGACTAACCAAGGCTGTCCTTAGGCACCCAGAGTAGGTCCTGGTCCAGCCAATCACCGCCGAGCCCATCAGGTTGCCAGGCAGGCTGGGCCTCAGCTGTCACCCCGTGTAGGAAAGCTCAAGGACACAGGTCCCAGGATGGCTGAGGGCCGGTACTCTAGCAGCTGGAGCCCCCAGCCCAGGGAAGGCCAGGAATGGCACTCTCCAGTAGTTCTGAGGGAATGGCCGGGAGAGTGGCCCATCAGGAATTGTAAGTCACACCTCCAGGGCGTGCCTGAGTTTCAGAGCCCATCTGCCACCTGAACGCAGCACAGAGAATGGCTTTATGTGGATCTGGAAACGCCCACGCTAGAGAACTGCTCTAAGAACTTGAGGGAGGGGACCTCCTAGCTACAGGCTGATGCGACAGATGTCTCAGTCCCCATGTCCCCGGCACTGCTTTCTGCTGGTTCCATGTTTTCAACCAGGGTGGGCCGACTCAGATGCCCACGGGGCCAGGTGATGTGAATGAGGGGGGTGGGTTAGGTGCTGGCCACAGTGAGTGGCCGGGTGCGCGGGGAAGTGCAGGGCGCATGTCCAGTCTGAAGGGGGCAGCGGTGCTCAGCACCGGCTGGTGTTGCCATGGGAATATGCAGGCTTGGGGTTGCCAGAGCTTCAGATATTTTAAAAATAGCTTGAAATCTGGACTTTGTGAAATTTTCCAATTGTGTAGGCGACCCCTCCTCCCACCTTCTGGAATCCCTTTGTCTTTTCTGCTTCCCCCACCTAGAGGAGCCACAAACTCCATCAAGCGGCTCCCTGTAGAACAAGGTAGGATTTCCTCAGCTTTGTCCTCACACTTCCTCCTTGCTGGTGCTCGGGATTTGGTGAGCAGGGCCGTTGAGTGTTTGTTCATTCGGCAAACATTACGCAGCACCTGCTTTGGGCTGGGCCTTGTGCAGAAAGGAGTCGGGGATGGGGGAAGTGAGGAAGACACAGAGTGAGGCTTTGGGGGCCCACAGAGCCCCCTGGAGGGAGCGTGGAGGAGGCAGGCATCCATGGAGCCAGGTGTCAGTCACCCTGAGGGCACGGTCCCATGTGCTTGCCCGCCTGGGCTTCATCTCAGAGCGGTGGTTTCCCTCTCTGAAATCAACCCTGATTGGGGGGTGGAAGGGTGGGTTTGGCTCTCACGCCCTTTTATCATGTTTACCCTTGTTCTTCCCAAGGCCAGCCCCTCTCAGCTCCTCCGATGTCACCTCCTCAGAGAGGCCTTCCGGGACATGCTAGCTTGAGTAGGGCCCCCAACTCTAGGAACACCTTCTCTACCAGGCTCCGTGCTCTTTATAGCATTTGTCACTGCCTGGAATTGCGTCCTTTCTTGTCCCCAACCCTGCCCCCAACCCTGAGGCCACGAGGGCAGGGCCTGGCTCTGACCTATTTGCAGCTTATGGTAGGAGCTGGCCAAGTTCACGGTCGGCAGGTGGGCTCTGTCCACAAGCCCCTGATCTCTTTCTAGGAAGCAGTCTTAGCAGGGGGAGCACTCAGCCCTGGAGCCCACTGGCCGGGCCCCAGTTTTCCCACCTGCAAAATGGGCCCAACGATAATAGTTCTAACCTTACAGGGCTGTCAGGAGGGCGGGTGCATGTGGTTCTATGAGGTGGTAAGTCTGAGCCCTGTCCTGGGGTGTGGTGTCCCTGGGTCCTGGCTGGGAGCTCGGAGCTCATGTCACAACCCTCCCCCCCCCCCCCCCCCACCTCAGCTCCCACGCCAGCAGCGCATTTATTCATTCCACTTGCCTTGTTTCCTGCCCACAGGCCTGCTCTGCAGTTGGTTTCCCTGAGCTGGGCAGAAACACTGAGTGAAAAAGATGGGCTGAGACTCCGGGAGCAGACGGCGCGGGAGACAAGAAGCCACAGATGCCGTGGGGGGTGGGGGGGTGGGGTGGGGGGGGATGTTTGGATCCTGAGAAATCCCAAAGCAACTGCCCTCTCTGGGTCCTTGGGCTCCAAGTCTCCCCCCCCCCCCCGCCCCCTCAGCCCCAGGGGAGGGACAGCGGCAGATGAATCTTCACTGTGGTGCAGGCAAAGGGCCTCTGCAGGTAGAGGACTTGGCAGTGGGGACGGGTTTGATGGCCACAGACGCTAACAAGCAGATATATAGCTACTTGGACAGGAGATGGAGCCTGGGGCTGGGGGTGAAGGTGGGGGAACGGTCAGGTGGTTCACGTTCAGGTGCGTTGTATCTGCTGAACCCACAGGGTGTGGAATCACAGATGGCTGCCTGTCTGGGGGACGGGGGCTTGGGTGGCCTACCCCGGGGCTCCCGATTTCATCTTAAGTTTCATGAGTGCGGTTGATGAAATCCAGACAGTAAAGTTTACCAGCTCTGCAGAGAACTCAAAGCTGAGATAGAGGGTGTCTAAGTAGGAGGACAGGCTCAGAATCCAAAGGGATTGGAGGGTTGGATGCTGAGCCTGTCACTTTCTAGCTATGCCACTTCAGACAAGTGACATAAACTTTCTGAACCTTGGTTTCCCCATCTGCAACATGGGGGCAATGTCCCCTATACCCTAGTGCCATGAGCATCAGCGAGACAACCTGCAGGCAGCACCCAGTTCAGTGCTGGGCACATAGCAGGCCCTCGCTGATGGCTGCGGGTGTGATTAATGGCCGTGAGAGCTCCTTCGGGGCAGGGGACTTGTCTTTCAGTGCCTGGTATGGCGTGGGCACTGAACAAATGTTTGTCAGATGAGTGAACGAGATGAAATTTGACGGGGATAAATGTCAGTTCCCGGACTCAGATCCAAAGACCCAGCTACACATGGATGTGGTGGGGGGAGGAATGGCTTAGCAACAAATGGTACAGGAGGGAAAAGTCGAAGGATTTAAGCAGACAGAAATTTTGGTCACCGTGAGGTGGCTGCCAAAAGCAGGCAGGGCAAACTCAGGTGGCATTATTAGAGGTGCAGTGCTCAGAAGGAGGGAGGCCGTGGCGGTCAGCCTCCAGAGCCACGTACCCTTCGACACTCCCGCTGTGGAGAGGCCTAGAGACCGCCCGTCAGGAGGTGTGGTTGAAGAAATCAGGGCACTGAGCCTGGAGACGAGAAGTGCACGGGACCACGTGGCAGCGCGCAGAGCTGGCCCCTTCCATTTGCTGGGACAATCGGTGCATGGCTCCAAGCCTCAGTTTCCTCATCTGTAAAATGTGCCCACTGCGCAGGCCGGAGCTCACTTGGCTGCTGCTGGAGAAGAGCAGGAATGGGAATCCGAGCCTCGCTGGACTCATCCTCTCCCCCCTCCCGTCACTCCCCCCATGACCCACTGAGCGCCTCAGCACCAGGGTTGTTCACACTGGAGGACAGCTGCCCGGGAGGCTGTGGGTGGCCAGCACCTGTCTCCTTTGTGCTGTTGGAGAAGATTACAGGGGCAGCCCCTCCCACCCTGACCTCCCCACTTTCCTCCATTTGAGGCTGATCCTGTAGTGCAGCCACTTTACCCGCAGCCAGCTTCCCTCTCATCTGCACGTTCTGGGTGTACGATTGTGTGTGCAAAAGCCTGGGGCTCCACACTCCTCTGCCTGCAAACCGCCTGCCTGGGGTTCCCTGTGCGCCCTCCGGTGGCCGCAGGGGGCATGGCGCTGGGCTCTGTGGAAGGTCTTGGAGCAGAGCCGACCAGAATAACGTTGCAACTCAGACATCCTGGTAAAAATCCTGGACCCCTATCGACACGTGGCTGGGTAAATACAACGCGGTACACACACACGATGGAATACAATTCAGCCTTAAAAAGGAATGAAATTCCCATACATGCTGCAACACGAGTGAGCCTTGAAAACAGGCTTAGTGAAATCAGCCAGACACAAAACAACAAATTCTGTAGGATTCCACTTACAGGTGGTATGTAGAATGGGCAAATTCAGACATATAAAGAGCAGAGTAGAGGTAACCAGGGACTGGGGGGGGGGGGGGGAAGCTACTGTTTTATTTCTTTATTTAAATTCAAGTTAGTTAACATACGGTGTAGAACTGGTTTCAGGAATAGAACCCAGTGTTTCATCACGGGGAGTTAATGGCACGGAGCTTCTGTGTGAGATGATGAGAAAGTTCCGGGAATGGACGGGTGGTGATGGTCACACAACATGGTGAATGTACTTAATGCCACTGGATTGTACACTTGACAGTGGCTGCAATGGTAAATTTATGTTATATATATTTTTTACCACAATTAAAAAAAAATCCCAGAAAAAATCCTGGACCTGCCCTTAGATGCTGCATGACCTTGGTTAAGTCACTTCACTTCTCTGAGCCTCAGTTTCCTCAACTTTAAAATGCGGGGGGGGGGGGGGGCGCCTGGGTGGCGCAGTCGGTTAGGCGTCCGACTTCAGCCAGGTCACGATCTCGCGGTCTGTGAGTTCGAGCCCCGCATCAGGCTCTGGGCTGATGGCTCGGAGCCTGGAGCCTGTTTCCGATTCTGTGTCTCCCTGTCTCTCTGCCCCTCCCCCGTTCATGCTCTGTCTCTCTCTGTCCCAAAAATGAATAAACGTTGAAAAAAAAAAATTAAAAAAAAAAAAAAATAAAATGCGGGGGGGGGGGGGCTTATGGCCTACCTCCCTGCCACCACCTTATCCAAGCCACGATCCTCCCTTGCCTGTAGAATTGGAAACAGCCTCCTTGATGGTTTCCGGGTTTCCCTCTTGGCCCTCCCGCCCAAGTCTTTTTCAACTAACCTGCAGAGGATCCAAAACTACAAGCCAGATCAAGTCGCCTGCCTGCTTAAAATTCTCCCCAAACTCCTCCCCTTGGCCGATGAGACTTCGATCCTGACCGCTGCTTTTCTCTCACTACTTCCTGTCCCCCCTTCTCTCCGAGCTGTCACTCCAGGCTCCTTTCTGCCTCCAGGCCGCTGGCCCTTGCTGATTACTCTGTCTTGAACACAGATAGATCCCCCGATTGTCTTGTTTTGTTGACTTCTTGTCCTTGGGGTCCCAGCTCATCTGTGACATCACTCTGAACCACCCACTCCAAGGCTGCCTCGCCTCCTACTCTTATCACCTGTATCCTGCTTGTTTTCTTTCTTCATAGCACCGGTCATTACCTGAAACTGTCTTATCTTCCTTATAGAACTGTTCAATTGGCTGGACTTTGGAGGGTGCAGGAAATCATTCGGTTTTTCTCACCCCACTGCGCTAGCACTTTCTCTGTTGCTTCTCTCTTCCCCTGCTCCTTGGAAATATTTCAGGGGCACCTGGCTGGCTCAGTAGAGCACGCGACTCTTGATCTCGGGGTTGTGAGTTCGAGCCCCATACTGGGTGTAGAGATTACATTTATTAAAAATAAAATCTTAAAAAAAAAAAAAAAGAAAATGTTTCAGCTAAGTGTAGCTTTACCCATTTCCTTCAGGTATTAGACCATTTTCAAATTCTGGCATCAAAAATCAGATTCTTTTAGGAGATGTACATTGAAGGATTTAGGAGTGAAATGCTGTGATGTCTGAAGCTTGCTTTCGAACGGTTCAGCCAAACCGTGCACACACACGCACACACACACACCCCATCAACAATTTTTGGGTGAGCATATGGGTGTTTATTGCACTATTCTTTCAACTTTTCTGTGTGTTTGAAAATTCTTATAAAAAAAGTCGGGCAAAAAAGAAACTATTTTTGGCAAGTTAAAAAATAAGCCTAGTCGTATCTCAATAAAAATATTTCTCCTCCATCCAATATCAGCTTCTCCAATGCAAGCTGGCGGGGTTCGCAGCAGTAGGGAAGGGAGAAGAAGGGTGTGTGGTCACGGAAGTCTCTCTGATTCACCCCCCCCCCCACCCCCGCCTGGGTGGGCAGTTGTTTTCAGGCTCTGTCAGGGTCCAGAGGGGAGTAAGGGTGACAGCAAAAGGGTAGCGCTCCTTGATGATGCTGTTGTCACACAAAGGAGACTGGTAGGCGTGCTCCTCAGGGCTCAGCCTGCAATGTTCCTGATGTGGGGAAAGTCTGATCCAGGGGGACACTCAAACCCTCCGCAGCGCTCTGGACACAGCCTCCTGGCCCTGAGGGTCTGTGGCTCAGTCGGCACCTAGGGCGAGGGTGTGGGGATGATGTGCCAGAATCCTCTCTGGCACCCTACGACCTCCACGGTGGTGCTCCCGAGTCCCCCTTGCATGGCTGGAGGGGTGGTGGTTTTGGGGGTGTGTTTGTGTCAACACCATCTCCTTCCTGCTCCTGGACTGACACCTCCCTGGAAAGAAATTCTAACTCGGGAACAGTCTCTCTTGAACTGGGGTGGGGTGAGGGCTTGCTTTTGTTATCTCTCAGTGGCCCTGGGGCCTCGGAAGAGAGCCCCGAGGGCAGGAAAGTCCTGATTAGAGGTGCTGTCCCCTCTAGTTCTTGAAGTTTCTGCAGAAGACTGGCACACACACCAGGGAACTTTATTACTACGATTTGCAATAATAATAATTATTTTTGGTTGAAGGTGGAGCCGACAGAGGCTGGACTGTGGTAGGTCAGGAGGCAGGCAGGACACACAGATTGCGGGTTCGCAGCAAAGAAGGCAGGCGGGCTCAGATCCCTGGCCTTGCCCCAGGCTCAGCCTCATTTGCACCCCTGCAAAACCAGCCAGGCCCAGTCTTTTTTTTTTTTTTTTTTGTTTTTGTTTTTGTTTTTTAGGTCGCGTCTGGCCTTTACCAGCGCCCACCCCGGGCCCAGCGCCCAAATGTTTGGCATTGGACTTATAGAGGACAGGAGGCCCTTGGTCACATTATGGTTCTGGACACCTCTCCTACCCCTCACTTTCTTCTCCTGGCTGAGGGCTTGCGGCCCCTGGGTCCGTGGTCAACCCCGTGAGCACGAGAGAGGGTTTAGGTGGGGTGAGGGCAGAAGGCGGGGCTGCGAAGCCAACCTTGGGGTGATGTCTGGCATGTCATTAGCTGCATGGCTCTAGACAGAGTAGGGACTGCAAGGTCAAGCAATTTCTCCCGGCTGTGCTCTGCATGTATGTGCGCGGACACATGTAGGTGCACTAAGCTGGGTGCGCGCGTGCGCATGCGCAGTGAGAGGGGGTAGCTTTCCATGCTGCTGGATCCTGAACTACAAATCAGGCGCTAAAAAAGAAATGAAGGTTTATTGTATTGGTCAGTTGTCTCCTAAAACTCAGTGGCTTACAGTCGCTATGATTTAGTTTTGCTTCCGCTCCTGCAGTTTGCCTGGGGGTCACCTAGACCCCGGCTTCACTTTTGCTGGGTTTTGTTGGCTCCACTTGGAAAAGAAAAGGGTCCAGAAAACAAAGGGTAAGCAAAGAGTGAGTGAGCAAGTGAGCAAGTGAGCAAGAGTGAGCAAATAGGCGTGCCCGCATATTTGTGCATGTGTGTGTGTGAGCATGCGTGTGCACGGCCTTGGTGTATGCACGTGCCCATGTGTGCATGTGTGTGTGCTTGCACATGTGTGGGTGTCTGTGCCTGTGGTATCTGCTCCTGTGGTGGGGCAGGCAGAGGTGGTGGTTTTCAGGGGGTAATGAGTGTTTACCACGGGTGTGTAAGGGCAAATACAAATTTAAAAAGAGTTTTTAAGTTTATTTATTTTGAGCGAGAGAAAGAGAGAGAGAGAATCCCAAGCAGGCTCCCTGATGTCAGCGCAGAGCCAGATGCAGGGCTGGAACTCACCGGAACCCTGAGGTCATGACCTGGGCTGAAATCAACCAGGCGCCCCCCCAAAACAAAAGAAGTTTAATTCTCCCTGTTGAAACAAAGGGAAGAGACTGTCTCCCTCCCTGTTCTTAGAGCATTCAGTTGAGAAACCTGGTAAGTTCTGCCTCTTTGAAATGTACCTAAATCTTTTCAGCAGCTAAATAAGCCTCTAGTCGGCTTTACCTCCCAGGAATGTTTCCCTAAGGACCTGGAAGCCATCTCTTTGAAATGGAATCCTGGAGGAAGCAGCGCCCCGTCTTCCCCTTTCTGTGGGAGACGAGCAGCCTGACCAGCTGGTGCTTGGTTCCAAGTTGCAAACCTGCTTCCTGTCATAAAGATAAGAGGAAAGCATTTTTCTTTTGCAGAAAGGCAATTAGCAAACACAGGTGGCCACCATAATTGCTAGGCAAATTTAGCATGAACTGTGGTGACACACAGCGCTGTCGAGTCCTCTTGCTGGAGGACTGGTCGTGGCTTATCTTGAGAACGTGTACCTAATGGGCTGTCTGCCTGGCCATTTAAAGGAGAGAAGTCTTCCTTTGCCGTCTCTTTGCGGGCTGCCTGTGATGTGCAGCACATTCGAGTTGAACGCTTATTTAATAATGAAACGGTGTGTTTTCCCTTTTACTTTTGCTCAGAGGTTTTCTGGGTCGGCAGATTTGGTCTTCAATTTGTATTTTCCCAGCCAGTGTCTGGGCGCCCTCCAGCGATTGTGTGTGTGTGTGTGTGCGTGCGCACGAACGTGCATCTTTTCCAGAGCGAGAGGAGGAAGGTCCACCTGGACCACCGGGGCCTCTTCTGCCAGCCTTTCTGGAGGCAGCCTCTCGCAGAAGGCGGCGAGGGGCTCGCCCGGGGAAAGGGGGCGCCTTCTGAAGGATCACAGCGGCGGCTGCGGACCTCGGCGTGGTTCGGGGCCCGCCAGGCGGCTGACGCCCGCCGGGCTGGGGCCCAGGACAGCAACCCCGGGGGGGATCGCTGCTGCTGGGCGGTGGGGGGCGCCCACGCCTCCGCGAGGAGCCTCGCCGCCCCGCAGCCCTGCGCGCCTCCCTGTGGGCCCAGGATGGCTCGACAGCGACGCCGTGTGGCCGCGAGAGGCTCCAGCGGCGGGACTGCTGCTTCTCTACCTGTCCGCTCGGGGAGGCCAGACTGACCCCCGCCCTGCAGACAGCTTCAGCCTCTGGGGAGAAAGGAGGCAGATGGGGGCTTGATCGACCGATTGGGAAAAATAGTAGCTACCATCTAACACCTCCTGAACACACCAACGAGTTATGATGCGGCAGGCATCCCTGATCCCCACTTGGGTGGTGGGATGGGGTAGGGAGGGTCTTGGGTTTAGCATCAAGGTGCCTTTTCCCCACATTACTTGATAATAAAGCATGGACTGTTCAGTGCTGTGTCTCTTAGGCTTTGTCAGAATGTCCCTGAAACGAAATGGCGGCCTCAAAGCAGCCGCAGCAAAGCGTCTCACACCCAAACGGCTGTGTCACAGGGTCAGGCACTTGAGAGGTGCCACCGGGCATCATTCGTGGGGCTTGTGCTCCAGGAAGCATCTTTCACACAGAGAGTTAGTGAAGTGGTGTCCCTGATTGTCAAGGTTGCTGAGAACACAGGCAAGTGAGGGCTGGACCCACCTATGGGGAGAGGGTGGTTCTGATGTGTCCTCGGGGTCTGGATCTGGAGGGCAGGTGTTCCTGGCACATGGGTGGTTCACGGGTAATTCCTTGTGTACTAATTGCTGCTGATGAGCATATGTTGGGAAGCTTGCTGCGACTGCTCGGGTTCAGTGGGAAAGAGTGGTTGATTGATTACTGAATGAGTTTGCTTTCACTGTTTAATGAATTTCCACAAACTTAGTGACTTAAAGCCATGCAAATTTAGTCTGTTATAGTTCTGGAGGTTAGAAGTCCAAAAGAGTCTCACTGGGCTTAAATCAAGGTATTGGCAGGGCTGCATTCCTTCTAGAAGCTCTAGAGGAGAATGTGTTCCCTTGCGTTTTCCAGCTTCTAGAGGTCGCCCACATTCCTTGGCTTGTAGTCCCTTCCAGCAATCACATTGCTCTGACTTCTCCCATCATATTATCTTCTCTGACTCCCCCACCTCCCTCTTGAAAGGACGCTTGTGATTACATTGGGCCCACCCAGATAATCCAGGATTATTTCAATCTTGCAATTATCTTGCAATCTCAAGACTGGCCAAATCCCTTTTGCCCTGTAAGGTAACATATTCACAGGTTTCGGGGATTAGGGTGTAGATACTACTGGGAGTGGGGGGGTGGGGAGGAGGAACACTATTCTGTCCACCACAGTTTCCAATGTCTGCTTCTTAGTTTGAGTTCTCTCATAAACATATGGATCCCGAGACAAAGCTTTCAGCAAGTGGTTTTTTAGGACGTGGTCCCAGGACACACAGTAGGGCAGTGGGCGTGTGTGACAGGGAAGGGAGGGGGCCGCCCCTGTGGGCAGCTGGAGCTGAATCCCACTGCGGAACTGCAGGGGGCAGCATGGAGCACGGGTCTCTGAGTTATCCCTGCGCCCAGGCTGAGGGAGCTGGGGTGTTTTTACCCGAATGCTATGGGCCATGGGTCAAGGGATGTTGTGCAACGAGTTAATTCCCTCGCACTCGTAGCCTGCCATGCTTGGGGGACAGCGGGCTCCGGTGGCCAGAGAAAACCGGTTGATAAGGAGATACAGGCAAGAGGAAGTCAGGCCATCAATTACTAAAATGGCAAAGGCCAATGGGATGTGGCCAGGGCGTTGACAGTTTCTGCCAGTCAGCCATGGGTATGGGAGGAGGGTGTGGTAGCAGCAGAGCAAGGGGCTATCTCTGTATTCATAGGACTCCTGGAGGGACATGTGACCAGGGCCAAGAGTTAGTCAATCCGCCTGCTTTGCTCAACAGGTGGGAAGGTGGGTGGGTGTGGACCACTCTCCCCTCCCACCACCTATTCACAGTCACCATCTCATCTGACCTCCTGTGAAATAGAGATTCCTGATGTGACCTTGGCTCACTTGGAAGTCAGGGTGCAGTTTCCCTTCTGGCGCCCAGTGGCGACGGCAGGAGTGGCCGTGAGCATTGCGGGAGAAGGGTGAAGCGGGGGTGGGGGAGCCAGTGGGCACTCACTGAGCCCCCGCTACTCCATCGAAGCCCTCTGCACTCCAAACACCAGCTCTGACTTGTATCGTCACTTAGGAAAACGTTTTCTTGCGGAATTATTCAAACATATACTAAGATGACGCAGCTTCAGCATTTATCAACATTCGGCAAATTTTGTCTCACCTATATCCTCTCCTCCCACTCTCATTTCTTCGCATTATTTAAAACAATTTCACAGTACCAGCACAGGGAAGATATGGTCTGAAATTATAGAAGAATCCTTTAAATGAAAGACTTTTAGATTAAGTGGGAATATTTACTGTCTTATTTTTTTCTCCTTTGCTCTCAGATGCAAACTTTGTCATAAATCAGTGTTTGAGAACCACTTCTCAAACCCATTGTCCTAAGTGCATGGATGAGGGGACCAAGACCCAGAGACGGAGGGACTTGGCCAGAGAGGAAGGGCAGGACAGAGGGAGTCCTCTCGGAGCATAGGCTCTGGCCTATGCTCTGGTGGGAGGCCCCTCCGCTGGTCTGGCTCATTTCACCTCCAGGAGCCTCTCCTACACACAGGAAGCAAGCCGGCCTGGGCTGCCAAAGAGCAGCAAAAGAGGAAAGCCCGATGAGCAAGGACTTTCCAACTTCTACTTGCATCACGATTGGCAATATCTCTTTGACTAAAGCAAGTCATACAGACAAGGGGGTGGAGCCACAGACTCCCCTTTCTTCCTTCTCCCCCCTCCCTTCTCCTTCTCTTTCTCCTCCTCCTCCTTCTCCTTCTCCTTCCCCGTCCCCTCCTTCTCCTCCTTCTCCTTTTTCTTCCTCTTCTCTTCCTCCTCCTCCTTCCTCTTCTCCTCCTCTTCTCCCTCCCCCTTCTCCTCCTTTTCCCCTCCCCCTCATCCCCATCCCCCTCTCCCTCCTCCTCTTCTCCCCTCCTCCTCCTCCTTATCCTCCTCCTTCTTCTTCTTCTTCTCTTCCTCCTCCCCTTCCTCCCCCCTCCCTCTCTCCCTCCTCCTCCTTCCTCCTCCTCTTCTTCTTCTTCTCCTTCTTTTTTTTTAATTTTATTTTTTATTTTTTAAAATTTACATCCAAATTAGTTAGCATATAGTGCAACAATGATTTCAGGAGTAGATTCCTTAGTGCCCCTGACCCATTTAGCCCATCCCCTCCTCCCACAACCCCTCCAGCAACCCTCTGTTTATTCTCCATATTTATGAGTCTCTTCTGTTTTGTCCCCCTCCTTGTTCTTATGTTACTTTGTTTCCCTTCCCTTATGTTCATCTGTTTTGTCTCTTAAAGTCCTCATATGAATGAAGTCATATTTTTGTCTTTCTCTGAATGACTAATTTCACTTAGCATAATACCCTCCAGTTCCATCCACATAGTTGCAAATGGCAAGATTTCATTCTTTTTTATTGCTGAGTAATACTCCATTGTATATATATATACCACATCTTCTTTATCCATTCATCCATCGATGGACATGTGGGCTCTTTCCATACTTTGGTTATTGTCGATAGTGCTGCTATAAACATGGGGGTGCATGTGTCCCTTCGAAACAGCATACGTGTATCCCTTGGATAAATGCCTAGTAGTGCCATTGCTGGGTTGTAGGATAGTTCTATTTTTAGTTTTTTGAGGCACCTCCATACTGTTTTCCAGCGTGGCGGCACCAGCCTGCATTCCCTCCAACAACGCAAAAGAGATCCTCCTTCACCGCACCCTCGCCAACATCTGTTGTTGCCTGAGTTGTTGATGTGAGCCATTCTGACAGGTGTAAGGTGGTATCTCATGGTGGTTTTGATTTGTATTTCCCTGATGATGAGTGATGTGGAGCATCTTTTCATGTGTCTGTTAGCCATCTGATGTCTTCTTTGGAGAAGCGTCTGTTCATGTCTTTGGCCTATTTCTTCACTGGATTATTTGTTTTTTGGCTGTTGCGTTTGAGAAGTTCTTTATAGATTTTGGATACTAACCCTTTAAATGATATGTCATTTGCAACTATCTTCTCCCATTCCGTCAGTTGCCTTTTAGTTTTGTTGATGGTTTCCTTCATTGTGCAGAAGATTTTTATTTGGATGAGGTCCCAGTAGTTCATTTTTGCTTTTGTTTCCCTTGCCTCCGGAGACGTGTTCAGTAAGAAGTTGCTGCGGCCAAGATCTAAGAGGTTTTTGCCTGCTTTCTCCTTGAGGATTTTGATGGCTTCCTGTCTTATGTTTAGGTCTTTCATCCATTTTCAGTTTATTTTTGTGTCTGGTGTAAGAAAGGGGTCCAGGTTCATTGTTCTGCATGTTGCTGTCCAGTTTTCCCAGCACCACTTGCTGAAGAGACTGTCTTTATTCCATTGGATATGCTTTCCTGCTTTGCCGAAGATCAGTTGGCCATACATTTGTGGGTCCATTTCTGGGTTCTCTATTCTGTTCCATGGATCTGAGTGTCTGTTCTTGTGCCAGTACCATACTGTCTTGATGATTACAGCTTTGTAGTATAGCTTGAAGTCTGGGATTGTGATGCCTCCTGCTTTGGTTTCCTTTTTCAAGATTGCTTTGTCTATTTGGGGTCTTTTCTGGTTCCATACAAATTTGAGGATTATTTGTTCTAGCTCTGTGAAGAATGCCAGTGTTACTTTGATAGGGATTGCATTGAATATGTAGATTGCTTTTGGTAGTATCGACATTTTAACAATATTTGTTCTTCCTATCCAGGAGCATGGAATCTTTTGCCATTTCTTTGTGTCTTCTTCAATTTCTTTCATAAACTTTCTATTGTTTTCAGTGTATAGATTTTTCACCTCTTTGGTTAGACTTATTCCTAGGTATTTTATGGTTTTTTGTACAACTGTAAATGGGATCGATTCCTTGATTTCTCCTTCTGTCACTTCATTGTTGGTGTATAGGAATGCAACTTATTTCTGTGCATTGATTCTATATCCTGCAACTTTGCTGAATTCATGAATCAGTTCTAACAATTTTTTGGTGGTGGAATCTTTTGGGTTTTCCATATAGAGTATCATGTCATCTGCGAAGAGTGAAAGTTTGACTTCCTCCTGGAAAATTTGGATGCTTTTATTTCTTTGTGTTGTCTGATTGTAGAGGCTAAGACTTCCAATACTATGTTACAGTGGCAAGAGTGGACATCCCTGTCTTGTTCCTGGCCTTAGGGGGAACACTCTCAGTTTTTCCCCATTGAGGTTGATATTAGCGTTGGGTTGTTCATATATGGCTTTTATGATCTCGAGGTATGCTCCTTCTATCCCTACTTTCTTGAGGGTTCTTATCAAGAAAGGATGCTGTATTTTGTCAAATGCCTTCTTTGCATCTATTGAAAGGATCGTATGGTTCTTGTCCTTTCTTTTATTGATATGATGAATCACGTTAATTGTTTTGCAGATATTGAACCAACCCTGCGTCCCAGGTATAAATCCCACTTGGTTGTGGTGAATAATTTTTTTAATGTATTGTTGGATCCGGCTGGCTAATATCTTGTTGAGGATCTTTGCATCCGTGTTCATCAGGGAAATTGGTCTATAGTTCTCCTTTTTAGTGGGGTCTCTGTCTGGTTTTGAAATCAAGGTAATGGTGGCTTCATAGAAAGGGTTTGGAAGTTTTCCTTCCGTTTCTATTTTTTGGAACACCTTCAAGAGAATAGGTGTTAACTCTTCCTTAAATGTTTGGTAGAATTCCCCTGGAAAGCCGTCTGGCCCTGGACTCTTGTTTTTTGGCATATTTTTTATTACTAATTCGATTTCCTTATTGGTTATGGGTCTGTTCAAATTTTCTATTTCTTCCTGTTTCAGTTTTGGTAGTTTATATGTTTCTAGGAATTTGTCCATTTCTCCCAGATTACACATTTTATTGGCATATAGTTGCTCATAATAGTCTCTTATTATTGTTTTTATTTCTGTTGTGTTGGTTGTGATCTCTCCTCTTTCATTCTTGATTTTATATATTTGGTCCTTTCCTTTTTCTTCTTGATCAAACTGGCTAGAGGTTTATCAACTTTGTTAATTCTTTCAAATAATCAGTTTCTGGTTTCATTGATCTGTTCTGCTGTTTTTTTGGTTTCGATAGCATTAATTTATGCTCTAATCTTTATTATTTCCTGTCTTCTGCTGGTTTGGGGTTTTATTTCCTGTTCTTTTTTCAGCTCCTTAAGGTGTAAGGTTAGGTTGTGTATTTGAGATCTTTCTTTCTTCTTTAGGAAGGCCTGGATTGCTATATATTTCCCTCTTATGACCGCCTTTGCTGCATCCCAGAGGTTTTGGGTTGTGGTGTTATCACTTTCATTGACTTCCATATACTTTTTTTTTGTTTTTGTGTTTGTTTTTATTTATTTTTGAGACAGAGAAAGACAGAGCATGAACAGGGGAGGGTGAGAGAGAGAGGGAGACACAGAATCTGAAACAGGCTCCAGGCTCTGAGCTGTCAGCACAGAGCCCGATGCGGGGCTCGAACTCACAGACTGCGAGATCACGACCTGAGCCGAAGTCAGCTGCTTAACCGACTGAGCCACCCAGGCGCCCCTTCCATATACTTTTTAATTTCCTCTTTAATTTCTTGGTTAGCCCATTCATCCTTTAGTAGGATGTTCTTCAGTCTCCAAGTATTCGTTACCTTTCTAAATTTTTTCTTGTGGTTGGTTTCAAGTTTCATAGTGTTGTGGTCTGAAAAGATGCACGGTGTGATCTCGATCTTTTTGTACTTACTTAGGGCTGATTTGTGTCCCAGTATATGTTCTATTCTGGAGAACGTGCCATGTGCACTGGAGAAGAATGTATATTCTGCTGCTTTAGGATGAAATGTTCTGACTATATCTGTTAAGTCCATCTGGTCCAGTGTGTCATTCAAGGCCATTGTTTCCTTGTGGATTTTTTGATTAGATGATCTGTCCATTGCTGTGAGTGGGGTGTTGAAGTCTCCTACTATTATCGTATTATTATCGATGAGTTTCTTTATGTTTGTGATTAATTGATTTATATATTTGGGTTCTCTCACAGTTGGTGCATAAATATTTACAATTGTTAGGTCTTCTTGGTGGATAGACCCCTTGAGTATGATATAATGCCCTTCTGCATCTCTTGATACAGTCTTTATTTTAAAGTCTAAATTGGCTGATATAAGTATGGCTACCCCAGCTTTCTTTTGTTGACCATTAGCGTGATAGATGGTTCTCCATCCCCTTATTTTCAATCTGAAGGTGTCTTTAGGTCTCAAGCGGGCCTCTTGTAAACAGCACATAGATGGATCTTGTTTTCTTATCCATTCTGTTACCCTATGTCTTTTGATTGGAGTATTTAGTCCATTGACATTTAGAGTGAGTACTGAAAGATAGGAATTTATTGCCATTATGATGCTTGTAGAGTTGGAGTTTCTGGTCATGTTCTCTGGTCCTTTCTAATCTTTTGTTGCTTTGGGTATATATATATATATATATATATATATATATATATATATATATACATCTTTTCTCCCCTCAGAAAGTCCCCCTTAAAATTTCTTGCAGAGCTGGTTTAGTGGCCACAAACTCCTTTAATTTTTGTTTGTCTGGGAAACTTTTTATCTCTCCTTCTATTTTGAATGACAGCCTTGCTGGATAAAGAATTCTTGGCTGCATAGTTTTCTGATTCAGCACACTGAATATATCCCACCACTCCTTTCTGGCCTGCCAAGTTTCTGTGAAAAGGTCTGCCGCAAACCTGATCTGTCTTCCCTTGTAGGTTAGGGACTTTTTTTCCCCTTGCTGCTTTCATGATTCTCTCCTTGCCCGAGTATTTTGTGAATTTGACTATGACATGCGTTGTTGATGGTCGGTTTTTGTTGAGTCTAATGGGGGTTCTGTGCTTCCTGGATTTTGATGTCTGTGTCTTTCCCCAGGTTAGGTAAGTTTTCTGCTATGGTTTGCTCATATAACCCTTCTACCCCTATTTCTCTCTCTTCCTCTTCTGGGAACCCTGTGATTCTGATGTTGTTCCTTTTTAATGAGTCACTGATTTCTCTAATTCTTAAATCGTGCCCTTTTACCTTAATCTCCCTCTTTTTATCTGCTTCGTTATTCTCTATAAGCTTGTCTTCTATATCGCTGATTCTCTGTTCTGTCTCATCCATCCTTGCCACTGCTGCATCCATCCATGCTTGCAGCTCAGTTATAGCATTTTTAATTTCATTCTGGCTGTTTTTTACTTCTTTTATCTCTGCAGAAAGGGGTTCTAATCTATTTTTGACTCCAGCTAGTATTCTTATTATTGTGATTCTAAATTCTGGTTCAGACATCTTGCTTGTATCTGTGTTGGTTAAATCCCTGGCTGTCGTTTCTTCATGCTCTTTCTTTTGGGGTGAATTCCTTCGTTTTGTCATTTTGAAGGGAGAAAAGGAATTAATGAGGTAGACAAATTTAAATTAAAAAATTAAAATTGAAAAAATATTAAAATTAAAAGTTAAACACACACACACACACACAGAAATCGAATAGATGATGCTAGATGCTAGGTGTGTTTTGGTCTGGGGGTTGAAAGTGTTTTGACAGATTAGAGAAAAAAAGGGGGGAGGGGAGAAAAAAAAAAAAAAAGAAAATCGTTTGAGAATTTGAAAAGTGAATATACTGGAGTAGACTAAGATGAGATGATGGGGGTAAAATAGAATTTGAAAAAATATACACAAAAGTAAAGAATATAGTAGAAAAAAATTAAAGAAAACATTTTTCATAAAAATTAAGAATAAATATGATTTTTTCATTTTCTGTATTTAAGAAAAAGAAAAGAAACGAAAAAGAGAAGAAAGAAAAAAGAGAAAAAGAAAAGAAAAAAGAAAGAAATCGTTTGAAAATTTGAAAAAGTGAATACACTGTAGTAGACTAAAATAAACTGATGGGAGTAAGATAGAATTTGAAAAAAATTACATAAAAGCAAAAAATATAGTAATAAAAATTAAATAAAAATATTTTAAAAAGAAATTGAAAGTAAAAATGAAGAGTTTCTCTTTCTGCATTCAAGAAAAAGAAATGAAAAAGAGAAAAAAGAAAAAGAAAGAAAAAAGGAAATTGAAAATTTGAAAAGGTGAGTACACTGAAGTAGAATAAAATAAAATGATGCAAGTAAAATAGAATTTGAAAAAATTTACACAAAAGTAAAAATATAGTAATAAAAATTAAAGACAGATATTTTTAATAAAATTGAAAATAAAAATGAATTTTTTCTTTCTTTATTCCAGAAAAAGAAAAGAATTGTAAAAGAGAAAAGGGAAACAGAAAAAAAAAGAAAGAAAAAAATTGAATAGATGAATCTGCTCTCAGATTGAAGTAGGACTGAAATTGCTTGGTTTTCCCCTAGAGGTCAGTCTACATAGGTCTTTATAGTCCATAAATTAAGCCGGCAGTGAGGTTTGTGTTCTTGAAGAGCGAAGTTGGCCCAGTTGGGCAGGGCTCGGTGTAACAGCTCTGCTCTCCACTAGATGGCGCTGCTAGACTACTGGGGTGGATTGTTGCAGTGCTCACAGGTGCGTATGCGCATGCGTGGGAGCGGTGAAAATGGCGCCACCCAGCGACCGAGTCTGTTTTCCCGGATCAGCAATGGTGCACCCGTCCTCTGTCTTCAGCTCTCCTCCACTCCCCGCTTTTTCCCTCTCCGTGACCAGGCCCCAGGCAGACCTCTCTCCTGAGTTTTGTCTCAGATGCGGCTGTTTTCCCTGGCCCCTTACTTCCAAAGGACTGTGGCTTTGACCCGTTCTGCCCCTCTCCCGGAGGGTCTCACCGAGCAATGGCTGAATGAGCAATGGCCGAATGTCGGCTGCACCCAGAAATGCCCGCTGGACCTTGCTGTTGCCGGTGCCCTGAGACTGCGGCCAGGTGTCAGCCCGCCCCCAAAAAAGATGCAAGACAGTGTAGCAGCAGCGTTTCAGGGATTATGGAAAATTACTGGCACCAGGCTTCACCCTCAACGACCTTGTTCCAGCACCAGCAAATGTGGCCACCTTCCGGGGTCTGCTGGGACCAGGTGGCTGCAACAGTCTCTACCAAATGTCCTTCCAGCAGTGGAACCGCTTTTCCCCGTGTGGCCCAAGAACCTCCCGGACCCCACTCTGCTCCTGGGGATTTGTCCTTCCCACCAGAGCACCGCCAGGTATGGAGCTGCGGAGTTGGAGCTGCGGAGTTGCAGCCTTTGCGCTCCCCTTGTTTACAGTCTTAATGGAAGTTAAACCCTCTCCTTTCTCCTTTCTCCCTTTTTAGTTTAGTCCCTGCGGCTGTTTCCAATTTTCCACTTTCTCTCCAGCTGCTTTTGGGGAGGATTGCTTTTCCCGTATGCTCCCCCGCCTCCCCAGTCTCCATCCTCTCTCTGCCTGCAAAAGGGGTTCCCTACCTTTCGCGGCTTCTCGCTCCCCAAGTTCGGCTTTCCATGCCACGAACCTGCTGAATTCTGTGGTTCAGGTTGTGCAGATTCTTCTTCTCCTTCTCCTCCCCTCCCCCTCCTCCTCCTCCTCCTTCTTCTCTTCCTCCTCCCCTTCCTCCCCCTCCCCCTCCCCCTCCTCCTCCTTCATCCTCTTCTTCCTCCTCTTCTTCTTCTTTTTCTCCTCCTCCCCCTCCTCCTCCTTCTCCTCCCCCTCTTCCTCCTCCTCCTCCTTCTTTTCTTTCTCCTCTTCCTCCTCCCCTTCTCTCCTCCCCCTCTCCCTCCTCCTCCTTCCTCTTCCTCCTCCCCTTCTTCTTCTTCTCCTTCAATTACCAGTTTATTTCAAGGGATATTAAAGGATACAAATTAACAGATGAAGAGATACATAGGACAAGGTACACAATGAGGGAGCTTCTGTCCTCATGGAGTCTGGGTTTTACTATGGTGGCCTGTAGAAACATTCTGTTCCCCAGTCTGGAGGTCAGACTCCACTTCTCATCAGGAAGATCATGTGTCATTACAAGGCCATAGTCGTGAGGGGGGCAGGGGTAAGGATTTGCGGCATAAGGATATTCACAGTGTCTTAGAGTGCTGGGACTGCTGTAACAAAATACCATAGGCGGACTGATTTAAGCAAAAGAAATTTATTTCTCACAGTTTTGGAAGCTGGGAAGTCCAATATCAAGGTGCTGGCAGGTCCAGTGTCTGGTGAGGACCTGCTTCCTGGCGTGTAGACAGCTGCCTTCTCACTTTGGCCTTACGTGGACTTTCTTCAGTGTGTGCATAGAGAGAGGCCAGATCTTCCTATTTCCTCTTCATATAAGGGCATTAATCTCCTCAGGAGGATCCCCCTCTCATGACTGAATCTAAACTGAATTCTCTCCCGAAGGACCCGCTTTCAAATACCATCACAGTGGGAGTTCGGGCTTCAAACATAGGAGTTTGGGAGAATTCAAACAGTAGCTCGTAACATACAGATACCAAAAAGAACATCTGTCCGTGGGAATAGAGTGGTGGATTACTTTCCTGAGGCTGCTGTTGCAAATTACCGCAAACCGCATGGCTTACACCTATAGAAATTTATGCTCTGACAGTTTTGAAGTCCAGAGGTCTGAAAGCGAGGTCTCGGCAGGGCCAAGCTGCTTTTGGAGCACCAGGGCAGAATGAGTTCTCCGCTTCTCCTTCCTGGTGGCTCCTGGCATTCGCCAGCTTGTGGCCACATCACTCCCATCTTGTTCTCCATGGTCGTATTGTCCCCTCCTCTGCTGTAGTGAAATTCCCCTGTCTGGCTCTTATAAGGACACTTGTTATTGAATTTAGGGCCCGCTTGCAAGACAAGTCCTTCCTCTCAAAACCCTTAACTTAATCACATCTTTTTCCTATGAGGGAATAGTCACTCTTACCATATAAGGTAATATTCACAGGTTTCAAGGGTTAGGATGGAGACATGTCTTTTTAGGGGCCATTTAGTTCACTACAAGTAGGTTTTGGAAAACTAGATTTATCTCGGTCAGTTTTTTTTTTTTTTGACACGAAAGACTGGTTGTATTATTATTATTATTATTATTATTATTATTATTATTATTTTGATGTTTATTTATTTTTGAGAGAGAGAGAGAGAGCGCGCGCAAGTGGGGGAAGGGTAGAGAGAGAGGGAGACACAGAATCCGAAGCAGGCTCTAGGCTCTGAGCTGTCAACGCAGAGCCTGACGTGAGGCTCGAACCCACAAACGTGAGATCATGACCTCCCATGATTGAAGTCGGACGCTTACCCGACTGAGCCACACAGGCGCCTGACGCTCACTTTTGTGAAGATGGAAAGAGAGGGTATGGGTGGGTGAGCGAGTAGGTGTTAGATTTCAGGGGGGAGGTTTGTCATGAAGCCACTGGAAGGCTATTATGAACGTGATTCAGGAACTTTCTCTAATGGAGGAAAGCACACAGACTCCAAGTGCATCCTCGTTTTACTGAAATTGGCCTTGTTGTTCAGTACATCTTATATCATGAGAAAAAAGTCCACACTTCAAGCTCCAACATACCCATTCCAGATCCTTCTACAAACTCAGATTTCTGTGGAACATAGTCTATTGGTTACGTACTACTGTGTAACAAATTGCCCCCAAGCTTAGTGGTTTAACCAACCCATATTTATTAGCTCAAAGTTTCTTTGGGTCAGGATTCTGGACCTGGCTCCCCTGGGTGCCTTGGGCTCAAGGTCTGTTAGGCAAATTCAGCCAAGCTGGGGCTAGGGCGAGGGTCTTATCTGAAGACTGTGTTGGGGGCAGGGGATCTGATTCCATGTGGTTGTTGTCAGGCCTCAGTCCCTCACCATGTGGAACTCTCCTCAGAGCTACCTTACGATATGGCAGCTGGCTTCCTCCAGAGTGAGTGAGGAGGGAGGGAGAGAGCGAGAGAGAGAGACTGACTCAAGATGGAAGCCATAGCCTTTTTCTAATCTAATCTCAGAAATGACAGTTTATCACTTTTATTGATTTCCGTGTGTTAGAAGCCACTCAATGAGTGCGACCCACACTTAAGGACAGACTACACAAGAGTTTGAATACTGGGAGGCGGGAATCATTGGAGGCATCTTAGAAGATGCTTTCTACAGTCTCCAAAATTTCAACGTTTATTTATTTTTGGGACAGAGAGAGACAGAGCATGAACGGGGGAGGGGCAGAGAGAGAGGGAGACACAGAATCGGAAACAGGCTCCAGGCTCCGAGCCATCAGCCCAGAGCCCGACGCGGGGCTCGAACTCACGGACCGCGAGATCGTGACCTGGCTGAAGTCGGACGCTTAACCGACTGCGCCAGCCAGGCGCCCCTACAGTCTCCAAAATTTAAGAGACACAGGGCATGGAATGAATCTCATTACCTTTACTGTTAATAGTGGATTGTTTCCTCATTTATGATAAAAAACCCAAACACTTAAACACTAACGTTTGTGTCCCCGAATCGCCAATTAGACGGACATCAAATGCCTCAGCAGGATTTTGAGTGAGGCTGAATTATCTTCCCCTCCCTTCAGTTTTTCTAGATGAGGAAGGGCTTAGAGAAGTTAAAAGTGTTTCTGAAGTGGACAGCAGCCGGTAAGCCTGCGTTCAAACCCAGATCTGCTCAGTCCCACACTCGAGAGGTGCCCTTTCTATCAGGCCAAGATGCTCCTTGAGGGGAAAGTGGATTTTATGAGGAACACTCAGCTGCCTATTGGTCGGCGGCTTCTTTGTCACTCAGTTGACTCTGTATCCGTTTCCTGGGGCTGTTGCAACAAAGTACCACAAGCTGGGTGGCTCGGGACATCAGCAATTGTCTCACACTTCCGGAGGCTGGAAATCCAAAATGGAGGAGGTGCCAGCAGGATTGGTTTCTTCTGAAGGTTCTTAGGGAGCGTCTGTTCTATGCCTCTCTTTATGCCTGCAGTGGCCCAGGCATTCCTTGGCTTCTAGATGCGTCATTCCAGTCTTCCACCCTCACACCATATTCTCCCCGTGTGTCTGCGTCTTCTTGTGGGGACCCTGCTTGGACTGGGTTAGGCCCCATCCTATTCCAGTCTGACCTCATCTGCGATGACCCTGTCCCCAAACAAAGTCACATTCTGGGGTAACGGGGGATAGGACTTCAACATATCTTTTTTGTGGGGAGACACAATTCAACCCGTAACAGACTCCCAATGAACTGAAAAGGGTAGAATTTAGGACATTTAGACTGGTTAGAAAAATGACCTTCATTGTACCTAATTAAAGCAGGTATCTGAGGGGCGCCTGGGTGGCGCAGTCGGTTAGGCGTCCGACTTCAGCCAGGTCACGATCTCGCGGTCCGTGAGTTCGAGCCCCGCGTCGGGCTCTGTGCTGATGGCTCAGAGCCTGGAGCCTGTTTCCGATTCTGTGTCTCCCTCTCTCTCTGCCCCTCCCCCGTTCATACTCTGTCTCTCTCTGTCCCAAAAATAAATAAAAAAACGTTGAAAAAAAAAAATTTAAAAAAAAAAAAAAAAAAAAAGCAGGTATCTGAAATTGCTCATTCAGCTTGATGGTTTTAAAACCTTGACTCTGGGGCTTGCCTGACAGGTTGAAAGTGGCTCCAGTTTTAGCCATAGGTGGCATTTAATTGGGCCACTGCTCCCGGCAGTCACTCCACAGGGAACTC
Organism: Leopardus geoffroyi; assembly: GCF_018350155.1. Classification (NCBI taxonomy): domain Eukaryota; kingdom Metazoa; phylum Chordata; class Mammalia; order Carnivora; family Felidae; genus Leopardus; species Leopardus geoffroyi. The sequence continues at coordinate 106,851,396 of NC_059329.1, forward strand.
TTCTTTGCCCTCAGGTATGGGACAAGGGTCAAGAGGCTGGAGGGGCATTTCCTTCAGCAAATGGTCCTGTCACGGAATACCTAGCTGTTGACTGGGGTTGGGAGGAGAGGGTGCCCGGAGAACACCTGGAGAGAGCTTATTACAAGGCATCTTTAAAGCCTCTTGGGCAGTAGCCTTTTTGGTTGAGGGACAGGCATTCCTTATGTGAGTGGAGTATGCTGGAACATTGTGGAAGCTGGCTCATCTTATTCTGCTCCAGGCCAGGGACCATAGACCATACAGACATGTGTACCAAAAAATAAGCCAGGGGGGCCTGAGTGGCTCAGTCACAGTTGAGCACCCAACCCTTGATTTTGGCTCAGGTCATAATTCCAGGGTCATGAGTTTGAGCCCTGCGTCAGGCGCTGTGCTGAACGGGGAGACTGCGTAAGATTCTCTCTCTCTCTCCCTCTGCCCCTCCCCTACTTGTGTGCTCTCTCTGTCTCTCAAAACAAACAAACAAACACACAAACAAACAAACATAAAACAAATAAGACAGTCCCAGGAATGCCAGGATGGCTCAGCCGGTTAAGCGTCTGACTCTTGATTTCAGCTCAGGTCATGATCTCAAGGTTCATGGAGTCTAGCCCCACGTTGGGGTCTGCACTGACAGCGCGGAGCCTGCTTGGGATTCTCTCTCCCTCTCCCCCCACCACTCACTCTTTCTCGCTCTCTCTCAAAATAAATAAACATCAAAAAAAAAATATATATATATAAGCCAGTCCCAGAAGAAAGCTTCTTACCTGGCTTTGCCCACTCTTGGATTAAGAATGATGTTGGGTTTGGGTGGCCCATTTGGTCTAGTCACCTGGACAGTTTTTTAAGTTGGGGTTCTGTTCGGAAAACAAGAGGATATATTGAGAGTGATGGGGGCCCTGGTGTGAAGTGAGAACTATATATAAACCCTGGATTTCTCCTACTTTACCTCAACTCTTTCTCTTCATGGAATCCACCAGCAATCTTGTTGTCTTCAACTCCAAAGTGAAGCCCAGTCCTGTGTCTCCTGTCCTTCTTAATTCAAGTCACCTTCTTCCTCCCCTAGACCTCTGCATTAATCTTCTGACGGTCTTTCTGCCTCCCCCACGGTCCATTTTCCACTTGTTCCCCACAGTCCATTTTCCACCTAGAAGCCAGAGTGGTGTTTTAGGAAACTCAGTCCAAGCCTGTGGCTCCTAGGTTATAACCTCCACTCAATTCCCTTGATGTTTCAACTCCTACACAATCTGGCCCCTGTTTACCTTCACCTGACACTGTTTGTATTCTTTTCTATCTTACTTGTGTCTATGGAAAATGAAAAAAAAAATGTTTAGAGTTTCTTCTTTTTTTTTTTTTTTTTTTAGTTTATTTATTTATTTTGAGAGAGACAGAGAGAATGCCAGCGGGGGAGGGGCAGAGAGAAAATCCCAAGCAGGCTCTTTGAGGTCCGTGCACAGAGCATGACGTGGGCCTCGAACTCATGAACCGTGAGATCATGACCTGAGCTGAAATTAAGAGTCGGACGCTTAACCAAATGAGCCACCCAGGTGGCCCCCACCAAAACGTTTAGAATTTCTAAAAAAAAAAAAAAAGGAAGAGATTTGTTCAAGCCCACGTGAGGACAGCTCCCTGGGATATATAATCTTTGCAAAGCAGAGAAATCTCTGGAGAAGGAACGTGTGACACACGGTTACGGATTTTGTTGTTGTTACCTCGGGAGTTCCAAATCATCATGAGGAAGGATATTTCAGAAAATTACAAACTTTATCTTATGTTTTTAGTATGTGCAGGGTTGCAGGCTTCGGAGGCATGGGAATAGAGGTTAGGGAAACAGTTACTCTTTAATTTGAAATGTTTCTTTTAGATTATTTGCTAATGAAGCAGATGTACAACGTTGGTGAAGTCACTGTGACCTTGGTGAAAGCATAACTTCCTTGGGAGCCCAGGAGCAGGGCACACAAACATCAAAAGTTGAAAATTTCCTTTGTCACTTGTTACAATCTGTTCCTTTCCCTGTCCCTGTCCCCGTCCCCCCTCCTCCCGTCAGAACATGAATTTGAGAGCAAGCATCTTCTCTGTGTGTTGATCCTCAGACACAGAACTGTGCTGGTGCTTTGTAGGTGCTCGGCCAACATGTTTACACCGCACACGACATAAAGGAATTTAGGTGAGGAACCATGGAAATTCTGTACTCAGTTCTGACATCGACTTCCGGTGCTTTTTACTGAAGAGCTGGTGAGACTCCCGAGCCAGGTGGTAGAGGGCATGATCAGGATTTCTTCTAGGTTCTGCCGATACCCTTTTAGGTATCCCGACGAGGTTCCTGTTCCACACTGACCGACGGTGCCTTTTCAATACACCGCCCTCTGCTTTGCCTCAGCAGCTACTGAACAATTACGTCAAGTACCAGATCGTTCCACCAGAGGGCAGTAGAGCACAATGTTAAGAGTTTGCGAACTGGGGGTGCCTGGGTGGGTCAGTCGATTGGGCGTCAGACCGTCAGCGCAGAGCCTGCTTGGAATTCTAGCTCCCTCTTTCTGCCCCTACCCCACTCATTGTGTGTCTCTCTCTCTCTCTCAAAATAAATAAATAAACTTAGAAAAAAAAATTTGTGATCTGGAGGCAGCTCTTGTTTGCATCTCTTCCCTTCCAGGTGGGGTTCTAGAATGTTGGGGAATGAATCATTTTGGATCATCAGCATGGCGACGGTGGAAGAGCAAGATGGAACCCATGGCAGTTTAACACTATAGCACGTATAACATGATAGTTCAGAATTAGAGGTTTTTCTGTTTTGCTTTGTTTTTTGTTTTGGAGGTGAGCGGCCTAGCTTCAAAAGTGGAAGGAGAGGAGACGGCGTATCTCTTCTCTTAAAGACCACCTAGAGGTTATGTACCTCATTTCTGCTCACATCCCATTGTCCAGAAAACACTGCTGCTATGGCTTTTTATGGCCACACTTTTCTGCAAGACAGGCTGTGAAATGTAGCCTTTTTTTTTTTTTTTTTTTTTCCCTGAGTGGCCACAATTCTGGATTATGGAAGAAGGGGAAACATGAATATCAGAGGTTAACTGGCAGTTTTGACCACAAATTCTCAAACCAGCTGAGGTTAAAGGAGCAACCTGGGTTATAAATGGACTGAGTTAGAGCAGGGGACTTCCAAGGTGACTCAGATCCAAGCCACTGGTCGTTAGGCTTAGCTTTCTTCTTTGTTTGTAGTTTAGCTTAATTTGTTATGTCAGGTAGATTTTTGGATTTTACAACCTGGATCCTCCCCTGGTGATATATATGTTTTTTCCGAATCCTTTTTGCCTGGTGTCCTGTCATTATGATTATGCTGTACTGGTCCTTTAGCATTATTTAAATTTTTTGTTTGCCTTCTTAGCATCTTATTGTATTTAGTAGAATCATATGGGAGTTTCATCTCCCAGGACATGAGTGATGAAGTCTGAGTGGTCAGCTCTCTTTTTTTACATTTGGCTGATTAATCACTTTGGAACACACTGTTGAACCCCAATCTTTTTTTTTCTTTGTTTATCTTTGTTTTCTCTATTATTTTTTTTTAACGTTCATTTATCTTTGAGAGACAGAGAGAGACAGAGCATGAATAGTAACTGATAGTAACTTCATTTCCTTTGGATATATACCCAGAGGTAGGATTGCTGGATTATATGGCAGTTTCATTTTTAATTTTTGGAAAACCTTTATTCCATTTTCTATAGTGGCTGCTCCAAGTTACAGTCCTACCAAGAGTGCGCAAGGGTCACCTCTTCTCCATATCCTTGCCGACAATTACTTCTTGACTTTTGATGAAAGTCTTTCTAACAGGGGTGAGGCGATATCTCATTGTGGTTTCAAATTGTATTTCCATAAGGATGAGTGATGTTGGGTATCTCCTCATGTGTCTGTTGGCCATCTGGATATCTTCTTTGGGAAAATGTCTTATTTGTTTCTGTGGGGCTTGAGTTCACAACCCTGAGATCCAGACCTGAGCTGAAATGGAGAGTTGGACGCTTAGCTGACTGAACCACCCAGGTGCCCCATTCCTCTGCCTTTTTTTTTTTAATTTTTAATGTTTATTTATTTTTGAGAGAGAGACAGACGGGGGCGGGGGTGGGGGAGGAGGGGCAGAGAGAGAGGGAGACACAGAATCCAAAGCAGACTCCAGGCTCCAAGCCAGCAGCACAGAGCCCAGCATGGGGCTCAAACCCACGAACAGTGAGATCACGACCCGAGCTGAAGTCAGACGCTTAACTGACTGAGCCACCCAGGCACCCCTCCTCTGCCTATTTTTTAATTGGATTCTTTCTCTTTGCTATGTATTTTAGATAGTAACCCCTTATCTGATACATGATTTAAAAATATTGTTTCCCCGTCTGTAGGCTGTCTTTTCATTTTGTCGACTCTTCTTTTCCTGCACAGAAGCTTTTTAGGTTGACATAGTCTCACCACATAGTGATGACAGTGACACAACATTGTGGATGTACTTCATGCCACTTATTGTACACTTTTAAATGACTAAAGTGGCTATACCTACTTCACAATTAAAAAAATTACTACACAAACATACATTAATAAATCACATTATAGGGGCCTAGTAACAATGAGCTTGGCTTAAGATGTTTATCCTGTCCCAACAAAATGAGATCTGCAAAAATATTCAGATGTTGGAATTTGTCAGACGCATGAGAAGAGTAAATATATATTTATCTATACCTAACGAAGTAAAAAGATTAAAAATATTTGCAGGGATAAGAAAACTATAAGACAGCATAGCTGTGAAAAAAGTAAGGCTTTCCAAAATGAAAACTACAAATGACGTCTTTGGCAGCTGACTCCAGCAATTCTTTTTTTTTTTTTTCAACGTTTATTTATTTTCGGGACAGAGAGAGACAGAGCATGAACGGGGGAGGGGCAGAGAGAGAGGGAAACACAGAATCGGAAACAGGCTCCAGGCTCTGAGCCATCAGCCCAGAGCCCGACGCGGGGCTCGAACTCACGGACCGCGAGATCGTGACCTGGCTGAAGTCGGACGCTTTACCGACTGCGCCACCCAGGCGCCCCTACAGCAATTCTTTAAAAAAACTTTTTAAATGTTTTTATTTTCTGTTTGAGAGAGAGAGAGAGAGGGAGAGAGAGAGAGAGAGAAAGAGACAGAGCACAAGCAGGGGAGGGCCAGAGAGAGAGGGAGACACAGAATCTGAAACAGGCTCCAGGCTCTGAGCCATCAGCACAGAGCCCCACGCGGGGCTTGTACTCACAAGCTCATGACTTGAGCCAAAGTCAGACACTTAACCAACTGAGCCACCCAGGTGCCCTTGACTCCAGCAATTCTAACAAAAAAAAACAAAAACAAAAACAAAAAAAAATTTCAAGTTCAAGAGACCTAATGTTATAATTATAATTTTTCTTGTTCATTCAAAAAGTTGGAGTAAGTTAGACAGCTTTCCTTGGTAGCTCTCCTCGGGTAAAGATTTGGACTTCTTTCTACGAATGACTTTGACATCTTAGAGTCTTTTTGTTTCTTCCATACAGGTGTGTGTGTGTGTGTGTGTGCGTGCACACACACACACGCACATGCAAGCAAATGCGCTTTTTCAGTAAGTAAACTGAAAAATAGTCTGGGGTTATAATAAATACTATTAATATAATTTAGAATTAATTTTATCTTCTACATTTATTTAAATAGGTTTTAGGACATCCGAACTAGACGTAAAGATTTCAAAAATGATGTCTGGAATTTTTGCTTTGTAACACTAGAGAAATCACTTGGCTGATATTAATAGTAAAAAAATTGTCTCTAAATAATGAAAATAAACAAAGTTTCGAGATGCTGTTTTCTCTCCATTCATTGCAGGTGTGGATAGAATTAATTCTCAACCAATGAAAAGACAAATTGGATGTAATCATTTTAGATTTTTCTTTCTTAGCACTGGTTTTCAAAATACTTGGGACATCTGGCTATGTGCTATGTAAGAATTTTGTTTAGATAATTTCAATGAAGATCCAGTTAAAATAATCCTGAAATGAATTTGCAAAATTACTATCATTATCATGCTCCTTGTTAACTTGTGTTTCAACATCAGCTTCTCCGGTGCTTTCTCTGCTTGACCATCAGTCAATTATGTGTATAAATTAAACAATATGTGATTAAGGATAAACAAATTAAAATTCCAAACAGTCCAAAACATCACCGTCGCTGGCAAATTCAGCTGAGTGAGAATCCACTAAGTTGTGAACACACTTACTAGATCTTGACCAATTGCTGTACTTTATCATGCAGAATTCTCTTTGTCCCATTTATTTTTTATTTATTTTTATTTTTTTCTTTGTCCCATTTAAAAAAGACAAATACTGGGGCGCCTGGGTGGCTCAGTCGCTTGGGCGTCTGACTTCAGCTCAGGTCACGATTTCACAGTTCGTGAGTTTGTGCCCCATGTCAGGTCTGTGCTGACAGCTCAGAGCCTGGAGACTGTTTCAGATTCTGTGTCTTCCTCTCTCTCTGCCCCTCCCCTGCTTGCACTCTGTCTCTCTGTCTCTCTCTGTCTCTCTCTGTCTCTGTCTCTGTCTCTCTCAAAAATAAATAAACGTTAAAAAAATAGAAAGGACAAATACTTTAAAACTATTGTGTTAATCAAGGCGGTGGAAAATTAAAACAGATTTCCAGTTTTATATTATTAGTTTATTTATTTTAATATAATTTATTGTCGATTTAGCTAACATACAGTGTATGCAGTGTGCTCTTGGCTTTGGGAGTAGATTCCCATGATTCATCGTTAACATACAACACCCAGTGCTCGTCCCAACAAGTGCCCTCCTCAATGCCCATCACCCATTTCCCGCCCCCGCCCCCCTCCCCCTGTTTTCCAGATTTGTTTTTATTTATTTGTTTGTTTGTTTATTTATTTATTTATTTATTTTTCCAGATTTAGATAGGATCTGAAACTAGCATGTCCTATTGGGATCATTCCTCAAGCCCAACCCTAAAGGTGCCAGAGGAGTAAGAGAGAGAGATTCATGGGTAGACTCCAATAAAACCCAAGAGAAACCCTGGAGGAGGCTAGATGGTTGGATCACAGAGTGTGGGTGTGTAAACCAGCAGGTGGGTGCATGAGCAGATTCTCCCCGAGAAGGAGACACCTCAGATATATTATTCCCCATCCTCATATTACTCAAGGTGGATCATTTCCCTCTCTCCTACTATCTTATCCCTACTTCCCACCTCTTGATCGAGATGTCATTGACATAAAACATTTTATGGTAAGTTTAAGGTGTACAATGTGATGATTTGATATACGTAAATGTCGTTAAATTGTTTACCACAATAAGGTTAATTAACATATTCTTCACGTCACATAATTACTGTGGTGTAATTATTGTTCCAATGAGAACATTACAACTATACCCTCATGGCGATTTTCTTTTTTTTTATTTTCTTTTTTATTTATTTATTTATTTATTTTTTTTTTCAACGTTTATTTATTTTTGGGACAGAGAGAGACAGAGCATGAACGGGGGAGGGGCAGAGAGAGAGGGAGACACAGAATCGGAAACAGGCTCCAGGCTCTGAACCATCCGCCCAGAGCCCGACGCGGGGCTCGAACTCACGGACCGCGAGATCGTGACCTGGCTGAAGTCGGACGCTTAACCGACTGCGCCACCCAGGCGCCCCCTTCATGGCGATTTTCAAGTGTACGATACGGTATTGTTAACTGTAGTCACCATGAGGCACCTTAGATCCTGGAATTTATTGTATAACTAGAAGTTGGTACCCTTTGACCAACATCTCCCCATTTCATCCAATCCCTCCCCGCTACCGGCAACCACCTTCTGCTCTCTGTTTCTATGAGTTTCGTGGTTTTTGTTTTGTTTTGTTTTGTTTATTTATTTATTTATGAGCAGAGAGAGAAAGAGTGTGCACACCCAAGTGGGGGAGAGAGGCAGAAGGAGAGGGAGAGAAAGAATCTTTACAAAAAAATTTTTTTATGGTTATTTATTTTTGAGAGAGAGGGAGAGACAGAGCGTGAGCAGGGGAGGGGCAGAGAGAGAGGGAGACAGAGAATCCGAAGCAGGCTCCAGGCTCCGAGCTGTCGGCACAGAGCCCGACTCAGGGCTTGAACTCACGAACTGTGAGACCATAACCTGAGCCGAAGTTGGACGCTCAGCCCAACTGAGCCACCCAGGTGCCCCAGTGGGAGAGAAAGAATCTTAAGCAGGCTCCACACCCTGCATGGAGTTCGAGCCCATGACCCTGGGATCATGACTTGAGCTAAAATCACAAATGGGATGCTTAACTGACTGAGCCACCCAGGCACCCAGGCACTTAGATTCCAAGTATAAGTGATATTATATAGTATTTATATTTCTCTGTGACTTACTTCAGTTGGCATAATGCTCTCAAGGTCCATTCTATTGTCACAAATGGCAGGATTTCTTCATTTTTTATAGCTAAATAATATTCCATCACACACACACACACACACACACACACGCACACACACACACACTATATTTTCTTTATCCATTCACCCATCAGTGGACACTCAGGTTGTTTCCATTTGTTGGCTATTGGGAGTAATGCTGCAGTAACATGAGAATACAGATATCTCTTGAAGATAGTGATTTGATCTTCTTTGGTTCTATACTTGGAAGTGGGCTTGCTGGATCATATAGTTGTTCTATTTTACATTTTTTGAGGAGCTTTCATACTATTTTCTATAAGTGGCTGTACCAATTTACATGGCCACAAATAGTGCATAAGTGTTCCCTTTTCTCCACAACCTTGCCAGCATTTATTTTATTTATCAAAAAAAATTTTTAAGTGTTTATTTATTTTTGAGAGAGTGGGAAAGAGAGCATGAGTGTGGGAAGGGCAAAGAGAGAGGGGGACAGAGGAGAGCAGAGAGCCTGATGTGGGGCTCAAACTCACAAACTGTGAGGTCATGACCTGAGCTGAAGTTGGAGCTTAACTGACTGAGCCACCCAGATGCCCCCTTGCCAGCACTTATTATCTTTCATCTTTTTGAAAATAGCCATTCCAGCAGGTATGAGTGATATCTCATTGTGGCTTTGATTTGAGTTTCCCTGATGGCTAGTGATATTGAACATTTTTTCATATACTTGTTGGCCACATGTGTGTTTTCTTTGGAAAAATGTCTATTTGGATCCTCTGTTCAGTTTGTAATTGGGTTGTTGTTGTTTGCTATTGAGTTGTATGAGTTCCTTGTATATTTTGCATACTAAACCCTTATTCGATGTATGGTTTTCAAATATCTTCTTCCAACATGAATACACATTTTTAAAAGTTTATTTATTTTGAGAGACACAGGAGCTGTGTGTGGGGGGAGGCGCAGAGAAAGAGGGAGAATCTCAAGCAGGTTCCACACTGTCAGTGTAGAGGCTGGTGCTGGGCTCGAACTCATGAACCTGCGCCGAAGTCAAGAGACAGTTGCTCAACCGACTGCAACCAACTGAGCCACCCAGGAGCCCCTGAAGAGACATTTTCCCGAAGAAAACATCCAGATGGCTAACAGACACATGAGGAGATGCTCAACATCACTCATCATCAGGGAAATACAAATCAAAATCACAATGAGATACCACCTCACACCTGTCAGAATGACTAAAATTAACAACACAAGAAATAGCGGGTGTTGGTGAGGGTGTGGAGAAAAAGGAACTCTCTTCTGCTGTTGGTGGGAATGCAAACTGGTGCAGCCACTGTGGAAAACAGTATGGAGGTTCCTCAAAAAGTTAAAAATAGAACTACCATATGATCTAGCAATTGTACTATTTATGAAAAGGATACAAAAATACAGATTCAAAGGGGTACATGCACTCCGATGTTTATAGCACAATTATCAGTAATAGTCAAACTATGCAAAGAGCCCAAATGTCCATCGACTGATGAATGGATAAAGATGTGATATATCTATCTATATCTATCTATCTATCTATCTATCTATCTATATCTATATCATCTGTGATCATATATGTGTATATATAGATACATATATATATATATAATGGAATATTATTTAGCCATTAAAAAGAATGAAGTCTTGCCATTTGCAATGATGTGGATGGAGCTAGAGTGTGTTATGCTAAGTGAAATAAGCCAGTCAGAGAAAGTCAAATACCTTATGATTTCACTCATATGTGGAATTTAAGAAGCAAAACAGATGAACATAGGGGAGGGGGAAAAAGAGAAGGAAACAAACCATAAGAGACTCTTTATTTTTATTTTTGAGACAGAGAGAGACAGAGCATGAATGGGGAGAGGGTCAGAGAGAGAGGGAGACACAGAATCAGAAGCAGGCTCCAGGTTCTGAGCTGTCGGCACAGAGCCCGATGCGGGGCTCGAACTCACGGACCACGAGATCACGACCTGAACCGAAGTCGGACGCTTAACCGACTGAGCCACCCAGGCACCCCCATAAGAGACTCTTTTTTTTTTTTTTTTTTTTTTCAACGTTTATTTATTTTTGGGACAGAGAGACACAGAGCATGAACGGGGGAGGGGCAGAGAGAGAGGGAGACACAGAATCGGAAACAGGCTCCAGGCTCCGAGCCATCAGCCCAGAGCCCGACGCGGGGCTCGAACTCACGGACCGCGAGATCGTGGCCTGGCTGAAGTCGGACGCTTAACCGACTGCGCCACCCAGGCGCCCCCAAGAGACTCTTAACAACAGAGAATGAACTGAGGGTTGATGGAGGAAGGTGGGTGGGGGATGGGCTGGATGGGTGGTGGGTATTAGGAAGGCATTTTTAAAAAAAAAATTTTTTTTTAACATTTATTTATTTTTGAGACAGAGAGAGACAGAGCATGAACGGGGGAGGGTCAGAGAGAGAGGGAGACACAGAATCCGAAACAGTCTCCAGGCTCTGAGCAGTCAGCACAGAGCCCGATGCTGGGCTCGAACCCACGGACAGTGAGATCATGACCTGAGCCAAAGTCGGGCGCTTAACCGACTGAGCCACCCAGGCGCCCCTAGGAAGGCATTTTTTATGGGCACTGGGTGTCATATGTAAGTGATGAACCACTGAATCCTACTCCTGCAACCAATATTACACCATATGTTAACTAACTAGAATTTAAATAAAAATTTGAAAAGAAAATATAAAACAAACAAACAAAAACTCCAAATAGCTTCTTCCAGTCTGTAGGTTGCCTTTTCATTTTATCGATAGTTTCTTCTGCTGTTTAGAAGCTTTATAGTTTGATAGAATCCCACTTGTTGATTTTTTCTTTTATTGTTTGTGCTTTCAGTATCATATCCAAAGACCATTGTCAAGGAGCTTTCCTTCCCCCTGTTTTCTTCGAGCTAATGTAACCAAATAGAGATAGGTCAAATAGAGATAGGGTAGACCCTAATCCAATGACTGGTGTCCTTCTGAGAAGAGAGAAATTTGGGACACAGAAGCACATAGGGAAAATACCATGTGATGATGGTATTTTCTACAAGCTAAAGAAACCCAAGAATTGTCAGAAACAGCCAGAGGCAATGAATGATTCTCCCTTAGACACTTCAGATGGGGTACCGCCCTGCTGACACCTTGAACTTGGACTTCCAGTCTCTGAAATTGTGAGGGGATAAACTTCTGTGGTTTTAAGCCACCAAGTTTGTAGTACTTTATTATGGTAGTTGTAGGAAACTAGCACAACCTTTTCTCTTTCCCTAGCTCCAGTTCAGGTCACTCTTTCTCAGCCTCCCACTGACCTGTGGGACCTCGGCCTTCCCACTAAACCTGTGGGAAGCTCTTCAGATGCCCAGGCTCTTCAAATGACCTGTGCCAGCTCTTCAAATGCCCAGGCTCTCTCCCATCTACGAACCCTCAAACAACCTGCTTCTCTTAGCTGAGTAACGTTTCCATCAATGATTACCCCACCAACTCTCAATACTTCAAGAACTGATAAATATCTTTCAAGTGTCAGTTTAAACACACATTTTTCCAGGAAGCCATCCCGATCTCGGGAGATTATATTAGGAACCCTGCTACGTTATCATTTTACATTCTGTTTGTCACGTAGCACAGTGATTCTCAGCATTGGCATGTTTCAATTTCCTCGGTAAATTTCAAAAATCCAAATCCTCGAGCCCATGCCTAGTTTCTTATTTAACTGACCTCACTTGATGTTGGTGAAGATCCCATTCAGACGAAGGAGGTGTCACTGGAGGTGAAGAAATGGTGACACTTCTCTAGCCTCAGCTTTGTGTTCTGTGTGATCAAGATTCACATGAAGGCCTTTGGGATCCAGATCCCAGCGTCATTAGCAAAGGGTGTCATGGTTTAGGGTGTGGATCTGGCAGCAGTAACCGGAATGCCTTTAGTGAAGTTCTCCAGTGGAATGAGAATATATCGTGTTTGAAGTAATAAGGAAGCCATCCGAAGGATTGGGGAATTCCCTTGATTCAGGCGCTCTTCAAAGGACATTGAAGTTGAGGGGCATCGGAGTGGCTCGGTCGGTTAAGCGTCTGACTTTGGCTCAGGTCATGATCTCATGGTTTGTGGGTTGTCTGTGCTGACAGCTCAGAGCCTGGAGCCTGCCTGGGATTCTGTGTCTCCCTCTATCTCTGCCCCTCCCCTGCTTGCACTCTGTCTCTCTCTCAAATATAAATAAACATCAAAAAAAAAAAAAAAAAAAAGAATTGAGCTTTATCCTGCGCATCAGAGGCTCTCATTCCTTAGTTTCATAATAGTCACCTCTGGGACAAGTTGTGTAATGAAGATTCTGTTCAGTAAATTATTCTGAGGTGGGAGGTTCAAAGCTTAAACTTGAAGTGTCACTTGCTCTTTAGGCGGTGGATTCGCAAGTGTTTCCTGTAAGGTGTAGCAAATGCGCTTTTACATAGTAAGCAGTTTAGGGTTTATAGGCCAACAGGCAAAATTGAAGATATTATATAGGTATTATATAGAAATTATATAACAAAAGATAAACAAATTCCCAATTTTTTGTGTGTTTTGAAAAAATGTTTATTTATTTTGAGAGAGAGAGCGCACGAGCCAGGGAGGGACAGGGAGAGAGAGAGAGGGAGAGAGAGAGAGAAGAGAGAATCCTAAGCAGGCTCTGTGCTGTCAGCACTGAGCTTGATGTGGGGCTTGAACTCATGAACCGTGAGATCACGACCTGAACCGAAATCAAGAGTCAGACACTTAACTGACTGAGCCACCCAGGTGCCCCCCACAAATGTTTTGATTGACAAAGTTCAAAATATAATAATAGTAATTGAGTACAAGTGTTTGCAAAGCAAGTCTGTCAATGAGAAGAATGGGATTCTCTCTTTTTTTGAGATAACATTTCATTTAATTAGGGTTCAAAGTGAGTTTTACCTATCATCAAAATCAATTGCAAATGTTATTTATTAATGATGATTTGTAATGAGATTTTGTATATTTCATCTTGAAATACACAGCTAAATACTGATATTAATCCGTGGGCATATGATAGTTGAACGTGTATTACTTGAAAGGCGTTTACAGAATTCTATCCAAGCATTCTCTTGATATTAGGTTAGGTGGAAACTCCTCAGCTGCTCAGTGAAATGGATATTTAAACATAGAAATTGCCTCAGCACTTGCAACGAGGTGTGAAGAATGCAGTTAAGCTGTAATTTGAACTCGGAAAATACATTTGCTGCAAATTTGTGTGGAAATATGGTTCTCGCTTCTTGCTTTAATGTTTGGCAACACAAGAAGTGTATAAAACAGACTGACATGTGATTCAACCAACGTTAGTTGTTGTTAGAGTGATTCCACTTTAAAATTTTTGAAAAAAGTTTAGTTATTTATTTTGAGAGAGAGAGAGAGAGTGTGTGTGTGAGCCGGGGAGGGGCAGAGAGAGAGAGGGAGAGAGAGAGAGAATCCTAAGCAGGCTCTGCACTGTCATTGCAGAGCCCTTTTAAAAGTTTATTTACTGGGGTGTCTGGGTGGCTCAGTTGGTTAAACATCTGACTTGGGCTCAGGTCATGATCTTGTGGTTCACGGGCTCAAGCCCCACGTTGGACTCTGTGCTGACAACTCGGAGCCTGCTTCAGACTCTGTGTCTCCCTCTCTCTCTGCCCCTCCCCTACTCACACTCTGTCTCTCTCTCAAAAATAAATAAACGCCGGGGCGCCTGGGTGGCGCAGTCGGTTGAGCGTCTGACTTCAGCCAGGTCACGATCTCGCGGTCCATGAGTTCGAGCCCCGCGTCAGGCTCTGGGCTGATGGCTCAGAGCCTGGAGCCTGTTTCCGATTCTGTGTCTCCCTCTCTCTCTGCCCCTCCCCCGTTCATGCTCTGTCTCTCTCTGTCCCAAAAATAAATAAACGTTGAAAAAAAAAATAAATAAACACCACAAATTTTTAAGAAAATTTTATTTATTTATTTATTTATTTAATTTTAACTTGTTTTATTTTTTATTTTTTTAAAATTTACATCCAAATTAGTTAGCATATAGTGCAACAGTGATTTCAGGAGTAGATTCTTTAGTGCCCCTGACCCATTTAGCCCATTCCCTCTCCCACAACCCCTCTAGTAACCCTCAGTTTGTTCTCCATATTTATGAGTCTTTTTTGTTTTGTCCCCCTCCCTGTTTTTATATTATTTTTGTTTCCCTTCCTTTATGTTCATCTGTTTTGTCTCTTAAAGTCCTCATATGAGTGAAGTCGTATGATATTTGTCTTTCTCTGACTGACTAATTTCGCTTAGCATAATACCCTCCAGTTCCATCCACATAGTTGCAAATGGCAAGATTTCATTCTTTTTGATTGCCGAGTAATACTCCATTGTGTCTATAGACCACATCTTCCTTATCCATTCATCTGGCGATGGACATTTGGGCTCTTTCCATACTTTGGCTATTATTGATAGTGCTGCTATAGGGGCACCTGGGTGGCTCAGTCGGTTAAGCGTCCAACTTCAGTTCAGGTCATGATATCACGCTCCGTGAGTTCGAGCCCCGCGTCGGGCTCTGTGCTGACAGCTCAGAGCCTGGAGCCTGCTTCTGATTCTGTGTCTCCCTCTCTCTCTGACCCTTCCCCGTTCATGCTCTGTCTCTCTCTGTCTCAAAAATAAATAAACATTAAAAAAAATGATAGTACTGCTATAAACATGGGGGTGCATGTGTCCCTTTGAAACAGCACACCTGTATCCCTTGGATAAATGCCTAGTAGTGCCATTGCTGGGTTGTAGGGTAGTTCTATTTTTAGTTTTTTGAGGAACCTCCATACTGTTTTCCAGAGTGGCTGCACCAGCTTGCATTCCCAACAAAACTTTTTTTAAAAAAAGAAATGGGCAGAAGACATGAATAGACACTTTTCCAAAGAAGACATTCAGATAGCTAACAGACACACGAAAAGATGCTCAACATCACTCATCATGAGGGAAATACAAATGTTTTTCCCTTCATTCAGAGAAATTTCCTTGGCCCTAAGCTCAAAAAATTGTAATAAAAATTTATCACGCCTAAAGGTGTGGCAAAATTAGCACGTGGTGGAGAAAGTGTAATTCGACAACACACAACGTTTTCAAATATTTTCTGCAAAATTCCTGTTGATGAGCAATAGAATTATCCACCATAAGCTTTAAATACCTTACATTTTCACTGGCTTTGTAAATTTGTCCAATTAATTTTCTCAGTGACCCGCACATAATTTCGCCAACATCCGTGTAGAACATCTTGGCCTACTGAGCTTCATATTGTATTGAATTAGTGGTTTATCTCTTTGTTTGTTTAAAACTCTTCTTGCCTTAGCTGTTGTGTGATGGGCAGAGGCTGGAAGAATTTGAGGAGCATGATACGAAAAGCCTAATTTGCCTTGAGTATTAGTTGAAAGATGGCTGTTAATAATACTTCTGGTGAGGACTCAAAGAGGTGAAGAACACGGTGGGAAAAACCGGCATCATCTTAGAGAACTCCTATGTTGTCATAGAAACATAGAAAATGTTTTTATATATTTTTGAGAGAGAGAGAGAGTGAGAGAGAGAGAGCGAGAGAGAGCACAAGTGGGGGTGCGGCAGAGAGAGAGGGAGACACAGAATCCGAAGCTCCAGGCTCTGAGCTGTCAGCACAGAGCCCGGTGTGGGTCTCTGAACCCATGAACCGTGTGATCATGACCTCAAAGTCAGACACTTAACTGACTGAGCCACCCAGGCGCCCCAGAAGTAATTTCAGTTTTATACAAACTCTCACAGAGGGAAAGACACTTTGAAACCAATTCTGTAAGGCCAGAATTACTCTGATACAAAAACAAGATGACAATATTGTAAGAAAAGGAAACTACAGAGCCATACCCTCATGAATATAGACGCAGAATATCTCAATATAATTTAAGAAAACAACATCCAACATTGTATAAAAATAATATATTAAGACTGTATGGAGGTTATCCCATAATTACAAAGGTGCTTTAACATTTGAAAATGAATCGCTATAATTTTCTCTATTAGGACACCAAAAAAGAAAAAAAAAAGATCATTTCAACATATCTGGCAAATGGCATCTGTTCTTGATAAAAACTTTTGGCATTGTAGGAACAAAAGGGAATTCTTCAAACAGATAAAGGGAACCTTATAGAAATTTTTCAAATATCACAGCAACATGCGGAAGAATGAAACTAGACCACTTTCTTACACCATTCACAAAAATAAACTCAAAATGGATGAAGGACCTGAATGTGAGATAGGAAACCATCAAAACCCTAGAGGAGAAGGGAAAAAACCTCTGACTTCAGCTGCAGCAATTTCTTACTTGACACATCTCCAAAGGTAAGGGAATTAAAAGCAAAAATGAACTATTGGGACCTCATTAAGATAAAAAGCTTCCACACAGGGAAGGAAACAATCAACAAAACTAAAAGGCAACCGACAGAATGGGAAAAGATATTTGCAAATAACATAGTGGACAAAGGGCTAGTATCCAAAATCTATAAAGAATTCACCAAACTCCACACCTGAAAAACAAATAATCCAGTGAAGAAATGGGCAGAAGACATGAATAGACACTTTTCTAAAGAAGACATCCAGATGACCAACAGGCACGTGAAACGATGCTCAGCGTCACTCCTCATCAGGGAAATACAAATCAAAACCACACTGAGATATCACCTCACACCGGTCAGAGTGGCTAAAATGAACAAATCAGGAGACCAAAGATGCTGGAGAGGATGTGGAGAAACGGGAACCCTCTTGCACTGTTGGTGGGAATGCAAACTGGTGCAGCCGCTCTGGAAAACAGTGGAGGTTCCCCCCCAAATTAAAAATAGATCTACCCTATGACCCAGCAATAGCACTGCTAAGAATTTACCCGAGGGATACAGGAGTGCTGATGCATAGGGGCACTTGTACCCCAATGTTTATAGCAGCACTTTCAACAATAGCCAACTTATGGAAAGAGCCTAAATGTCCATCAAGTGACGAATGGATAAAGAAGACGTGGTTTATATATACAATGGAATACTACTTGGCAATGGGAAAGAATGAAATATGGCCATTTGTAGCAATGTGGATGGAACTGGAAAGTATTATGCTAAGTGAAATAAGTCAGGCAGAGAAAAACAGATACCATATGTTCTCACTCATATGTGGATCCTGAGAAACTTAACAGAAGACCAGGGTGGAAGGGAAGGGAGAAAAAAGTTACAGAGGGGGAAGGAGGCAAACCATAAGAGACTCTTAAATACTGAGAACAAACTGAAGTTGATGGGGGAGAGGGGGAAGTGGGTGATTGGCATTGAGGAGGGCACCTGCTGGGATGAGCACTGGGTGTTGCATGGAAACCAATCTGACAATAAATTATATATATATATATATACATAATTATATATAATTATAAATAAATAAATAAATAAATAAATAAAATAAAATTTCCAAATATCATAGTTAATACTGAAATACTGAATGCTTTTCCCACAAAGATCAGGAATAAGACAAAGATTTCCACTCTCACTTCCATATTGTGTTGGTGTATCTCACCAGGGCAACAAGGCAAAGAGAAGAAAGGGCATCTAGAATAAAAAGGAAACTATTAGTGGGTGAGCAGAACCAGCACAGTAGGTTGTATGAGCTCAATAAATGTTTGCTGAGTGAATAAAATTGTACTGGGTTTTTGGTAAGAAAGTCACACTATTTTTTTTAGCCTCTTTATCACCCGCTTCACTTTATGCTTCTCCAGCACCACCTGAGTATCCATTTCCCTGTGCGTCACCCATTCTCGGAATGAACTGCACATTTAACAGTCTCTGCAGCTTTGGCAAATGAAAGTTGGCATTTCATTTTGGTGTATATTTCTTTGATCACTATTAAATATGAGCCTCTTTTCATAGGATTGTTATTCATGTGGTTTTTTTCCGCCCTGGAAATTATTTGTTCTTGCTCTTTGCTCGCTTTTTGTGTTGAAGTAGAATCTTATTTATAATGATATTTTATTAAATATGTACCCATGCATATCCATTCACATTTTAGAATCATTTATCACGCTAATTGCCCTTTAACACTTGATAGTATTTATAATATTTTTAAATGATTCATGTTGATCTTTTAAAATACAAAGCCAGGGGTGCCTAGGTGGCTCAGTCGGTTAAGCGTCCGAGTTCAGCTCAGGTCATGATCTCATGGTTTGTGGGTTTGAGCCCCGGGGTCGGGCTCCATGCTGACAGCTCAGAACCTGGACCCTGCTTCAGATTCTGTGTCTGCCTCTCTCTCTGCCCCTCCCCTGCTCGCACTCTGTCTCTCTTTCAAAAATAAATAAACGTTAAAAAAACTTTTAAGTGTGGTTGGCCAAAAGACAAATGGTTGGTTATCGTTCTAGAGAAATTGTTAGGTGTAGTTGGCTTTCAACAATAGCCAGATGTATCTTGCATGTGCTGAAGACAATGATGTGTCTGATTCACTCCTTGCTGACATTTGTTCTGTGAAAGCCTAAGTCTTGCTAACAACTTTTTGTCAGACTCAGTTCTAAAAGCCCTCATTCTTTTTTTTTTTTTTTTAAAAAATTTTTTTTTTCAACATTTATTTATTTTTGGGACAGAGAGAGACAGAGCATGAACGGGGGAGGGGCAGAGAGAGAGGGAGACACAGAACCAGAAACAGGCTCCAGGCTCCGAGCCATCAGCCCAGAGCCCGACGTGGGGCTCGAACTCACGGACCGCGAGATCGTGACCTGGCTGAAGTCAGACGCTTAACCGACTGCGCCACCCAGGCGCCCCTAAAAGCCCTCATTCTGATTTCAGAGAATAATCCCTTGGCTTTCAGTGGAAAATGCCATTATTTTCACATGGGGTAGTTAAGATCAGTGTAATCCCTCAGGAATGGAGGGAAAACCACCTCTCCCCAAACTCTTCCCTCTCTCACCTTGGGGCAAAGAGGTGTTGACCAGAACAGAAATTCTGCCCCCCCCACACCCCCCCAGGAACATGAACAATATATGGCTTATCCGATGTCCCATATGATTTGTTGTCAAAAGAGAAGCATATCTGGATGTGAGGGTAAGAGCTCTAAAGAGAATCTGGAGCAAGAAAATATTGTTCCCAAAATGCTGTAGGTTGAGTATCAGGCCATAAAAGGGTACAGTGAGTGCCAATTTGCAGTGAATAAAAGGAGTAGACATACTTCATAAGCTTTAGAGCCTAAGAGACGTTCCCTAAGATTTCTAAGACAGCCTTAACAATTGATGACAGTATTGGTCCAGGTGATTTATGGTCTGTTAAAGAAAACGGCTCATCCTGTTTTATAGAACTTTTAAAAAATCTGGAAGTTATTTTACCGGCAAAAATGGGTTTGCTTGGGGCACCTGGGTGGCTCAGTCGGCTGAGAAAACGACTTGGGCTCAGGTCATGATCTCATGGTTTGTGAGTTCGAGCCCTGCGTCGGGCTCTGTGCTGACAGCTCAGAGCCTGGAGCCTGCTTCTGATTCTGTGTCTCCCTCTCTCTCTGCCCCCCACCCCCACCCCATGCTCTCTTTCTCTCTGTCTCAGAAATAAACATTAAAAAAAAGTTTTTAAAAATGGGTTTGCTCAAGAATAGCAGAGAATTGCAATCTGGGACAAGCAGGCTACTAGCTAAACCATAGGGATGTCCAATAAAGAAAGGAGAGGAATGCTATTTTAAGGACAAGAAGGAGGAAGTTGAGAAAGGTTGTTTAGAATCAAGTCCACTGAAGAAAACAAGAGTTCAGGGTGATGATGGTTTTTCATTTACTGAGTTGCAGGGGTGGCCAATTTATTATAGAAAATGCAATGTACATCTTTCACTGTTGGAGCCTGTAATTGGTGATTCTTTCCTGTTGACAATTCTTCCTGTAATTGACACGGAGTGGTATAGCTCCCCCTTGTACTCTCCCCTTCTAGCATCCTGAGTCGACATTTGTAAGGGTTCCCTTTATTAATTTTCACAGGACTTTTATTTTTAGGGCTGTGATCTTAACATAAAATTATCGCGGAACATGACGTTAAATTGGGCCGTTTATGGTTATGGTTTATACTGAGGCCCCGAGAAAGAGATGGTAAATACCTACATATTCTACTGAAAGTTATAAAACCACCCATGCAGAAGAAAGTAATATGAAATCTGAGCTCATCACTCAACTGGATGGTATAAAGTGCTGAAAATGATAGGGCTAGATGTCAAAAGTTAGGAAATGATTTCTTTGCAGAAGTTCAGCATTGTGTGAATCTTTTTCCTTTGCTCCCCAGCGTGGAGGTCCGAGTGAGTGAAGCTTCAAGGACACTGTAGGGGAGAGCCTGATGTGTGTTTCCTGGATTGAGGAGTACAGTGGCATGACATTTCTAAGAAATCTAAGAGCTGGAAGCAATTGGCTATTAACCTGAAGCGTCAGAACTGAGGTAAAGAGACTGGCATCTAACGATATTTCCAGTAACAGATGCATGAATACAGGATACATGAATTTGCTAATAGATTAGGTTCTGGAGGGCAGAGCTGGTCTGGAGTCATTTTAATTCTTGTGTGGGAAGAGGGAGGGGGAAAGGGAGCTGGAGTGGGCAAAGTGACCGATAATAGGGCAATACATGGCCCAGATTTGCAGGGCCTGGAGGCAAGGAGCCAGAGGAAAATGCATTTCTTGTATGGTAGGAGATAGGGTAAAATGCCAAATGGTTCCAGTGGAAAGCTTTAGAGAACCTACATAGGGTACTCCAAGGAAAGGAATCTGCTTTGATCATCTATCACGTCCAGCTCCGAACACTTACCAACGCTCACACCCATCCTTCGTATCGACTTTTCTTTGCCAAGCTCTGAGTAGGTGGAATTCAGAACCCTGGCCCGTAAATTAGGGGGACAAAGAGGACGCACGGCACAACTAAACAGAGAAATAGTCAAGAGTATCTTTTCCCCGTTGCCTTATCAACCCTTAACACTTCCAAGGCAGGTTCAAACTAGGGAGGCAGAGAAGCTATAACTCTGAATGAAGGCCTCAGGTTTAATTTTTGGTCTTGGCTGGGGTATAGTAGTTATTAAAATGAAGCTATTCTTGTGAGTGAAAGGATGGGGGCTTTTTTATTACTATTTGTGGCTCGTCGGAGGTTTCATCCAGGGATAGGGAAAGAACCACAGAGCAGGTGTAAGAGGAAGAGTGAGGAGCGATGAGGCAGGGGTTTTTCTTTTTTAATGTTTAATGCTCTTTCTTTTTTTTAATTTTTTTTTTTTCAACGTTTATGTTTGGGACAGAGAGAGACAGAGCATGAACGGGGGAGGGGCAGAGAGAGAGGGAGACACAGAATCGGAAGCAGGCTCCAGGCTCTGAGCCATCAGCCCAGAGCCTGACGCGGGGCTCGAACTCCCGGACCGGGAGATCGTGACCTGGCTGAAGTCGGACGCTTAACCGACTGCGCCACCCAGGCGCCCCTAATGCTCTTTCTTAAAAAAAAATTATTTATTTATTTTTGAGAGACTGGGGGAGGGACAGCGAGATGGGGTGAGAGAGAATCCCAAGCAGGCTCTGAGCTTATTTTTATTATTTTTATTTTCTATTTTTTAATTTTTTAAAATTTACATCCATATTAGTTAGGATATAGTGCAACAATGATTTCAGGAGTAGATTCCTTAATGCTTCTGACCCATTTGGCCCATCCCCCCTCCCACAACCCCTCCAGCAACGCTCTGTTCTCCATATTTAAGAGTCTCTTCCGTTTTGTCCCCCTCCCTGTTTTTATATTCTTTTTGGTTCCCTTCCCTTATGTTCATCTGTTTTGTCTCCTAAAGTCCTCATACGAGTGAAGTGATATGATATTTGTCTTTCTCTAACTGACTAATTTCGCTTAGCATAATACCCTCCAGTTCCATCCATGTAGTTGCAAATGGCAAGGTTTCATTCTTTTTGATTGCCGAGTAATACTCTACTGTGTGTGTGTGTGTGTGTGTATATATATATATATATACATATATATATATGTATATATATACCACATCTTCTTTATCCATTCATCTGTTGATGGACATTTGCGCTCATTCCATTCCATACTTTGGCTATTGTCGATAGTGCTGCTGTAAACATGGGGGTGCATGTGCCCCTTCGAAACAGCATACCTGTATCCCTTGGATAAATACCTAGTAGTGATATTGCTGGGTCATAGGGTAGTTCTATTTTTAATTTTTTGAGGAAGCTCCATACTGTGTTCCAGAGTGGCTGCACCAGTTTGCATTCCCACCAGCAGAGCAAAAGAGATCCTCCTTCTCCTCATCCTTGCCAACATCTGTTGTTGCCTGAGTTGTTAGTGTTAGCCATTGTGACATGTGTGAGGTGGTATCTCATTGTGGTTTTGGTTTGTATTTCCCTGATGATGGGTGATGTTGAGCATTTTTTCATGTGTTGGTTGGCCACCTGGATGTCTTCTTTGGAGAAGTGTCTATTCATGTCTTTGGCCCATTTTCTCACTGGATTATTTGTTTTTTGGGTGTTGAGTTTGATAAGTTCTTTATAGATTTTGGATACTAACCCTTTAAATGATATGTCATTTGCAAATATCTTCTCCCATTCCGTCGGTTGCCTTTTAGTTTTGCTGATTGTTTCCTTCACTGTGCAGAAGCTTTTTATTTTGATGAGGTCCTAATAGTTCATTTTTGCATGTTTCCCTTACCTCTGGTGATGTGTTGAATAAGAAGTTGCTGCGGCCAAGGTCAAAAGGTTGTTGCCTGCTTTCTCCTTGAGGATTTTGATGGCTTCCTGTCTTATGTTTAGGTCTTTCATCCATTTTGAGTTTATTTTTGTGTATGGTGTAAGGAAGTGGTCCAGATTCGTTTTTTGTCATGTTGTTGTCCAGTTTTCCCAGCACCACTTGCTGAAGAGACGGTCTTTATTCCATTGGATATTCTTTCCTGCCTTGTCAAAGATTAGTTGGCCGTATGTTTGTGAGTCCATTTCTGGGTTCTCTATTCTGTTCCATGGATCTGAGTGTCTGTTTTTGTGCCACTACCATATTATATTGAAGATTACAGCTTTATAACACCGCTTGGAGTCTGGGATTGTGATGTCTCCTGCTTTGGTTTTCTTTTTCAAGATAGCTTTGGCAATTCGGGGTCTTTCCTGGTTCATACAAATTTTAGGATTGTTTGTTCTAGCTCTGTGAAGAATGCCGGTGTTATTTTCATAGGGATTGCGAACCAGGTAAGATTATTTAGGAAGAAAAATAATATGTGGAATATTACAAAAGTGGACACATTTTGAAATTTAGAGTAACCGTTTAATAAGTGAAACATTGCACTAGAGCCCTGGGGGAATAATTATATTTATCAAGAGCAGAAATCACAGATGTAACTCTCCCTATTTGTTGATATGAGACTGTTGTCAAAGCTCTCTCATCAATCTATTACCAGAAGACCTCTTAATGCCATGTGAAACCATATAAAAGAAGATGACATATGGGACGTTGTCACAAATGTTTACTATAAAATACATGCATTTAGGATAGTGGATTTGTGTGTTGTGTTTAGAGAGTTGATCAGTGAAATCAAGAGATCAGTACTTGGTCCCCTGTGTAGAGCACCATGACCCACATTTGATTCAGCTCCAGCCATTTTTCCAGGTAGCCCCAGTGCTGAGTTGTCCTGAGTCAAACTGGCTTACACCTGCTCCAGCTCTAGTTAGTCGCCCCAAACCACTAGTCTCACATAGTCTACACAGGGGATTTTCCCACACAGGGACACTCTTTCAAACCTGGGAAGTGTAGCTGTTTTGTCTAATTCATAGAAACAAATACAGGAAGTCAACCAAAACGAGGAGAGAGAGGAATACGCTGCAATGAACGAATGAGACAAAACTTTAGAAAAATAACGAAATGGAAATAAGCAATCTGCTTCATAAAAAATTCATGGCAGTGGTCATAAAGATGCTCACCAGACTTCAGAGAAGAGTGGATAAACTTAGTGAGAGCTTCAGTAAAGAGGTAGAAAATATAAACAAGAAGTGCGGATAGTTGAAGAATACAATAACTGAAGTGAAAAGTACACTAGAGAGAATCAACAGCAGATTAGAGGATGCAGAAGAATGGGTCAGCGAAATGGAAGACAGGGTAATGGAAAGTGTTCAAGCTGAACAGCGACAATAAAAATGAATTTTAAAAAGTGGTGATAAGTTAAGGAACCTCTGGGACAACATCAGGTGTGCTAACATTTGCAGGATATTAGGGATCTCAGAAGGAGAGAAGAGAAAAAAAGGGTGAGAAAACTTATTTGAAGAAATAAGAGCTGAAAATTCTCCTAATCTGGGGAAGGAAACGGACAGCCAGGTGCAGGAGGCACAGAGATGGCCCAAACAAGATGACCTCAAGGACGTCCACACCAAGACACATAATAATGAAAATGTCAAAATTGAAACATAAACAAAGAACCTTAAGAGGCAAGAGAAAAGCAACTTGTTATGCACAAGAAGAAGCCCATCAGGCTATCAACTGATTTTTCAGCAGAAATTTTGCAGGCCAGAGGGGAGTGGTATGATATATTCAAAGTGCTGAAAGAAAACAACCTACAACAAAGAATACTCTGCCTGGGAGAATTATTCATAATTGAAGGAGAAGTAAAGTGTTTCCCAAACAAATAACCGTTAAAGGGGTTCATCACCATTAAACTGGCCTTATAAGAAATGTTAAATGGACTTCTTAAGGTAGAAAAGAAAAAACCATAGCTAGAAGTGAGAAAATTGTAAAAGAAAAAATTCCATGGGTAAAAGCAAATATAGTAAAGTAGTAGGTTAATTACTTATATAGCTAGTATGCAGGTTAAACCATAACAGTAGCAAAATCAATTATATCTAAGAAATTAGTTAAGGGATTCATAAACTAAAAAGATGTAGAATATTACATTATATACATAAAGCATGGAGAGGGAGAGTAAAAATGTAACACTTTAAGAATGGGTTTGAACTTAAGTGATCATCTATTTAATATAGACTGCTATACTTAGGATCTTATATACGAATTTCATAGTCATCAAGAAGCAAAACCTATAATAGAGACACACAAAAAAGAGAGAAAGGAATCCAAGCATAACATAAAAGGAATAACATAACATGAATCACAAGGGAAGAGAGCAAGAGAAGAACAGAGAACTGCAAAAACATCCGGAAAACAATGAACAAAATGGCAACTTGTACATACCTATCAACCATTACTTTAAATGTAAATGGTCTAACTGCTCCAATCAAACGCATAGGGTGGAAGAATAGAGAACAACAATAATAGACTCATCCATTTCTGCCTACAAGAGACTCACTTCAGACTTAAAGACACATACAGATTAAAAGTGAAGGGATGGAAAAAGATATTCCATGCAAATGGAAGCAGAAAAAAAAAAAAAGCTGGAGCAGCAGTACTTAGGCAAAATAGACTTTAAAACAAAGGCTGCAACAAGAGACACAAAAGGCATTACATAACGATAAAGGGATCAATCCAATAATAGGATATAACATTGTAAATATCTATGCATCCAACATAGGGGTGCCTAAATATATAAAGCAAATATTAACAAATATAAAGGGAAAATTAAAAATAATATGATAGTGGCAGGGGACTTTAATATCCCACTTGTATCAATGGATAGATCATCCAGGCAAAAACCAACAAGGAAACGGTGCTTTTGAACAACACATTGGGCCAGAGAGATGTAACAGACATACAGAACATTCCATCCCCAAACAACGTAATACACATTCTTTTCAAGCACACATGAAACATTCTCCAAGATAGATCACAAGTTAGGCTATGAAACAAATCTCAATAAATGTAAGAAGATTGAAATCAAATCAAGCAATTTTTCCAATCACAATGGTACGAAACTAAAAATCAATTATGAGAAAAAAAACCTGGGAAAAAACGCAAACACCTAGAGGCTAAACAACATGCTACTAAGCAGCCAATAGGTCAATGAGGAAATCAAAAAAGAAATAAAAAAAACAACAACCTGGAAACAAATGGGAAAATGGAAACACAACATTTCAAAATCTTTGGGATGCAGCAAAAGCAGTTCTAAGAGGGGTGTTTATAGCAATACAGGTGTACCTCAAGAAACAAAAATCTCAAATAAACAAAGTAACCTTCCACCTAAATGAACTAAAAAGAACAAAAAAGGGGCGCCTGGGTGGCTCAGTCAGTTAAGCATCTGACTTCCGCTCACGTCATGAGATTGAGCCCCGTGTTGAGCTCCAATCTTGCTTAAGACTCTCCCTATCCTTCTCCCTCTGCCCCTTCCCCCCTCAAAAAAAAAAAAAAAAAAAAAAAAGAGCATAGGCCCATTAAAAGCATTTTCCCAGAGAAGACATAGAGATGGCCAAGAGACACACGAAAAGATGCTCAACGTCAGTAGTTATCAGGGAGGTGGAAATCAAAACCACAATGAGATATCACCTCACACTAGTCAGAATGGCCAGCGTCAAAAAGACGGGAAATAACAAACAGTGGTGAGGATGTGGAGAAAAGGGAACTCTTGTGCGCTGTTGGTGGGAATATAAATTGGTGCTGCCGCCATGGAAAACCCTACTGAGTTATTTTTCACTCAGAAAAACGAAACTATATTGCACACCTGAAACTAATAAAACACTATGTTATCTAACTGGAATTCAAATAAAACTTAAAAAATCACAACAAAGTAAAAATAGAAATACCATATGATGCAGTAATTCTACTTCTGGGTATTTACCCAAAGTAAACGAAAACACTAATTTGAAAAGGTATAGACACCCCTATGTTTATAGTAACATTATTCACAATAGCCAAGATATGGAAGCAGCCCATGTTCATTGATTGATCGAATGGAGAAAGAGGATTACACACACACACACACACACACACACACACACACACTGGAATATTAGCCATAAAAAAGAAGGAGACCTTGCTGTTTGTGACAACATGGATGGACCTACATGGTATAGTGTTAAGTTAAATAAGTCAAAAAGAAAAAGACAAATGCCATAAGATTTCACCTATATGTGGAATCTTAAAAACAAAACAAATGAACGAATAAATAAAAAACAAATATAAATCAGAAAACTATAGACTTAACTGGGGTTGCCAGAGGGGAGTTCAGTGAGGGATGGATGAAATAGGTGAAGAGATTAAGAGGTACAAACTTCCAGGTTAAAATAAGCCAAGAGGATGAAAAATACAGCATGGGGGAATATACTCTATAATATTGCAATAATTTTGTGAGGTGACTGATGGTAACTGCATTTATTGTGGTGAGCATTTCATATTGTATACAATTGTCAAATCACCCTATTGTACAGCTGAAACTAACAT
The DNA here is from genome assembly GCF_018350155.1 of Leopardus geoffroyi. Classification (NCBI taxonomy): domain Eukaryota; kingdom Metazoa; phylum Chordata; class Mammalia; order Carnivora; family Felidae; genus Leopardus; species Leopardus geoffroyi. The sequence continues at coordinate 106,879,130 of NC_059329.1, forward strand.
TATATTGTATGTCAACTATACTTAAAAAAAAGACCTAAGAAAAAGAGATTTGTACTTGAGTCTGAATTATCAAGGTAAAGACCAAACTTATTTGAAAGGAATATGGGGTTCCAATACATCAAGGTTGCAGATAGACTGCACAAGAGCCGTTCAGCTTTGTCTGGGTTTAAAGGCCTTGAGGAATATGTTTTAGCTCAAGCAGAAGACAGCACAGAAACCATTTATTTCAGTGCAGGGACTGATAGAAAGTTCAGAGTGGAGAGAGAGAGAGAGAATATGGAATTAAAAAAAAAGGATAAACAAGAAGGGAATTCTGTATGTCAGGGAGTGGCAGGAAAAGGGTTCTTTCTGGAGTCGATGTGGACAAAATTACATGAGCTGATACAAAATTCCTGGTAGTATTAACATATGGACAAGCATTAGTTTTGGATATCTTCTCTGAAACAATTGATACCTAAGTATATTTCAGTCATTATAAGTCTTGTAAAATGCTTGAAATGTTTGTATATATTTGACTATTTTTACAATATATATTTTACTATTGTGTCTGTATCAGAGAACTTGTAATGGAATAGAATTGTGTTTTTTTTATTTTATTTTTTTTTCAACGTTTATTTATTTTTGGGACAGAGAGAGACAGAGCATGAACGGGGGAGGGGCAGAGAGAGAGGGAGACACAGAATCGGAAACAGGCTCCAGGCTCTGAGCCATCAGCCCAGAGCCTGACGCGGGGCTCGAACTCACGGACCGCGAGATCGTGACCTGGCTAAAGTCGGACGCTTAACCGACTGCGCCACCCAGGCGCCCCGGAATAGAATTGTTTTTTAAAAAAGAGCTATGATTGAGGGAGGTAAACCATAAGAGACTCTTAAATACAGAGAACAAACTGAAGGTTGACGGAGGTGGGGAGAGTGGGTGATGGGCATTAAGGAGGGTACTTGTTGGGATGAGCACTGGGTGTTCTATGTAAGTGATGAATCACTGGGTTCTCCTCCTGAAGCCAAGACTACACTGTATGTTAACTAACTTGAGAATAAAAATAAATAAAAAATTTTAAAAAAAGTAAAAAGAGCTATGATTGAGGACATGATGGAAAGGCAATCATTGGAAAACTGAGAAATAAAAATACGGTAACTATATATAACAAGACTCTAAATATCCTAAATAGATTCTCATGGTTCTGGTTGCCAGAGGATCAGAGGGAGGAACGACTAGGTAGAGCACAGGTCATTTTTAGAGAGATGCTCAATGGTGGATGCATAACATTCTACATTTGCCCCTAAGACCATACAACACAAAGACTGTGCCCATTAAACTCTGAACTTAATAATGTATCAATATTGGCCAATCCATTGTAACAAATGGGCACATGTTGGGATGAGCACCGGGTATTGTATGGAAGTGATGAAGCCCTAAATTCTACTCCTGAAACTAATATTACACTACATGGGAACTAACTGGAATTTAAATAAAAACTTGAAATACAAAAATTGCAATACACCTACCACATTTATACAAGACATTAACAATACGGGCAAGTGTGAGAGAGGGGGAAATTAGAATCCTCTATTTCTACTCAGTGTTTCTGTGAAACTAAACTTGCTCTAAAAATTAAAGCCTGGTTGTGAAGAAAAGTTCTCATGGTAAAGGGACATATATCAAGGTTAGAGATAGGCGTGGTGTTAGGAATGTTGTGGGAGTCAGGGAGTCTATCACTGGGAAAGAGAATAGGGTAAAAGGTGGAGCTCACCACAGAAAGCTATGGAGTAGTAAGAAGCAACAGACCGGGTATACACACAGGAATGCACGCAGACCTCGAAAATCTATTGGTGAATAGTAAAAAGTAAGAAAGAGATTGGATAAATAACATGATGCCTTTTATGTACATTAAGATACCTGCATACCCCATGATAGTACACATTTATGATAACATATACAAATAAAGAGATAACTAATTAGGAAGCACATGAGAATGGTCTCTATGGTGAAGGATGGGAATGAAGACAAATGTGAATACATATATTCAATTTTAGTATATGTGCTACCTAAGTGAGCACGAATACATGTATTCAGATATGCATATAAGAAAGAAGTCTTGGGGTGCCTGGGTGGCTCAGTTGGTTGGGCGTCCAATCTTGCAGTTCGTGAGTTCAAGCCCTGCGTTGGGCTCTGAGCTGACAGCTCGGAGCCTGGAGCCTGTTTCGGATTCTGTGTCTCCCTCCCTCTGCCCCTTCCCCACTCATGCTCTGTCTGTCAAAAATGAATAAATGTTAAAAAAAAATTTTTTTTTCTTTTTTTGGGGCGCCTGGGTGGCGCAGTCGGTTAAGCGTCCGACTTCAGCCAGGTCACGATCTCGCGGTCTGTGAGTTCGAGCCCCGCGTCAGGCTCTGGGCTGATGGCTCAGAGCCTGGAGCCTGGAGCCTGTTTCCGATTCTGTGTCTCCCTCTCTCTCTGCCCCTCCCCCGTTCATGCTCTGTCTCTCTCTGTCCCAAAAATAAATAAACGTTGAAAAAAAAAATAAAAAAAAAATTTTTTTAAATTAAAAATAAAAAAATGGTGATCACATGGTGAGTTATTGCTTTAGGCGGGGTTGAATCTACTTGATATCTAGCTGCACTTCTTTCCTGAGTTACCTCTTCCACTCTCATAATTATAAAAATATTTATATGCTAATAACATCCAAGCGGATACCTAGCCTTGACCTCTTCTGTGACCTTAATATCCATAAAAGCACATATCTGCCTGAACCTCCGTATGCATGTCTGTTCGGGAACTCCAACTCAGGAAGTCAAAACACACATCTTGATTATCTCCCCAAATTTGCTTCTATCCTAGTGTTCTCCCACCTTGTATACTGGCATCAGAATTTACTCATTTGTTCAGGCCAGAGCCTATATTCCCTTGGATACATCTATTTCTCTCACTAGAAGCTCTCCAATTGTAAAAAAACCCCAAAAAAACCAAAAACAAAAAAACAACCCCGCCCCCCCCCCCCAAACCAATAATAATCGAAACCACTACCAAGTTTTATTGCCTCTACCTCTAAAACATTTCCCCAGTCCAGCTACGTCTTATCATCTTCATGGACACCTCTTAAATTTACTCCCCTGCCATTTCTTTTCTGGACGATTTCAATAGTCTCCCGAATGGTTCCTGCTACCCCTCAGTGGAGAGGTGTGACTTTTAAAAGGCCATGTTATCAAATTTCCCTTGAAAAAATAAAGGCTGGGATATAGAACAGGAGTAAACAAGGAGTCAGGGAAGAGATCTTTGAGGAGGTAATATCTGAATTTGAGAAATTAGAAGGTATAGGATGAGCAATGTAGAGGGAAGAGAGTGTTTGGGGCAGAAGAAATGGCAAGTGTGAAAACTGTGAGGAGGTAACCAGCTTGATGTTCTGAAGATTAGCAGGGAACGGGAGAAGGTGGTAGGAGATGAGGTGGGAAAGGGATGCAGGGGCCAGATCTCATGCCTGGCAGGGCTTGCTAAGAAACTTGGATTTTAGGGGCGCATGGGTGGCTCAGTTAAGCATCCGACTCTTGATTTCGGCTCAGGTCACGATCTCATGGTTTGTGGGATCACAGGCAGTGCAGAGCCTGCTTGCAATTCTCTCTCCCCCCCATCTGCCCCTCCCCTGCTCTCTCTTTCTTTCTCTCAAAATAAATAACCATTAAAAAAAAAGTCTTGGATTTTATTTTAAGTACACTGGAATATCATTGGAGCGTCACGGGGGTCCTGGGGTAAGAGAGACAGAAAGAAGTTCAAGCTTGAAAAGCCTGGCAAGTGGATGAAATGTGTAACATTAACAATAGTCAAATACTTGCGGGTGCTGCCTTTTAAAGGCAGGAGCTACACATTCTCAGAAGTTTTCCAACAGAAACCGGATGGTTATTAATCAGAAGTGCTGGGCTGCTTTTCATCTGACAGGGAGCAGAACTCAGTAACTTCAAAGTTCCTTTGAATATCTTCTAAAATATCCTTTCCAATTTAACATCTGGTAAGATGATCTGAGCCATAGGTATTGAAATCAACCCTCTTACAACTGGTCTTCTGGCTGCCACTGTTATCTCTTACTCAAGTTATCCTTCCAACCCAACTGTCGCATCCCCGTTATTATTATATCTCTTATTAAACATTTCGTGGGGGTTAGCTGGAGTCTGAACACTGGGGAAAGTGGTACACACTGGCTCAGAGGCTGGACTCTGATCCGAAGATCTACATAGGCAATGTTTAACGGTGACCAACTCAAAGGTCACAATTTTTAGTTAACACTACCAAGTGGCATCACACTGATGGACGGATGTTCAGGGGCATATAAAGTTCCCTTAGTGCTCTCATGGGTGACAGCAATGGTTGACTGCCTCCTTCAAAAGGAGCTCTGTCAAGATGTAGGAGGTCCCAAACTTCTCATTTCCCCAAGCCATGTCCTCCTGGGTTCCTAATATTATTTACCTTACATGGTTACAAATATTATGTATTAAAGCTATTTCACGGAGATCAGCACCCAGGTGACAGGTGCAATATCTTACCATCCCATCGGTGCCACATTGCTACACAACCCACAGATTGTGTAAAGATTATTACTTGTTGCACATGAATACCTGCATTGTAGGTATGCAGTGATGACCAGTCTGGCAGCATTCAAAACCATTTATCTTACTGGTCTAGGTAGTTGAGAACATTTTCAAGGCCAATTAATAATAATAATAATAATAATAATAATTCATAAATTTGCGCTTTCAAACATGTTGGTACTTTCTGCCTCAAAACCTCGTCCTCTCCCTGCATTCAAATAACTCCTAGACATAAACCTTGTGGCCTGGCATCAGCTTTGAAAATCCCTCCCTGAAACTTCTTTCAATCTGAGTTAGATGCCTTTCTCTGACCTCCTTCAGGCAATACAAGGAACACATTTATCACACCACACTATAATTTATTAAGTACTCTCATTAGGTTGTGGCTCCCTGGAGTCAGAGATAGAGGTCGGCACATAGCATGATGCAGAACCTACAGTGAGATCTCAGTAAAGGTTTCTTTTTTAAATTTCAATGTTAGTTAACATACAGCGCAATATTGGTTTCAGGAGTAGAATTCAGAGATTCATCATTTACATACAACACCCAGTGCTCATCCCAACGAATGCTCATCCCTCCTTATTACCCATCACCTATCTAGTCCATCTTCCACCCACCTCCCTCCATCGACCCTCAGTTTGTTCTCTATCATAAAGAGACTCTTGTGGTTTGTTTCCCTCCCTTCTCTTTATCTCCCTGCTCCTTCCCTGTGGGGGGCCGGGCCCCGGTGCCAGGCTGAGACCGGGTCGAGCAACGGTTCCCCGTCGACTCAGCCAACCCGGTGGTTCCCCCTCCCATTCCCCCACTTTCAAGGGCATACGAAAGCCTTGTCAAGGCTGAGAAAGTTAATTCCTGAAGCCTGTGCTCTGCAGGTGTTGGCAGTAATGCTACCTCCCTTTTTTCTACCCCGGGTCAAATAGAAACAAACATGGGAACTGTATTTTGCTAGCAATCTATCAACAAAGACTTGTGACCCGTTCAGAAAGTTCACAAGGTACACAGAACTAAATGTTTTGGCTGGCAGTGATCATGTGAAACCTGTTTATTCTTAGAATGACCTGATCCATAAGAGTCTTATAAAAGATTGTGTACAGCAACAATAAAGCCGTCACTTGGGCCATCAGCCCAGGGGACCCTCCTGTTCCCAAACTGTCTTCTCTTCTCTCTTTTTTTTCTTACATTCCCCTACCCTCAGGACCCTGATCTCGGTGTTTGTTGCGCCGGTTGCAACACTTCCCTAGAATAAACTTAACTCAGCGCCCCAGCTATAAATAGGAATTGGGCCACTGATTTTCATGACTGAGATTCACATATCGGTTCCCACTGGAAGAGGAGGAAAGCAGCACAGCAGTTTTAGAAGAGTTGAAACCCTTTAGTAGACATTGACTCCAAACTCTTACATGTGATGGATGGGATCCTCTCCCTTGTGGTCCTGCCTTTGTTTCCAACCACTCTCCCCTGGTGTCTCACAGCTAGAATACTGAGCTTGCTTCAACGCTTGAAATGAGGCTGGTTCACTCTCTTGTGCCTCATATCCTCTGAATCATTTGCATCCATTTGCCTGTATATCTCTATTCATTTTCCTCTTAGACCACCAATTCCCTTTGTTGCATTAACTTATACACATTTTTCAGGTATTGTGCCCAACACAATTTTTTCAAGAAACCTACTCTCATCCTATAGGTAATACAGAAGCCCTGCCTTGGACTTCACTTAGCAATCTACATTCACCTTTATGGTAACTCTTATCTTTGGCCACACATCAAATCACTTGAGAAAGCTTAAAAAGTGCTGGTGCCTGGATCCTTTGCCCAGAAGTTCTGATTTGCTCTACTCTGGAAATCAGTTTTCAATGAGTATTGAGAACCACTGATCTAGCGTAACATTACTTACATTTCTTTTTAATGTTTATTTGTTTTTGAAAGAGAGGGAGAGAGGGAGAGATAGAGAGAGAGAGAGACACACACAGAATCTGAAGCAGGCTCCAGGCTCTGAGCTGTCAGCCCAGAGCCCAACGTGGGGCTGGAGCCCATGGACCGTGAGATCATGACCTGGGCTGAAGTCCGGTGCTTATCTGGCTGAGCCACCCAGGCTCCTATAGCATAACATTACTTTTTAAATTATAGGTCTCTCTCAGTAGATTGAATGATGTGATAGCAGGCACGTGTTTAGATTGTTCACTAACCTCAATACCAATACTCTTGACTGTCATAGTATAGATAAACAATTACTATCTGCTGAACGAATGAAGAAAAGTCTGGCTGCAATGTCCACGTTGGGACTAAATGTATAAAGCAAGTCTCTTTTTTGTGTAGTTCTTTTTTAAATTTATTTTTAATTATTTTTAATCTTTATTTATTTTTGAGAGAGAGACAGAGAGTGAGCAGGGGAGGAGCGGAGAGAGAGGGAGACACAGAATCCAAAGCAGGCTCCAGGACCTGAGCTGCCCGCATAGAGCCCAACAAGGGGCTCGAACTCATCAACCGTGAGATCATGACCTGAGCCGAAGTCAGACGCTCAACCGAATGAGCCACCCAGGCGCCCCAATTTTTTGTGTATTTCTAAACACTTTGATCATATAAGTGGAAGATTTAAATGGGACTTCTTACCTCAATTACAATGGTGACAGGGAATAAGCTTTGGTCATACACCCAGCATTCCACACAGGGCTCTATGTCTGGCCCACTCGTGTTGCAGAAGGTACCATTCAGGTGAAGGAACTGCCCCTGGGGATGGATGAAGCGATGGCATTTCTCTGGCTTCGTGTTTGAGTCCAGTGGGATGGAGATTCTCGGGAGTACCTCTTGGCTGAAGATCCCAGTGCTGTTAGCAGAGACCGTGTCATTGTGAAGGATGTGGACCCAGCAGCAGTGACCAGGGATGGCTGCAGTGAAGTTCTCCAATAAAATATGAGTTTTCACTACGAGGCTGGAGATACAAAGGAAAATTATCTGAAGGATCTGGAATCTCCCCAGGCCTCCAACTTGATCCAGGAGGCACTGAAGGGCCATGGAGGCTGAAGAGCCGATCTGTAAGAGATGGCACTATGACTTTACTGAAATAAGTTCAAAGGGAGAAAATATTTCCTTTCGCTATGTCACACTAAGTGCATATATTTTTTAATGATTATTTATTTTGAAAGAGAGAGAGAGTGTGTGTCTGTGTGCACACATGAATGAAGGAGGGGCAGAGAGAGAGGGAGAGAGAATTCCAAGCAGGCTCCCTGCTGTTAGCACGGAGCTGGACATGGGCCTTGAAGCCAGGAACCATGAGATCATGACTTGGGTTGAAATCAAGAGTCAGAAGCTCAACCGACTGAGCCACCCAGGTGCCCCCACACTAAGTGCATATGGATCCTGACCCCACTTTCTCCTTAGTGGGCCCTGCCTGACCGACACAGAAGAGTAGTGGGAGGTTTTACCCCAAGTCTTTTGAGGCAGCTAGATAGTTTCCATAAAGTCACAGATACATGTATCTGGCAAAGAGACTTAGCTGTTGACAACTAAACTTGCTTAAAAGCTACTCAGTGAATGATCCTGACCTTACAGGCTCTTCGGAAGTCAGTAGAGTTTAGAAGGAAATATCCCTGTTTGGCATATAACCTAAAACACACCTGTTCAATCATCTAGTATTTTCAGAAAAGGGATGTATGGAGGCCCAAGGGTGAACTTCTTTGTGATACGCCTGTGTAAAGAGCAGAGAGCAGGGATTTGTCTTGATTAGAACTGCATTTTTATTAAAGATTAAAGAAACCCATCCTCAGTTAAATCAAAGTGGAATGGGGGCGCCTGGGTGGCGCAGTCGGTTAGGCGTCCAACTTCAGCCAGGTCACGATCTCGCGGTCCGTGAGTTCGAGCCCCGCATCAGGCTCTGGGCTGATGGCTCAGAGCCTGGAGCCTGTTTCCGATTCTGTGTCTCCCTCTCTCTCTGCCCCTCCTCCGTTCATGCTTTGTCTCTCTCTGTCCCAAAAATGAATAAACGTTGAAAAAAATTAAAAAAAAAAATAAATCAAAGTGGAATGTTGTGAACGAATGCTAACTTTTGGTAACTGAAGTCCTGCTACAGTTTAAATCACACCGTAACAGCGGTTTTAAGATTTTTGAAATGAGGAAATTTCAAAATGGGGGAAGGAAATTGTATTTTTCCTGTAATGGTTTGTTTTCCCAGAGTTACTGAGTCATCCGAATAGCATTTTGGACTAACTTTCTTTGCTATTGCTGTAAATAAACCAATGTCATGTGTTTATATGTATTTGTGTATTATATTTTTAAGTTTCTAAGTGAAACTTGAGGTCAGTGTTTCAAGGTCTTATAATCCAGTTAATAAGAGATAGATACATAAATAATTACACTGCAATGTCGTAAGATAATTATAAGAGAAATACACAATGTGCTGTGGAAAAATGAAAAAGACAACGTTTCAGGATTCCCGGGGAGACGCCATGGGCCAAGGAAATGGTCTTTATAGAAGTGAACTTTTAACTACTCTTGAAGGAAGATTCTTGAGACAATAAAGCAGTAGGTGAACAATTGAAAAAAAAAACAGTTTATAACCAAGAGAATAATAAGCATACAATCATAGGAAAAGGTAAATAATATTTGTGCACTTATAAGATATTCAAAAGATGGAATCTACAGGATATACAGGGCAATAATGGCAGAAGGTAGGTTGATTTTTAAAAATCTTTAGAATTTATTCTGCAGACTAGAGTTTCTTATTCTTTTTAAAAATTTTTTAAAGTTTTTATTTAAAATCCAGTTAGTTAACATACAGCGTAATATTAGTGGCAGGTGCACGATATAGTGATTCAACAGTTCCTTGCATCACCTGGTGCTTACCATGACAAGTGCCCTCCCTAATCCCCATCACCTATTTGCCCATCCCCCTGCCCACCTCCCCTCTGGTAACCGTCCGTTTGTTCTCTATAGTTAAGAGTCTATTTCTTGGTTTGCCTCTCTCTCTCTTTTTTCCCTTTGCTCATTTGTTTTGTTTCTTAAATTCCACAGATGAGTGAGATAATATGGTACTTGTCTTTCTCTGACTGACTTATTTTGCCTAACACAATACTCTCTAGCTCTACCCATGTCATTGCAAATGGCAAGATTTCATGCTTTTTTGTGGCTGAGTAATATTTCATTATATGTATAATATATAATATTCCATTATTTATATCTATATCTATCTATCTATCTATCTATATCTATATCATGCCACATATATATATGCCACATATTTATCCATTCATCAGTCAATGGACACTTGAGCTGTTTCCATGATTTGGCTGTTGTAGATAATGCTGCTATAAACATCGGGGTGCATGTATCCTTTTAAGTTAGTATTTTTGTATTCGTTGGGTAAATAGTCAGTAGTGCAATTGCTGGATTGTAGGGTAGTTTTATTTTTAGTTTCTCGAGGAACTTCCATACTGTTTTCCAGAGTGGCTGCACCAGTTTGCCTTCCCACCAACAGTGGGAGTCCCCTTTCCCACTGGGAAAGAGGGCTCCCCTTTCTCCACATCCTTGCCAACACCTGTTGTTTCTTGTGTTCTTGATTTTAGCCATTCTGACAGGTGTGAGGTGATAGCTCATTGAAGTTTTGAATTATATTTCCCTGATGATCAGGGAATGATCATGATGTTGAACATGGTCATGATGTTGAACACCTTCTCATATGTCTGTTGCCCATCTGGATGTCTTCTTTGGAGAAATGTTTATTCATCTCTTCTGCCTATTTTTAATTGATTATTTGTGTTTTTGGGTGTTGAGCTTGATAAGTTCTTTATAGGCTTTAGATACTAACCCTTTATCAGACATGTCATTTGCAAACATCTTCTCCCATTCCATCAGTTACCTTTTAGTTCTGTTGATTGTTTCCTTTGATGTGCAGAAGCTTTTTGTTTTGATGAAGTCCCAATAGTTTATTTGTTTATTTAATTTATTTTGTTTCCATTGCCTCAGGAGACATATCTAGAGAGAAGTTGCTACAGCTGATGTCAAAGAGGTCACTGCTTGTGTTATCTAAGATTTCAATGGTTTCCTGTCTCTCATTTAGGTCTTACATCCATTTTGAGTCTATTTTTGTGTATGGTGAAAGAAAGTGGTCCAGTTGCATTCTTCTGGATATTGCTGTCCAGTATTCCCAGTACTATTTGTTGAAGGAACTTGTCTTCTTCCCTTTGGATATTCTTTCCTGCTTTGTTGAAGATTAATTAACCATATAGTTGTGGGTTCATTTCTAGGTTTTCTATTCTGTTCCATTGACCTGTGTGTCTATTTTTGTGCCAGTATCATACTGTTTTGATCACCACAGCTTTGTAATATAACTTGAAGTCCAGAACGTGATGTCTCCAGCTTTGCTTTTCTTTGTCAAGGTGGTTTTGGCTATTCAGAGTCTCATTCTTGAATTTCAAATTCATCACTTGTGGGACACCTTAGAAAGTAGATCTATGTCCAGCCTGCAGAGATTCCTTTTCAGGAAATGACTTAAATGGAACAATTGCAAAGATGAAATTTCTTGAATCATTGGGTGCTATTGTAAAGCTTTTGAAAGAGGGATATCTTAGTCTTCTAGGGCTACCATAACAAAATTACACAGACTGGGTGGCTTAAACAACACAAAGTATTTTGTTTCAGTTCTGTTGTTAGAAACAACAGAAAGTTAGAAACTAGAAATCAACAAGAAAGATAAAGCTGGTTCTATTTGCTTTTATTTTGTTCTTTTTTAGGTTTTTAATTTAAATTCCAGTTAATTAACATACAGTATAATATTAGTTTCAGGTGTACAATTTAGTGATTCAACACTTCCATACAATACCCAGTGCTCATCATGACTAGTGCACTCCTTAATTCCCATCACCTACTTCACCCATCCCCCCCACCCTGACTCTAGCATGTATGAAGCTATTATATCTGAGATCCTCTGTTTCTCTACCTATAAAATGGAAATAGTATGACTGGCCTTATCTCTCAAAGTGTTTATGAGGACCAAATCAGATCTGAAAGCACAGCATAAATATTAAAATATCACAGACAAAACAAACTTGTATAGGAATGTTCATAGCAGCATTATTCATAATAGCCAAAAAGTGAACATAACTAACTCAAAGATCCATCAATCAGTGAATGGATAAACAAAAATAACATAGCTATATTTAGCCATAAAAAGGAATGAAATGCTGATGCATGTTACAATGTGGATGAACCTTCAGAACTTTATACTAAGTGATAGAAGCCAGAAACAAAAAGCCACCTTATATGATTCCACGTATATGAAATGTCCAGAGGAATCCACAAGGAAATCATATTAGTGGTTTCAGGGCAGGGGGTGAAGGGGATAGGGAGGATTAGGGAGTCACTGCTAATGGGGACAAGGCTGATGAAAATGTTTTGAAATTAAGGCCATGGAGATGGCTGCATGGCTCTGTGAATATACTAGAAGCCACCGAACTGTACACTCTAAAAGGATCAGTTTATAGCACATGAATTATATTTCTATTTTAGAAATTCTACAATAAAAATACGTTATACAAATATTAAAGGAAAAAGAAAACTGGAAAGTTTAAAAGCACGTGGAAACTAGACAACATACTCCCGAACAACCAAGGGGCCAAAGAAGAAATCGAAAGGAAAGTAAAAACAATCTTGAAACAAACAGAAATGAAAACACAACACACCAAAACCTATGGATGCTGCAAATCAGTTCTTAGAGAAGTTTAAAGAAATGCAAGCATATATTAAAAAACAGAAAAGTCTCGAGCAACCTAATTTTACATCACAAAGAACTAGAAAAAGAAGAACAAATTAAGCCACGGTTTGTTATAGAAGGAAGGATATAATAGAGCAGAATGGAAATAAATGAAATAGAGACTAGAAAAACAATAGAAAAGGGATGAGCACTGGGTGTTGTATGTAAGTGATGAATCACAGGACTCTACCCTCGATATCAAGAGCACACTGTATATACGCTGTATGTTAGCTAACTTGGCAATAAATTATATTAAAAAAAAAAGAAAAAAGAAAAACAATAGAAAAGATCAAGATCAATGACTAAGAGCTGTTTTTTTTTTTTTTTTGAAAATGTGAACAAACTGACAAACGTTTTGCTAGACTACTCAGAAAAAAAAGAAGACTAAGACACAGAAATGAAAGAGGAGGCGTTTCAACTGATACTACATGAAAACATAGGATCAGGAGACTGCTGTGAACAATTATATGCCAATAAATTAGATAACCTAGAAGAATGGGTAGATTCTAAGAAACATACAGTCTACTAAGACTGAATGAAAGAAATAGAAAACTTGAACAGACCAATAATGAATAGAGGGATTGAATCAGTAATCAAAAATTTCCCAGTACAGAAAAGCCCAGGACCAGATGGCTTTACTGGTGAATTCTACCAAAAACTTGAAGAAGAATTAATGCCAATCCTTCTCAAACTCTTCAAAACATTGAAGACAAGGGAACGCTCCCAAACTCATTTTATGAGACCAGCAGTACCCTGATACTAAAGCCAAATAAGGACACTGCAAGAAAACAATAGACCAATACCCTTGATGAATATAGATGTAAAAATTCCTAGCAAAATAGTAGTAAACAAAATTCAACAACACATCAAAGGATTATATTCCATAACCAAGTGGGATGCTAGGATGGTTCAACATAAACAAAACATTAAATATGATATACCACATTAATAAAATAAATGATAAAAATTATAGGACACCCTCAATAGATGTAGACAAAATACTTGGCAAAATTCAACACGGTTTCATGATAAAAAACCCCAACAAATTGAGTATAGAAGGAACATACCTCCACATAATAAAGGTCATATGTGAAACACCCACAGCTAACATCATAGTCAACAGTAAAGGGCTAAAAACAAACTCTTCTTCTAATGTCAGGAACAAGGCAAAGTTGCCTACTCTCAACACTCTTATTCAACATAATACAGGAAATCCTAGATAAAGCATTCAGGCAAGATAAAGAAATAAAAGGAATTCAAATTGGAAAGGAAGAAGTAAAGTTGTTGTCTGCAAATGATATAATCTTATATATAGGAAATCCTAAAACTCAACCAAAGAATTTTGGAACTAATCAAGGAATTCAATAGTCCACCCACAGGTATTAGTGGCATTTCCATACACTAACAATGAATTATATGAAGAAAAAAAAAATCCCATTCATATTAAAATAAAAAACAATAAATATTTAGGAATTAGTTTAACCAAGGAAGAGAAAGATCTGTACAATGAAAAACATAAGACACTGATGAAAGAAATTAAAGAAGACACAAATAAATAGAATGATACTACTTGCTCACGAATGGGAAAAATTAACATTTTTAAATGTCCATACTATCTAAAGCCATCTATAGATTTAAATTTTTTTTTTTCAACGTTTATTCATTTTTGGAACAGAGAGAGACAGAGCATGAACGGGGGAGGGGCAGAGAGAGAGGGAGACACAGAATCGGAAACAGGCTCCAGGCTCCAGGCTCTGAGCCATCAGCCCAGAGCCCGACGCGGGGCTCGAACTCACGGACCGCGAGATCGTGACCTGGCTGAAGCCGGACGCTTAACCGACTGCGCCACCGAGGCGCCCCATGCCATCTATAGATTTAATGCAATCCCTACTAAATTCCAATGGCATTTTTCACAGAAATAGAAAATACAATCTTATAATTCATATGGAACCACAAAGGACCCTAAATAGCCAAAGAAATTCTGTGAGGCATCACACTTCCTGATATCAAGCTATATTACAAAGAGTAATTAAAATATCATGGTACTGGCATAAAAGTAGACACACAGTAAAGTGGAATAGAATAGAGTCTCCAGACATAAGTGCCCACATATATGGTCAACTAATATTTGACAAGAAAACCAAGAATACTCAATGGTGGAAGAAAGTCTCTTCAACAAATGGTGGTAAATAACCAAATGCAGAAAAATGAATGGGCCCATATACCACTCACAAAAATTAACCCAAAATGGAGGAAAGACTTAAATATAAAGCCCAATAAATGAAAACTCTTAGAAGAAATCATAGAGAAGAAGCTCCTTGACATAGGTCTTGGCAATGATTATTTGGATATGACAACAAAAGCACAAACACATAAGCAAAAATAAACAAGTAAGAGTACTCAAACTAACAATCTTCCTCATAACAAAAGAAACAATAAACAAAATGAAAAAGCAACAACCTACGGAATGGGAGAAAATATTTGCAAACGATATATTGGATAAGACATTAATATCCAAAATATGTAGAGAACTCATATAACTCAGTAACAAACAAAAACAGATTTAAAAACGGGCAGATGAACTAAACAGAGATTTTTTTTTTTAAAAGAAGATACCCCACATAACCAACAAATACTGAAAAGATGCTCAACGTCACTAATTACCACGGAAATGCAAATCAAAGCCACTGTGGGATATCACCTCACACTTGTTAGAATAGCTAGGATCAAGAAGGCAAGCTGTAAGTGCTGGCGAGGTGGTGGAGAAAAGGGAACCCTTGTACACTGTTGGTGGCAATGTAAATTAGTGCAGCTACCATGGAAAACAATATGGACGTTTCTCAAAAAGTTAAAAATAGAACTACCATATGATCCAGCAATCCCACTTGTGGGTATATATCCGAAAGAAATCAAGATATTGAAAAGATGTTTGCACTCTCATGTTTATTGCCGCATGCTTCAAAATAGCCAAGATGTGGAAAAACCTAAGTGTTTGTTGATGGATGAATGGATAAAGAAGATTTGGTATATGTATCAATGGGATATTATTCAGCCACGAGAAAGAAGAAAATTATGCCAATTGAGACAACATGTTGAACTTTGGGGGCACTATATTATGTGATATGTCAGAGAGAGGATGATAGATATTGTATATAACTTGTATGTCAAATCTAAAAAAGCCAAACTTTTAGAAACTGAGAGTAGAATGGTGGTTATCAGGATCTGGGCAGTGGGGGAATTGGTGAGCTGTTTAAGGATACAAACTTGCAAGTAGTAGATAAATAAGTTCTGGAGTTCTAATGCATACCCAAGTGATTATAGCAAATATTGTATTATAGATTTTAACCTTGGTAAAGGACTGGATTTTAAATGTCCTCAACACAAAAAAGTAATTATAATTTTGTGCCACAAATGAGGTGTTCGCTAAGGTTATGATGGTAATCATTTTGCAACATACAAATGTATCAAATCAACATGACCTACATCTTAAACTTACACATTATTATATGTCATTAAATGTCACTAAAAGACAAACAAACAAAAACTAGAAACAATCCATATGGCCTTCACCAGGTGAATGGTTAAACCAGCTTTTGTATACACATGCCATGTATTTAGCAATAAACAAAACAAAACAAAACAAAACAAGTATTGATATACGTAGCATTTCCTGTAAGACAGGTTTAGTGATGTTGAAATCCCTTAGCTTTTGTTGGTTTTGGAAAGTCCTTATCTCCTTCATTTCTGAAAGACAGTTTTGCTGGGTATAGTGTTCTTGATTAATATTTTTCTTTTATTATTTTGAGTATATCATCTCACTCTCTTTTGCCTGCAAGGTTTCAGTTCAGGTTTCTGGTCATAGTGTTACGGCAGCTCCCTTGAATGTGATGAATCACTTTTCTTCTGCTGCTTTCAAAATTCTCTTTGTGTTTGACCCTCAACAATTTCATTATAATTCGTTTCAGTGAAGCTCTTTTCAGGTTTAACCTATTTGGGGTCTTCTGGGTCTCATGAATCTGATGTCCATTTCTCTCCTCAAGTGTGGGAAGTTTTCAACCATTATTTCTTCAAGTTAACTTTTGTCCTTTTCTCTTCTTCTTGGATTCCCATAACACATATATTATTTCCTTGGTTGTATCATAGAGCCCATAGGCTTTCTTTACTCTTTTTCATTCTTTTTTTCTTATATAACTGGGCTTATTTTCTAGTTCTTTGATTCTTTCTTCTGCATGGTTGAGTCTTCTGTTGAAAATTTCTATTTAATTCTTTATTTAACTCATTATATTCTTTAGCTCTAGGATTTCTATTTGGTTTCTTTGGACAGTTTCTATTCCTTTGTTGAATTTCTTCTCTTCCAGATTTATAGGTTTACTTTGGCAAGAAAAGATTTTCACTAATCAGCTCAGCTTGGAGTACTGGATGGGTCACTTGATAGCACACATGGGCAGGTGGGGTCTGTTATTGGCATGTCTAGTGGACAAGACCACTGACTATTCTCTGAGGTTGGGGCAGGGCTTCTTCTGGCTGGGCTCCACCTATAAGTGGGGATGGTGGCTCCCTATTGGGCGAAGCAGCTGGATTTGCTCTGTGATCAGGTGAGGCCACTAGCTGGGCTCTGCAATTACCGCTGGTTGGGTGAAGTCGCAGACCATTCTTTGGTAAGGTGGTGCCACTAATTGGACTTTGTGGTTGGACAGGGCTTCAAACTAAGTTATGCAATTGCTCTTGGTTGTTGGGATCTTAGGCTGTGCTCCCCAACTGGATGGAGTTTTTGGGTGGACCCTGTGTTCAAGTGGGCCATAGGCAGAGCTTCACAGTTGGATGAGGCCTTAGGCTGTACTCTATGATTAAGCAGAGCTGTAGGTTATGCCCAAATTTGAGTGAGTATGCAGGCTGGACTTCATGATCAAGTAGGCCACTGACTTTGGTCCACTGTTGAGCAAGTTTGCTGGCTGGGTCTCTGGTTGGGGAGGGGCTACCAGGTGTGTTGCACAGTTGGATAGGATTAGAGGCTATGCACGTGGTTCAGCAGGTTTGCTGTCTGGGCTTCCTTGTTGTGTGGGGCTACCGGCAATGCTCCATAATAGGGTGGTGTCACTAGATAAGCCTTACCTGAGGCAAGGCCATAGACTGGATTCTGCTGTGGGGTGGAGTGGTTGTCTGAGCTCTGTGGCTGTGAGGTGTCATGGTCTGGGTTCTGAGGCTGACTAGGGTCATTGTTCAGGGCCCCTGGTTATCTGGGGGCCAGAGGCTATTCTTTTATTTTCTTTATTTTCTTTCTCTATTATTGCAAGCATTCTTTTTAAAATTAATTTATTTTTTAAATTTATATCCAAGTTAGCATATAGTGCAACAATGATTTCAGGAGTAGATTCCTTAATGCCCTTACCCATTAGGCCCATTCTGCCTCTCACAACCCCTCCAGTAGCCCTATGTTTGTTCTCCATATTTAAGAGTCTCTTCCGTTTTGTCTCCCTCCCTTTTTTTATATTCTTTCTGTTTTCCTTCCCTTATGTTTCTCTGTTTTGTATCTTAAAATCCTCATATGAGTGAAGTCATATGATATTTGTCTTTCTCTGACTGACTAATTTCGCTTAGCATAATACCCTCCAGTTCCATCCGTGTAGTAGCAAATGACAAGACTCTATTCTTTTTGCTTGCTGAGTAATACTCCATTTTGTGTGTGTGTGTGTGTGTGTGTGTGTGTGTGTGTGTGTGCGTGTGTATATCACATATCTTTTTATTTTTATTTTTTTTAACGTTTATTTATTTTTGAGACAGAGAGAGACAGAGCATGAACGGGGGAGGGTCAGAGAGAGAGAGGGAGACACGGAATCTGAAACAGGCTCCAGGCTCTGAGCTGTCAGCACAGAGCCCGACGCGGGGCTTGAACTCATGAACCGCGAGATCATGACCTGAGCCGAAGTCGGACGCTTAACTGACTGAGCCACCCAGGCGCCCCTCCCACATCTTCTTTATCCATTCATCTGTCGATGGACATTTTGGCTCTTTCCATACTTTGGCTATTGTTGATCGTGCTGCTATAAACATTGGGGTGCATGTGCCCCTTTGAAACAGCATACCTGTATCCCTTGGATAAATACCTAGTAGTGCAATTGCTGGGTCATAGGGTAGTTCTATTTTAAATTTTTTGAGGAAGCTCCATACTGTGTTCCAGAGTGGCTGCACCAATTTGCATTTCCACCAGCAGAGCAAAAGAGATCCTCCTTCTCCACATCCTTGCCAACATCTGTTGTTGTCAGAGTTAATGTTAGCCACTCTGACAGGTGTGAGGTGGTATCTCATTGTGGTTTTGATTTGTATTTCCCTGATGATGAGTGGTGTGGAGCATTTTTTCATGTGTCCATTGGCCATCTGGATGTCTTCTTTGGAGAAGTGTCTATTCATGTCTTTTGCCCATTTCTTCACTGGATTTTGTTTTTTGGGTGTTGAGTTTGATAAGTTCTTTATAGCTTTTGTATACGAACCCTTTATCTGATATGTCGTTTGCAAGTATCTTCTCCCATTCCATTGGCTTCCTTTTAGTTTTGCTGATTGTTTCCTTCACTGTGCAGAAGCTTTTTATTTTGATGAGGTCCCAATAGTTCATTTTTGCTTTTGTTTCCCTTGCCTCTGGAGATGTGGAGACGTGTTGAGTAAGAAGTTGCTGCGGCCAAGATCAAAGAGGTTTTTGCCAGCTTTCTCCTTGAGGATTTTGATGGCTTCCTGTCTTATGTTTAGATCTTTCACCCATTTTGAGTTTATTTTTGTGTGTGGTGTAAGAAAGTGGTCCAGGTTCATTTTTCTGCATGTTGCTGTCCAGTTTTCCCAGCACCACTTGCTGAAGAGACTGTATTCCATTGGATGTTCTTTCCTGCTCTGTCAAAGATTAGTTGGCCGTATGTTTGTGGGTCCATTTCTGGGTTCTCTATTCTGTTCCATGGATCTAAGTGTCTGTTTTTGTGCCAGTACCATACTGTCTTGATGATTACAGCTTTGTAATACAGCTTGAAGTCTGGTATTGTGATGCCTCCAGCTTTGGTTTTCTTTTTCAAGATTGCTTTGGCAATTCGGGGTCTTTCCTGGTTCCATACAAACTTTAGGATTGTTCTAGCTCTGTGAAGAATGCTGGTGTTATTTTGATAGGGATTGCATTGAATATGTAGATTGCTTTGGGTAGTTTTGACATTTTTTTTTAAATGTTTTTTTCAACGTTTATTTATTTTTGGGACAGAGAGAGACAGAGCAAGAACAGGGGAGGGGCAGAGAGAGAGGGAGACACAGAATCGGAAACAGGCTCCAGGCTCTGAGCCATCAGCCCAGAGCCTGACGCGGGGCTCGAACTCACGGACCGCGAGATCGTGACCTGGCTGAAGTCGGACGCTTAACCGACTGCGCCACCCAGGCGCCCCAGTTTTGACATTTTAACAATATTTGTTCTTCATATCCAGGAGCATGGAATCTTTTTCCACTTCTTTGTGTCTTCTTCAATTTCTTTCATAAGCTTTCTATGGTTTTCAGTGTATAGGTTTTTCACCTCTTTGGTTAGATTTATTCCTAGGTATTTTATGGTTTTTGATCCAATTGTAAATGGGATCGATTCCTTGATTTCTCTTTCTGTTGCCTCATTATTGGTGTCTAGGAATGCAACCAACTTCTGTGCATTGATTTTATAGCTTGCGATTTTGCCGAATTCATGGATCAGTTCTAGCAGTTTTTTGGTGGAATCTTTTGGGTTTTCCATATAGAGTATCATGTCATCTGCAAAGAGTGAAAGTTTGACCTCCTCCTGGCCAATTTGTATGCCTTTCATTTCTTTGTGTTATCTTATTGCAGAGGCTAAGACTTCCAATACTATGTTGAACAACAGTGGCGAGAGTGGACATCCCTGTCTTGTTCCTGACCTTAGGGGGAAAGCTCTCAGTTTTCCCCATTGAGGATGATATTAATGTTGGGTCTTTCGTATATGGCTTTTATGATTCGAGGTATGCTCCTTCTATCCCTACTTCTTGAGGGTTTTTATCAAGAAAGGATGCTGTATTTTGTCAAAAGCTTTCTCTGCATCTATTGAGAAGATCGTGTGGTTCTTGTCCTTTCCTTTAATGATGTGGTGAATCACATTGATTGTTTTGTGGATATTGATCCAGCCCTGCATCCCAGGTATAAGTCCCACTTGGTCATGGTGAATAATTTTTTTATTGTATTGTTGGATCCGCTTGGCTAATATCTTGTGGAATTTTGCATCCATGTTCATCAGGGAAATTGGTCTATAGTTCCACTTTTTACTGGGGTCTTTTTCTGGTTTTGGAATCAAGGTAATGCTGGCTTCATAGGAAGAGTTTGGAAGTTTTCTTCCATTTCCATTTTTTGGAACAGCTTCAAGAGAATAGGTGTTAACTCATCTTTAAATGTTTCATAGAATTCCTCTGGAAAGCCATCTGGCCCTGGACTGTTTTTTGGGAGACTTTTGATTACTAATTTGATTTCTTTACTGGTTATGGGTCTGTTCAAATTTTCTATTTCTTCCTGTTTCAGTTTTGGTAGTGTATATGTTTCTAGGAATTTGTCCATTTCTTCCAGATTGCCCATTTTATTGACATATAATTGCTTGTAATATTCTCTTATTATTGTTTGCATTTCTGCTGTGTTGGTTGTAATAGCTCCTCTTTCATTCTTGATTTTGTTTATTTGGGTCCTTTCCTTTTTCTTTTTGATCAAACTGGCTAGGGGGTTGTCAATTTTGTTAATTCTTTCAAAGAATCAGCTTCTGGTTTCATTGATCTGTTCTACTGTATTGTTGTTGTTGTTTGTTTTATTTTGTTTTGTTTCAGTAGCATTGATTTCTGCTTTAATCTTTATTATTTCCTGTCTTCTGCTGTTTTTGGGTTTTATTTGCTGTTCTTTTTCCAGTTCTTTAAGGTATAAGGTTAGGTTGTGTATCTGAGAACTTTCTTCCTTCTTTAGAAAGGCCTGGATTGCTGTATACTTCCCTCCTATGACTGCCTTTGCTGCATCCCAGAGCATTTGGGCTGTGATGTTATCATTTTCATTGGCTTCCATGTACTTAAAAAAAATTTTTTTTAATGTTTATTTATTTTTGAAGGAGGGAGAGACAGAGTGTGAGTGGGGAAAGGGCAGAGAGAGAGAGGGAGACACAGAATCTGAAGCAGGCTCCAGGCTCTGAGCTGTCAGCACAGAGTCCAACGCGGGGCTCAAGCTCACAAACTGTGAGATCACGACCTGAGCCAAAGTTACATGCTTAACTGACTGAACCGCCCAGGCACCCCCATGTACTTTTTAATTTACTCTTTAACTTCTTGGTGTTAGCCCATTCATTGTTTAGTAGGATGGTCTTTAGTTTCCAAGTATTTGTTATGTTTCCACATTTTTTCTTGTGGTTGATTTTGAGTTGCATAGCACTGTGGTCTGAAAATATGCATGGTTGATCTCGATCTTTTTGTACTCGGTGAGGGTTGATTTGTGTCCCAGTATGTGAAATATTCTGGAGAATGTTCCATGTGCACTGGAAAGCAATGTGTATTCTATTGCTTTAGGATGAAATGTTCTGAATATATCTGTTAAGTCCATCTGATCCAGTGTGTCATTCAAAGTCACTGTTTCCTTGTTGATTTTCTGTTTAGATTATCTGCCCATTGCTGTAAGTGGAGTGTTGAAGTCCCCTACTATTATGATATTATTATCAATGAGTTTGTTTATGTTTATGATTAATCAATTTATATATTTGGGTGCTCTCACATTTGGAGCATGAATGTTTACAATTGTTAGGTCTTCCAACAGACACATGAAAAGATGCTCAACGTCACTCCTCATCAGGGAAATACAAATCAAAACCACACTCAGATATCACCTCACGCCAGAGTGGCCACAATGAACAAATCAGGAGACTATAGATGCTGGAGAGGATGTGGAGAAACAGGAACCCTCTTGCCCTGTTGGTGGGAATGCAAATTGGTGCAGCCACTCTGGAAAACAGTGTGGAAGTTCCTCAAAAAATTAAAAATAGAACTACCCTATGATCAGCAATAGCACTGCTAGGAATTTACTCGAGGGATACAGGAGTACTGATGCATAGGGGCACTTGTACCCCAATGTTTATAGCAGCACTCTCAACAATAGCCAAATTATGGAAAGAGCCTAAATGTCCATCAACTGATGAATGGATAAAGAAATTGTGGTTTATATACACAATGGAGTACTACGTGGCAGTGAGAAAGAATGAAATATGGCCGGGGCGCCTGGGTGGCGCAGTCGGTTAAGCGTCCGACTTCAGCCAGGTCACGATCTCGCGGTCCGTGAGTTCCAGCCCCGCGTCGGGCTCTGGGCTGGTGGCTCGGAGCCTGGAGCCTGTTTCGGATTCTGTGTCTCCCTCTCTCTCTGCCCCTCCCCCGTTCATGCTCTGTCTCTCTCTGTCCCAAAAATAAATAAACGTTGAAAAAAAAAAAAAAAAGAATGAAATATGGCCCTTTGTAGCAACGTGGATGGAACTGGAGAGTGTTATGCTAAGTGAAATAAGCCATACAGAGAAAGACAGATACCATGTGTTTTCACTCTTATGTGGATCCTGAGAAACTTAACAGAAACCCATGGGGGAAGGGAAGGAAAAAAAAAAAAAGAGGTTAGAGTGGGAGAGAGCCAAAGCATAATAGACTCTTAAAAACTGAGAACAAGCTGAGGGTTGATGGGGGGTGGGAGGGAGGGGAGGATGGGTGATGGTATTGAGGAGGGCACCTTTTGGGATGAGCACTGGGTGTTGTATGGAAACCAATTTGACAATAAATTTCATATATTGAAAAAAACCCAAAAAACAATTGTTAGGTCTTCTTGGTAGATAGGCCCCTTAATTATCATATAATGCCTTTCTTCATCTCTTGTTACAGTCCCTATTTTGAAGTCTAGATTATCTGATATAAGTATGGCTACCCCAGCTTTCTTTTGTTGACCATTAGCGTGATAGATGGTTCTCCATCCCCTTACTTTCAATCTGAAGGTGTCTTTAGGTCTCAAGTGGGTCTCTTGTAAACAGCACATAGATGGATCTTGTTTTCTTATCCATTCTGTTACCCTATGTCTTTTGATTGGAGTATTTAGTCCATTGACATTTAGAGTGAGTACTGAAAGATAGGAATTTATTGCCATTATGATGCTTGTAGAGTTGGAGTTTCTGGTCATGTTCTCTGGTCCTTTCTAATCTTTTGTTGCTTTGGGTATATATATACATCTTTTCTCCCCTCAGAAAGTCCCCCTTAAAATTTCTTGCAGGGCTGGTTTAGTGGCCACAAACTCCTTTAATTTTGTTTGTCTGGGAAATTTTTTTATCTCTCCTTCTATTTTGAATGACAGCCTTGCTGGATAAAGAATTCTTGGCTGCATAGTTTTCCAATTCAGCACATTGAATATATCCTGTCACTTCTTTCTGGCATGCCAAGTTTCTGTGGATAGGTCTGCTGCAAACCTGAAACGTCTTCCCTTTGTAGGTTAAGGACTTTTTTCCCTTGGTGCTTTCATGATTCTTTCCTTGCCTGAGTATTTTGTGAATTTGACTATGATATGCCTTGTTGATGGTCAGTTTTTGTTGAATCTCATGTGAGTCTTCTGTGCTTCCTGGATTTTAATGTCTGTGTCTTTCCCCAGGTTAGGAAAGTTTTCTGCTATGATTTGCTCACGTAACCCTTCTACCCATTTTTCTCTCTCTTCATCGGCTGGGATCCCTATGATTCTGATGTTGTTCCTTTTTAATGATCACTGATTTCTCCAATTCTTAAATCTTGCTCTTTCCCTTAGTTTCCCTCTTTTTTTTTTTTTTTTTTTTTTTTCTGCTTCGTTATTCTCCATAAGTTTGTCCTGGCCAGAGGCTATTCTTAACAGTTGAGAAAGACTTGGTCTTGGATGCCTATCCAAGTGAGACCACTGGATGGGCTCTATGGATACCTGGATTCCCTTGCTAGACTTCCTGGCTTAATGGGAATGGAGGCTACACCCAGCAGTTGGGCAGGACTGTGAATATGCTTTCCTTCCCGGGCAGGGCCGCATAACCAGCTCCACAGCTGGTATAGTTTGTTGGCTGGGGACCCAAATCAGGCAGAGCTACCAACTGAGCTCTCTGTCAAGATGGGGCCTCCAGCTCAGCTCTGCAGATGGGCAGAAAAACTGGCTGGGTTCTCTTCTCGATGCCACTGCAAATAGGAATATGGTCTGTCAAGATCTAAGCACTGGTTAATGTAAGGTTTGTCCCTTCTTCATCCCTATCTGAATCCCAGTGGTGGAGCCCTGCAGTTTTCCCCAGTAATCCCCATGAGGTGATACCTGGCTGGACTTTCTGGGAAGCAACTCCCAATGTTCAGGGAACTGATGTCTACCTTGAGTTCTCTTTTTCTCCCTGGAGAAACTGTAGGCTCAGGATGGAGTTTCTCAGTGTGGTGTCGTGCTGGCATGGAGGTGGGGCAATATGGTCAGAGTGTAGCCACTCCTCTTGCTCTTCTAATGTGATCTTGTGGTTCCAGTGTTGCTTCAGCCTCACTTCTGGGTTCTGGGATTTTCACAATGGTGTCTTTCTATGGACAGTTGCCAGTTGATCTTCTTTTGTGGGGGACTGAAGTTGGGAACAGCTTATGTTACCATTTTGATGACGTCACTCTCCCATATTATTTTTTTGTATATAAAACAATTTTTAATTAGCAGAAGCTTAAAAAAAATGGGAAATAGTTTAGTAGTTGCCAAAGGTAGAAAAGGGAATGACAGAAGCAGCAAAGAGGTATTACTTATAACAGTACATGAGGGATACGAGTGGAGATAGAACTGTTTGTTACTTTGATTGAGGTGGTGGGAACACTAAGTTGCACATGTGATAAAAACCATATAGTAGTAAACACACACACACACACACAGACACACACACACACAAGTACAGGTAAAACTGAGGAAATCTGAATAAGATCAGTGGGTTTGTATCAGTACCAATATCCCAGTTGTGATATTATACTATAGTTTTGCAAAATATTACTATTGGGGGAAGCTAGGGGAACTGCACACAGTTTCTCATATTTCTTACAACTACATGTGATTCTACAATAATCTCAATAAATCTTTCTTGTCTTTCTTTCTTTCTTTCTTTCTTTCTTTCTTTCTTTCTTGTAGGCTTCACGCCAGTGTGGACCCCAACACAGGGCTCAAACTCACGACCCTAAGATCAAGACCTAAACTGAGATCAAGAGTTGGACATTCAAACCACTGAACCACCCAGGCACCCCTCAACAAACATTTCAATCAAATATTAACTAGTGACGCTTGGGTGGCTTAGTCATTATTAAGCATTCGACTTTGGCTCGGGTTATGATCATGTGGTTCCTGGGTTCGAGCCCCACATCTGGCTCTATGCTGACAGCTCAGAGCCTAGAGCCTGCTTCAGATTTTGTGTCTTGATCCCTCTCTGCCTCTCTCCTGCTCGTGCTCTGTCTCTCTCTTTCTCTTAAAAATAAACATTAAAATAAATAAATAAAAAAAATAAAAAATACCTAAGGGATTAGAAGTTTATATGCAAACCGTAAGTACAAGAAGCTTGGAATGGCTATGTAAGTATGAGAAAACACGTGCTTAAAGTCAAGGAACACTATCAGAGATAAAGAAGCCTCATTCATAATGATGAAATCGCCAGTTAATCAGGACTCTAAACACTAGCCCTGAAAAGATCTTCAAGTATATTACATAAATTTAAAAAAAAGCTTGAGAAAAGAAACCCTTATGTGAACTTACCACTGCCTTCCTTCTGTATCTACATTGCAAGGAATCTAAGATTCCTAAGGTGATTGAAACTGAAGTGTCGTATCAGTTACCAAAATGTAGTAATTGCACCACATTTCACTGTGTTTTGATTAACAACAAAGGATCTTATTTATTATCTTAATCTAAATTCAGCGCTAAACAAGAAAAGTATTTGATTTTTCTACACAACCATTCTTTTTTTTGTCGCTCAAGTTTCATTTTCCGGAAATGGTTGAAGTCTGCACAGCAGGCTTATTTTAGTTTATTTGGGGGGTTAAATACACGACAAAGTCCAATGCTAATTTCAGAAGCTGCTGTGAAAGGTCACTAAGGGGAAGCACATTCAGAGATTAAAATTTTAAACAGATTTCTTTGTCAACAGAAGTGTCCCTGGTATATAATTTTCTCTTTGGCTCTGCTGAAAAATTAACACTTCCTGGTTCCAAAAGGTCTGGGGATCCCGTTTCCACTGCTCTGCTGCAGGAGTG
Source organism: Leopardus geoffroyi (assembly GCF_018350155.1). NCBI lineage: Eukaryota > Metazoa > Chordata > Mammalia > Carnivora > Felidae > Leopardus > Leopardus geoffroyi. Next base: position 106,905,714 of record NC_059329.1, read on the forward strand.
ATGCGAGTGAGGTCCATTGATAAGAAGCTGGTGTGAGGTCACACTGATGTAGTGTGAGTTAATAAAAGGAAGCCTTTTTGTCCCTTTGAATTTATCTCCATAAAGTCATTGTGTCTCCTCTGGAGGATCACCTGTTCATACTCAATGGCCTTTCAGGAGCTCCTGGATCAGGATGGTGGCCTGGGGAAATTCCATATCCTTCAGATAATTTTAGTTCTTCCCTTCATGCTGATGCTATTATGCCATATGATTTTGGAGAACTTCACTGCAGCCATTCCTGGTCATCGCTGCTGGGTGAACATCCTTGACAATGACACAGTCTCTGATAATGATACTGGGATCCTCAGCCCTGAGGCCCTCCTCAGAATCTCCATCGCATTGAACTCAGAATCGAGGCCAGAGAAATGTCAGCGCTTTATCCATCCCCAGTGGCACCTTCTTCATCTGAATGGAACCTTCACCAACATGACTGAGCCAGACACAGAGGCCTGTCTGGATGGCTGGGTTGATGACCAAAGCTCCTTCCTCTCTACCATTGTGTCTGCGGTAAGAGGCCCCTTTTACCTCTTGTGACTACTAAGTCTGGGTATTTAGGATGACAGAATAAGCATGATTCAAGTGTTCAGTTATTGTGTAGGTATTGCAGTCAGTCAGCTCTCTTTCATTGTTTTAGCAAATAGTGATTGCTTATCTTCTTTTTTAAAACATTTTTTTAATGTTTATTTATCTTTGAGAGAGACAGAGACAGAATGTGAGTGGGTTAGGGGCAGAGAGAGAGAGAGGGAGACACAGAATCCTAAGCAGACTCCAGGCTCTGAGCTGTCAGCACAGAGCCTGATGTGGGGCTCAAACTCACAAGCTATGAGATCATGACCTGAGCCGAAGTCGGACGCCCAACCGACTGAGCCATGCAGGTGCCCCTAAAACATTTTTTAATGTTTATTTCTTTTTGAGAGGGGGAGGAGGCAGAGAGAGAGAGGGAGACACAGAATCCAAAGCGGGCTCCAGGCTCTGAGCTGTCAGCACAGAGCCTGACACGGGGCTTGAACCCACGAACTATGAGATCATGACCTGAGCCAAAGTCGGATGTTTAACTGAGCCACCCAGGTGCCCTGTGATTATTATCTTCTTAATTGGCAAGCACTTACATTGAATTTGAGGCCAGTGAAATCAACCAACTAGACGTGAATTCCATATCAGGGGTCTTTAAATGTAAGGTGAATAGTAATGATTTGGCAAGTAAATACTTGATATAATGTATTATTTTTTGGTCACTTGTTCTCAGCCTAGTCGCAAATTGCAAATACCTGTATTAATTAAAAAAAAAATCTCCATGCCCTGGATACTTCGCAGACAAGCAAATCAGTGTATTTCACTCTAGGTGAGAAATGCAGGCATCGGTATTCTAGAAAATCTCCTCAATGTTTTCAGTGTGTGACCAAGATTGAGAACCCCTGAGGTATGGAATGCTAAGTGAACATAAAGATTGTCCCTAATATAACCTAGAAGATTTAGTTGAGGATTTCTAGAGAAAGTCATGCTTAAATTGAGACTTGGATGATATAGGTAAGTAAATGTAGGAGAGGGAGGCTGGAGAGCATGTCCGCTGATGGTTGTGGCAGCAAGTGAACACTGAGGGACTGTGAGCTGCTGTGAAACTCCCCTGTGCTGGTTTCCTTCTCTTCCAGTGGGACCTCGAATGTAATTATCAGTCACAGAGATCAGTTGTTCAATTCCTATTCATGGCTGGAATGTTGGTGGGAGGCTTCATATACGGCCATCTCTCGGACAGGTGAGTGTCTCCAGCTCACTGCTGCCCTTATTCTATGGTGTTTTCATCAGCTTATAATGAACTCTTTCATAAAGAAGTCTTTACTGAGTTCCAATGTACAGTTTATACCGTTGTGGGTTGCCTCGGTTCCCAGGGAGCTAGAGATGGAGGTGGAGAATTAGAGTGTGTGATAAGTGCCATTTTGCTGCACAGATATCTCTGTACAGGACACAGAAATGATATCTCCATGAGACAGACCTGGGGGCATTTCAGAACAGTATTTATAGGGAGGTACCATAATACTTTCCATTTAGAAAGATGAGAAGGAGTAAACTATGGGCAGGGAGGGAAAGGTACTCCAAGACGGGGGTTCAGCCTGTTTGAAGACAGAGATACCGCACAGTAAGGAGATAGAGATCTTCAGCATAGACTTCAGCAAGGCTGACAGACATGTGCAGAACTCTCTACCTGACAACAGCAGATTACACATGCTTTCCAAGTGTATGTGGAGCTAGACTGCATTTAAGGCTCAAAACCAGGAATCAGTAGAGTTCAAAGGATCAAAATTATTCAAAGCATTGCCTCTGATTCCAACAGAGTGAAACTACAAATCAGCAGCAGAAGCAAAACTGGAAAATTTACAAATTCATGGACATCAGCCAGCATGCTTACAAAATACCAGTGGGTCAAGGAAGAAAGCACCAAGGAAATTAGAAAATACTCAGCGATGAATTAGATAAAAAATTCAACGTACCAAAACTTATGGGATGTAGTGAAGGCAATGCTCCGTGGGAAATTGATAGCTATAAATACCTACATTGAAAGAGAAAAAAGAGAAACACCACGTCCACAAGAGGGAAGAAGAGGGGGCCCCAGCCTTATCTCCACATAGTAACAAGGATATAATGGTCATCCACAGACAAAATGCCTTTGTGGGAACCATGGGATTCAGGTCAGAGGTTTCAAAAGCTCAGTAGAGGCCAAGACTGAGAAGAGCAGCCTTGAGAAGGCAGGCCTACACTCTAGCAGCAGGCCTACTGATCATGGTCTTGGCTAGGGACCTGAAAGGAGCCTGCCCCCTACAGACCCAGTTCCAGACCCACTTTTCTGTGATCCTGCCACAAGCCTCATCCACCAAGGGACCCAGGAAGCGCCCTGTTCATTGGTGACCTTGATAACAGACCCACTGATCTCAGACCTTACCACAGACCTTGAAGCAGCCCTGTGGCCCTGCTCTCCAGGGTCCAGGGCAGTCTTGCCAGACCAAGGGCCTGGCAGGAACCACACCAACCCATATCACCAGTAAAAAGCCCACTAACCTGGCCTGACTGTGGACCCCACAGCAGCCGCACGACCCAGCTTCAGCTTCACCCAACCATGATCTCGGAAGCAGTCCTATCAGTCTGGGGGACTCAGGAGAAGGTCTTTATCTGACAAAACCAGTCTATGAAGTCAGGACGTGTCTGCTCCTTTAAATGTAAGGCTATGTGATCATGAAGAATCAGGCAAATGAGACACCACCAAGAGACACTAATAAAGCCCAGTAACTGCCCCTAAAGAAATGGAGAGTCATCAACTTATTTTTTTAATTATTATTGAGAGAGAGAGAGAGGGAGAAAGAATCTTAAGCAGCCTTCACGTTCGGCATGGAGCCCAACGTGGGGCTCCATACCACAACCCTGCGATCATGAGCTGAGGCCGAAATCGAGTTGGATGCTCAACCGACTGACCCAGGAGTTCCCCTTTTTTTAAATTATTATTTTTTAAATTTTTCTTAAAAATATTTTTTGATGTTATTTATTTCTGAGAGAGAGACAGAGACAGAGAGACAGAACATGAGTGGGGGGAGGGTCAGAGAGAGAGAGAGGGAGACAGAGGATCCGAAGCAGGCTCCAGGCTCCGAGCTGTCAGCACAGAGCCAGACGGGGGGCTCAAACCCACAGACCATGAGATCATGACCTGAGCCAAAGTCAGACACTTAACTGACTGAGCCACCCAGGTGCCCCATTTTTAAAAATTTTCCCATCAACTTCTTGAAAATTCAAAATACAGTAAAACCTTGGATTCTGAGTAACTTGTTCTGTGAGTGTTCCACAAGGCAAGCAAACCTTTCTAACAAATTTGAACTTGGTAAACGAGTGATGTCTTGCAGTATGAGTAGTATGTGATACCAAATGTCACATGATCACAACTGAACCAATGGTTCTTCTCTCTTTCTCACTGTGGGATTGTGGATGATTATCTCCCATGCTCAGATGCTTGATCTCAGGCCACAGTGTTTGGCAAAAATCAGTGCTTTTTCAGAATGTTGGAAGGTGCCCACAACTGGCCCTAGGGTATTTTTTTGTCACTTCAAAGCACCTATAGACAGTCCTTTGCTTTTCTATACGAGAGTAAGCTGAGGAATGCTTTGCTTCATTCTTTGTCAGGCTTCCTGCAGATGTAGACCCTTTCCTCTGCTGCCTTATTGCCAGTTACATTAAATACGGTATATGACAAAAGTTTATTAATACCGTATTGTAGTCAACATCCATGTAAGTGTATTCAATGGCCCCTATGCGGAAAAAGGTTGAAAAGAAAGATGGTAAGAAACAGATGACTATGGTGGAAATTAAGAAGGAAATGACTGAGAAGTATGAATGAGGTATGCGATGGCTGAAATTGCAAGATTTTATGAGAAGTCTACCTCTGCATCTCATCTGCAGAGGAAGAGAAGAAAGAGGCAGAGGAATCCCTCGCTTCATATGACATTACAGAGATGAGTAAAATGTGGGAAACAGTGAAAAATTTTGTAGAAAAGCACCACCCAAATAAGACTGTAGCAGTGAGAGTGATGTTTAGTGACAATGCAATGTCACATTTGTGTGAAATCCTCAAAAGGAGGCAAAAGCAAGAGTCATTGGATAGGTTCCTTGTTAAAGCTGCATAAAAAGAAAAAGATTCCACTGAGCCAACAGATACCAGTGATTCCGTTAGTGTTAGTGACAGTTGTCCTACACGATAACCCTCCTCTCTCTTATCTCCCTCACACCAGCCATGAAGGTTTTCAAAGGTAAGTGCAGGTTAATTTGTTTATTTTTCTTTACATTTTGTGTTTTCTTTGTTATTTTATATTATATTGTAATCATTTTTTTTTTTTAAATTTTTTTTTTTCAACGTTTATTTATTTTTGGGACAGAGAGAGACAGAGCATGAACGGGGGAGGTGCAGAGAGAGAGGGAGACACAGAATCGGAAACAGGCTCCAGGCTCCGAGCCATCAGCCCAGAGCCCGACGCGGGGCTGGAACTCACGGACCGCGAGATCGTGACCTGGCTGAAGTCGGACGCTTAACCGACTGCGCCACCCAGGCGCCCCTGTAATCATTTTTATATGAATATTTTGGGGTTGTGGAACAAATCATCAGAGTTTCCATTATTTCTCATGGGGAAATTCGCTTTGATATATAAGTGTTTTGAGTTACAAGCATGTTTCCAGAATGAATTATGCTCACAAACCAAGGTTTTACGGTAATTATCTTAAAGAAGTTCAAGAAATATAAGAAAGACAGATAAACAACTACATGAAATCAGGAAAACAGTACATGGACAAAATGAGAAGTGTAATAAAGCAACAGAGAACAAAAAAAAAGAACCAGATAAAATCCTGGAACTGAAGAATCCAGTGACTGACCTGAAAAATTCAATAGAGAGCTTCAACAGCAGACTTGATAATGCAGAAGACAAAAATAAGTGAACTTCAGGAGAGGTCTTTTGAAATTACCCAGCTAGAGGAAGAGAAAGAAAAAAAAATTGAACAATAGTTCAAAAAGCATATGAGATGTATGGGGCAAAATCACATAATGTATGGGGGACAATGAGATAATGTATGCATCATTGGTGTCATAGAAGGAGAGGAGAGACAGAAAGGGGTGGAAAGCTTAAAGAAAGAATGACTGAGATCTACCAAATCTAGGGAGGGAAATGGACATCTTGATTCATGAAGCCCCAAAGTTCTCAAATAGGTAGAACCCAAAGGGGTCAATGCCAAGTCCAGTAGATCTAAATTCTGAAAATTTAAAGATAAAGAGAGAATTTTGAAAGCAGCAAGAAAAAAGCAATTTGTCACATACAAGGAGGCTCCCAGAAGACCATTGGTAGGTTTCTTAGAAACCCTGCAGGCCAGGAGAGGGTGAGATGATGTATTTAAAATATTGAAAGAAAAAACCCTGCCAACCAAGAACACTTTATCTGGCAAAACTGTCTTTTCATACCATATGATTTCACTCACATGTGAAATTTGGGAAAAAAACCCAAATGAACAAAGGAAGAGAGACAAACAAAAAAGACTCTTAACTATAGAGAACAAATGGGTGGTTGCCAGAGGGCAGGGTGGAATAGGTGAAGGAGATTAAGAGCACACTTACCGTGAAGAACACTGAGTAACGTATAGAATTGGTGAATCACTATATTGTACACCTGAAACTAACAAACACTGTATGATTAAAACAAATTAATTATACTGGAATTTTAAAAACTATAAACAAAGGGGCGCCTGGGTGGCTCCATCGGTTGAGTTTCTGACTTCAGCCCAGGTCATGATCACACAGCTCATGAGTTCGAGCCCCGCATCAGGCTCTGTGCAGACAGCTGAGTCTGGAGCCCGCTTCGGATTCTGTGTCTCCCTCTCTCTCTGCCCCTCCCCCACCCATGCTCTGTCTCTCTCTCTCTCAAAAGTAAATAAACATTAAAAATTAATTAAAAAACTATAAACAAATAAAATAAAAACAAATAAAACCTGAAAAAAAAAAAAAGAATGAAAGAGAAAGAAAGACTTTCCTAGACAAAAACTGAGTGAATGTGAGGGTGTCTGGGTGGTTCAGTCAGTTAAGCGTCCGACTCTTCGTTTCAGCTCAGGTCATGATCTCACGGTTCATGAGTTTAAGCCCCATGTCAGGCTCTGGAACAGTGTGGAGCCTGCTTTGGATTCTCCTTCTCTCTGCCCCGCTTTGATTCTCGTGCCCCTTCTCTGTTCTCTTTCTCTCTCTCCCTCAAAATAAATAAACTTAAAAAAAACCTGAAGGAATGTGTTACTCTGAGACCCGCCTTACAAGATGTGCTGAAGGAATTTCTTCAAGTTGGAACAAAAGAGCACTAAACAAACAGCAAGAAAGTTTATAGCAGGGTGAGGGAGTTTCTGGTCCAAGATGGTGACAGAGGAAGACCCTGAAGTCCCCCTTCCATGGAACACACCAAAATACCCCTATAGATACAGAACAGTTCCCCCTGAAGAAGAACTGAGGGCCAACCGAACAGCTTCTGCACAACAGAAGACAGACAAAAAGGCCAAGAAAACAGCAGGGGAGACTGGAGACGGTGGCGACAAAGGGAACCCCTTCCCCGACACTGTGAATGGCAGTGGGGACAGACAGTGCTGAAGGACTAGGAACGATTCCTCTGTCCTTGGGCACAGAGGGGGAAAAAAAAAAAAAAAAAGGAACTAGTATTACACTGTATAATAACTAACCGGAATTTAAGTAAAACCTTGAAAAAGAAAAAAAATCATTAAAAAAAAAGTAAAAAAGCAGAGCGGCTAGCAGATGAAAGACAGTACTAAGATTACGCCAGCCAAAGAGGTGAAGCTGTGCGAATACCCTCCAGGCCAGGGGGGCTGGAGAATTACAGGGTTCATGCTCCCCTTCGCCCTTAAAAGCCCAGAGGAGGGCAGGGTCTGGATGCCATAACCGGCTTGCTGCCTTGGAAAGCCCTGGATCCACAGGCCCCCACCAGCCCTGGTTGAGCTGGGGCACAGAAAATAAGCCGTAGATTTTTTTTTTTCTTTCATTTTCCCCTTCTTTTTTCCTTAAAAGGCCATGGCTTAAAAAAGAAACTAGCAGATCGAAGAGCCAGCCCTAGAGCTTTGCCAAACAGGGTGGAAAGGAGCTGCTAGAATGCTCTCCAGGAGGGTGGGGCTGATGGAAACGGTCCACACTCCCTTCCACCTTGAAAAAGCACACACGGGAGCATAGTCTGGGCACTGTTACCGCGTCACCTCGGTGAGACCTGGGCCTCTAGCCCACACCAGCCCCAGGCATCCTACCGGGGTGGCTGCAGGGCAGTGTGCACTGGTTTTATTTGTTTTTATTTTATTTATGTGTTTATCTTTTTTGTTTTGTTTTGTTTTAATTCCGGTCTAATTAGTTTGTTTGATCACTACAGCCCCCAACCTTTGTTCTAAGGGAACACAGGGACAAAGGGCCACAGAGCACTTTGGCTCCAGTAGGCTTGCTAGGACATCCCCGGTGCAGGATGGTCCGGAGTTCTCTGGAACCTCTCAGCTGATGTCCACTTCAGATTCAGCTGCTGTGCCAGGGTGCTCCCAGCATCGAGTGCCCTGGGAACCCCAGGCCCATGCTTGCATCAGTTTCAGCCACCCTGCCAGGGCGCCCCCTGTCTGGAGTGCCCCAGGACACTTGCACTCACACTGGTCTCAGGTGACTGGCGTCACCTGGCCAGGGCATCCCCCCGCACTGAACACCTTGAGACACCCTGGCTTGCACCCAGTTCAGCTTCAGCTGTCCTGCCAGGTTTCCCTCAGGGTGGACAGTCCCGGCATAACCCAGCTGGCAGCTACTTCACCTCCAGGTGTCCTGCCAGGGCACGTTTTGCATGAAGAGCCCAGGGACCGCCCCGAGTTATGTCCATTTTAGCTTTAGCTGTCCTTTCAAGATCCCCCTTGTGCATGGTGCCCCAGTAGCTGCCTCAGCTCCAGCCACTTCTTCTGTGTGCCCGCTGTGCAAAAAGTCCTGGAACATTCCAGTTTACATACGTTTCAGCTGCAGCGATTCTGCCAAGGTGACCTCTGTGGGTAGAGCCTCGGCTCTCCCCCTCCCCCAGCTTGCACTCACTTTAGCTTCAGCTATCCTGCCAGGGGCCCCTCTGCATAGAGAGCTCAGGGACCTCCTAGCCCGCATACTACATCAGCTCTAGTCACCCTGCCAAGGTACCCCCTGCACAGCATGCCTGGGACACCCTTGTTTTGCACCCATTTCAGCTTCAGCTGTCCTGCTAGGGTGCCCTCGACACAGAGAACCCTGGGATACCCCAGCCCGCATCCACTTGAGCTTTAGCTGTTTTGACAGGGTGCCTGCTATGTGGAAAGCTCCAGGACACCCAGCCCACACCAGCCACAGGTCCAGGCAGCTGGCAAAAGCCACCAGGCACACACAGTCTACACTGGGGACAACCATACACAAGACTATTCCTTCAAGTTTAGGAGAAGTAGCTGTTCTGCCATATCCGTAAAAACAAACACAGGAAGTCAAGCAAAATGGGGAGGCAGAGGAACATTCTCTAAAGGGAAAAAAAAACAAGAGAAAAAAAAAAACCTCAGAAAAGAACAAAATTAAATGGAAATAAGCACTATGTCTGTTAAAGAATTTAAAGCAATAATGATGAAGATACTCACCAGACTGGGGAGAAGGGAAGAACTCACGGATACCTTCAATAGAGAGATAGAAAATATTAAAAAGAACCAGTCAGAGTTGAAGAATACAATAATTGAGATAAAAATATTCTAGAGGGAATCAACAGTAGGTTAGAGGATGCAGAAGAACATACCAGTAATCTGGAAGACAAGGTAATGGGAAGCATCCAACCTGAACAGCAAAAACAGGTGAAAGGATTTTTAAAAAATGAAGATAGGTCAGAGAAAGACAGATATATGATTTCACTTGTACATGGAATTTGAGAAACTCAGCAGATGAACGTAGGGGAAGGGAAGGAAAAATAAGATAAAAACAGAGAGGGAGGCCAACCAGAAGAGAGTCTTAAATACAGAGAACAAACTGAGGGTTACTGGAGAGGGGAGTGTGGAGGGGTTGGGTTAAATGGGTGATGGACATTAAGGAGGGCACTTTTCGGGATGGGCACTGGGTGTCATATGTAAGAGATGAATCACTGGGTTCTACTCCTGAAGCCAACACTACACTGTATGTAAACTTGAATTTAAATAAAAAAAAAGTGATAGGATTGGTCAAGTGATTTCTTGGACGACACTAAGCAAACAAACATTCACATTATAGGGGTCCCAGAAGAAAAAAAGAAAGAAAGGTGCAGAAAACTTATTTGACTAACAACTGAAAACTTTCCTAACCTGGGGAAGGAAATAGACATCTAAGTCCAAGAAGCACAGAAAGTTACAAACAAGATGAACTCAAGGAGGTCCACACCAGGACACATAAATTAAAATGACAAAAGTTAAAGATACAGAGAGAATCTTTTTTTTTTTTTTTTTTTAATTTTTTTTTTTCAACGTTTATTTATTTTTGGGACAGAGAGAGACAGAGCATGAACGGGGGAGGGGCAGAGAGAGAGGGAGACACAGAATCGGAAACAGGCTCCAGGCTCCGAGCCATCAGCCCAGAGCCCGATGCGGGGCTCGAACTCACGGACCGCGAGATCGTGACCTGGCTGAAGTCGGACGCTTAACCGACTGCGCCACCCAGGCGCCCCTGTAATATACCACTTTAAATAGAATGAGGGAGGGAGGAGCAAAGATGGCAGAACAACATGGAAATTTTTTTTGCGTCTTGTGATCATTGAAATACAGCCAGATCAACATTAACCCATCCTGCACACCCAGAAAACTGATTTGAGGATAACACAACTATCTGCACAACCTGAACCACACAACTCAGCAGGAACACAGTGCAGAGAGGTGAACTGGGGGAGAGAGAAGCTGCAGAGGGCAGGGAGCTGGTTTTGCGGGTGGAGAGAGGACAGAGATGGGGGGGGGGGAGTATGGGAAAAGCACCTCCTCCAAAAGCACATGGAGAGAAAATGAAAAAGTGGAAACAGCCACAGGGACTGAACTAAAAAGGGATAAAGGAGAAAGGAGAAGGTTTAAATTCCACTAAGACGCTATAAACAGTGGGAGCTCAGAGTCTGAAACTCCTTAGCTAGATATCTGGAGGTGTTTTGGTGGAAAGGGTGAGTCCCCAGGAGTGGAATGAAGTCTGGGGGGGGGGCCCTTGGGCCACATGAGGAAAGGCGGCTCTCCTGCTGGGAGGACATTTGATAGAGGCAGTGTGGCCTCCTACCCGCAAAGTTCCCAGCAGACCCCAGAAAATGGCCAAATCCACTGGTGTTGGAGTGAGGATGTTAAGGGTGAAGCCCGGTGCCAGATGTGAGTTGTGATTTGCCATAATACCTGAAATGCTGCTGCTACATGATTGCGTGAACTTTCTCTGGGGCAGGTTGGCACCCAGCTGCTGTCTCTGGGCATTGGCAGCAGCACAGTCCCGCAAATGTTTCTGGGTGCAGCTGGCACCTGGCCATTGCTGGGTGAGACCCTCCCACAGAGGGTCAGAACGGGTCAAAGCTGCAGTCCCTCTGAAGTGAGGGGTCAGGAAACACAGCTGCATCTGAGATAAAACTCGTCAGGCAAGCTAATCGCTTGGTCATGGACAGTGTAAAAGCAGGGAGTAGATGGAAGCCAGAGACAAATATGGGTGCGCAATTGCTGATTGGGGAGAACAGAGTTCAGATACTAGAGACTGGGTAGCTGAGTGATGCCATTTTCACCCCTCCAGCGCATGTGCATATACACCTACAAGCGCCATAACAATCCACCCCAGTAAACTAAGCAGCGCCGTCTAGTGGAGAACAGAGGCATTACATTAAGCGCTGCCCAACTGGCCAACCTGACTCTTCAGGAACACAAGTCTCTCTGCCTGCTTAGTTTAAGGACTATAAAGGGCTTCATAGTTTGACTTCTAGGGGAAACTGATGTAATTTCAATCATATTTCAGTCTGTCCTCTGGTCCATCTATTCAGTTTTCTTTTCTTTTTGTTCTTTTTCATTTCTTTTCTTTTTCTTGAATACAGAAAGAGAAAAGAATTATTTTTATTTTCAATTTTTATTAAAAATATTTTTCTTTCTTTTCTACAATATTTTTTACTTTCTTGTAAATTTTTCAAATTTGATTTTACTTCCATCATTTCATTTTATTCCATTTCATTGTATTCATTTTTTTAATTTTCAGAAGTTTTCCTTTTATTTTATTTTTTCTTTTTCTTTTTTCCCCCATTTTTTCTCTAATCTATCAACACCCAGATGAAAACACACCTAGCATCTAGTATTATTTATTTGATTTCTTTGTGTGTATGTATTGTTTTTAATTTTTTAATTTAATTTTTTTACCTTATTAATTCCTTTTCTTCCTTCAAAATGATGAAATTAAGGAATTCACCCCAAAAGAAAGAACAGGAAGAAACGACAGCCAGGGATTTAATCAACATAGATCCAAGCAAGATGTCTGAACCAAATTTAGAATCATGATAATAAGAATACTAGTTGGGGTCAAAAATAGGTTAGAATCCCTTTCTGTGGAGATAAAAGAAGTAAATGCTACTCAGGATGAAATAAAAAATGCTATAACTGAGCTGCAATCTCCAACAGATGCCACGGCAGCAAGGATGGATGAGGCAGTGCAGTGAATCAGCGATACAGAGAACAAACTTATTGAGAATAATGAAGCAGAAAAAAAGAGGGAGACTAAAGCAAAAGAGCACAATTTAAGAATTAGAGAAATCAGTGACTCATTAAAAAGGAACAACATCAGAATCATAGGGGTCCCAGCTGATGAAGAGAGAGAAAAAGGGGTAGAAGTGTTATGTGAGCAAACGCTAGCAGAAAGCTTTCCTAACCTGGGGAAAGACACAGATATCAAAATCCAGGAAGCACATAGGACTCCAATTAGATTCAACAAAACTGACCATACTTATATCAGACAATCTAGACTTCAAAATAAAGACTGTAACAAGAGGTGAAGGAAGGCATTATATCATAATTAAGGGGTCTATCCACCAAGAGGACCTAACAATTGTAAACATTTATGCTCCAAATGTGAGAGCACCCAAATATATAAATCAATTAATTACAAACATAAAGAAACTCACTGATAATAATACCGTAATGGTAGGGGACTTCAACACCCCACTTAAAGCAATGGACAGGTTATCTAATCTGAAAATCAACGAGGAAACAATGGCTTTGAATGACACACTGGACCAGATGGACTTAACAGATATATTCAGAACATTTCATCCTAAAGCAGCAGAATATACATTCCTCTCCAGTGCACATGGGACGTTCTCCAGAATAGAACATATACTGGGACACAAATCAGCCCTAAGTAAGTACAAAAAGATCGAGATCACACCGTGCATATTTTCAGACCACAATGTTATGCAACTCAAAATCAACCATAAGAAAAAATGTGGAAATATAACAAATACTTGGAGACTAAAGACCATCCTACTAAAGAATGAATGGGCTAAACAAGAAGTTAAAGAGTAAATTAAAAAGTACATGGAAGCCAATGAAAATGATAATACCACAGCCCCAAACCTCTGGACACAGCAAAGGTGGTCGTAAGAAGGAAGTATATAGCAATCCAGGCCTTTCTAAAGAAGGAAGAAAATTCTCAGATACACAACCTAACCTTACACTTTAAAGAACTGGAAAAGAACAGCAAATAAAACCCAAAAACAGCAGAAGACAGGAAATAATAAAGATTAGAGCAGAAATCTATGCTATTGAAACAAAACAAACAACAACAACAACAACAACAACAACAACAACAAAACAGTAGGACAGATCAATGAAACCAGAAGCTGATTCTTTGAAAGAATTAACAAAATTGATAAACCCCTAGCCAGTCTGATCAAAAAGAAAAAGGAAAGGACCCAAATAAATAAAATCAAGAATGAAAAGGGAGAGATCACAACCAACATAGCAGAAATACAAACAATAATAAGAGAATGTTACAAGCAATTATATGCCAATAAAATGGGCAATCTGGAAGAAATGGACAAATTTCTAGAAACATACACTACCAAAACTGAAACAGGAAGAAATAGAAAATTTGAACAGACCCATAACCAGTAAAGAAATCAAATTAGTAATCAAAAATCTCCCCCAAAACAGTCCAGGGCCAGATGGCTTTCCAGGGGAATTCTATGAAATATTTAAAGATGAGTTCACACCTATTCTCTTGAAGCTGTTCCAAAAAATGGAAATGGAAGAAAACTTCCAAACTCTTTCTATGAAGTCAGCATTACCTTGATTCCAAAACCAGAGATCCCACTAAAAATGAGAACTATAGACCTATTTCCCTGATGAACATGGATGCAAAATTCCTCAACAAGATACTAGCCAACCGGATCCAACAATACATTAAAAAAATTATTCACCATGACCAAGTGGGATTTATACCTGGGATGCAGGGCTGGTTCAATACCCACAAAACAATCAATGTGATTCATCACATCATTAAAGGAAAGGACAAGGACCACATGATCCTCTCAATAGATGCAGAGAAAGCATTTGACAAAGTACAACATCCTTTCTTGATAAAAACCCTCAAGAAAGTAGGATAGAAGGATCTTACCTCGAGATCATAAAAGCCATATATGAACGACCCAATGCTAATATCATCCTTAATGGGGAAAACTGAGAGCTTTCCCCCTAAGGTCAGGAACAAGACAGGGATGTCCACTCTCACCACTGTTATTCCACATGGTATTGGAAGTCTTAGCCTCTGCAATCAGACAACACAAAGAAATAAAAGGCATCCAAATTGGCCAGGAGGAGGTCAAACATTCACTCTTCGCAGATGACATGATACTCTATATGGTGAACCCAAAAGATTCCACCAAAAAACTGCTAGAACTGATCCACGAATTCAGCAAAGTTGCAGGATATAAAATCAATGCACAGAAATCGGTTGCATTCCTAGACACCAATAATAAAGCGACATAAAGGGGGAAATCAAGGCATTGATCCCATTTACAATTGCATCAAAAACCATAAAGTGCCTAGGAATAAATCTAACCAAAGAGGTGAAAAAACCTATACACTGAAAACTACAGAAAGCTTATGAAAGAAATTGAAGAAGACACAAAGAAGTGGAAAAAGATTCCATGCTCCTGGATATGAAGAACAAATATTGTTAAAATGTCAAAACTACCCAAAGCAATCTATATATTCAATGCAATCCGTATCAAAGTAACACCAGCATTCTTAACAGAGCTAGAACAAACAATCCTAAAATTTGTATGGAACCAGGAAAGACCCCGAATTGCCAAAGCTATCTTGAAAAAGAAAACTAAAGCATGAGGCATCACAATCCCGGACTTCCAGACGTATTACGAAGCTGTAATCATCAAGACAGTATGGTACTGGCACAAAAACAGACACTTAGATCCATGGAACAGAATAGAGAACCCAGAAATGGACCCACAAACATTTGGCCAGCTAATCTTTGATGAAGCAGGAAAGCATATCCAATGGAATAAAGACAGTCTCTTCAGCAAGTGGTGCTGGGAAAACTGGACAGCAACATGCAGAACAATGAACCTGGACCACTTTCTTACATCAGACACAAAAATAAACTCAAAATGGATGAAAGACCTCAATGTAAGACAGGAAGCCATCAAAATCCTCGAGGAGAAAGCAGGCAAAAACCTCTGTGATCTTGGCCGCAGCAACTTCTTACTCAACACGTCTCCACATCTCCAGAGGCAAGGGAAACAAAAGCAAAAATGAACCATTGAGACCTCATCAAAATAAAAAGCTTCTGCACAGCAAAGGAAACAATCAGCAAAACTAAAAGGCAACCGATGGAATGGGAGAAGATATTTGCAAATGACATATCAGATAAAGGGTTCATATCCAAAGTCTATAAAAAACTTCTCAAACTCAACACTCAAAAAACAAATAATCCAGTGAAGAAATGGGCCAAAGACATGAATAGACACTTCTCCAAAGAAGACATCCAGGTGGCCAACCGACACAGGAAAAAATGCTCATCACTTATCATCAGGGAAATACAAATCAAAAGCACAATGAGGTACCACCTTACACCTGTCAGAATGGCTAACATTAACAACTCAGGCAACAACAGATGTTGGCGAGGATGCAGTGAAGGAGGATCTCTTTTGCTCTGCTGGTGGGAATGCAAACTGGTGCAGCCACTCTGGAACACAGTATGGAGCTTCCTCAAAAAATCAAAAATAGAACTACCCTATGACCCAGCAATTGCACTACTAGGTATTTATCCAAGGGATACAGGTGTTCTGTTTCAAAGGGGCACATGCACCCCAATGTTCATAGCAGCACGATCAACAATAGCCAAAGTATGGAAAGAGCCCAAATGTCCATCGACAGAGGAATGGATAAAGAAGATGTGGTATACATATACAATGGAGTATTGCTCGGCAATCAGAAAGAATGAAATCCTGCCATTTGCAACTAGAAAGGTGGAACTAGAGGGTATTATGCTAAGCGAAATTAATCAGTCAGAGAAAGACAAATATCATATGACTTCACTCATATGAGGACTTTAAGATACAAAACAGATGAACATAAGGGAAGGGAAGCAAAAATAATATAAAAACAGGGAGGGGGACAAAACAGAAGAGACTCTTAAATATGGAGAACAAACAGAGGGTTGCTGGAGGGGTTGTGGGAGGATGGATGGGTTAAATGGGTAAGGGGCATTAAGGAATCTACTCCTGAAATCATTGTTGCACTATATACTAACTTGGATGGAAATTTAAAAAATAAATTGAGTAATAAATAAATCATTAAATAAAAATAATAAGTAGAATGAGTGAAAAAATATGTCCAAATACACAACCATAATGTCAAATGATACAGAAGAGGGATTTTATAAAATCTAACACTGTTTATGATAAAAACAATATGATTATTAGGAATAGAAGGGAACTTACTCAACATATTAAAGTTTATTTAAGAAAAATTCCACAGCTAACATTATACTTAATGGTGGAAGAATCAAAACTTTCACACTAGTTAGGAGCAAGACAAGGATGTCTGATTTTACTACTACTATTCAACATTGTACTGGAGAATCTAGTTAGAGCAATTAGGCAAGAAAGAGAAGTAAAAATCACCCAAATCAGGAAGAAAGAATTAAATCTGCTTCTATTTGTAGATGACATGATCCTGTATAGAAAATTCCAAGGAATCCACAAAGAAGCTACTAGAGCTAAAAAATGAGCTCAGATAAATTGCAGGGTACAAGATAAAGACACACAAATTAGTTGTTGTCTTATATACCTGCAGTGAACCATCTGAAAAGTAAGTTAAAGTAAGTACAACACAAATAAACCTCAAAACAATTATGCTAAATGAAACAAAAGAGGCAAAGAAGGCAAATTTTGTATGCATTATCTTCTATGAAATATCCAGAAGAGGCAAATTAATGGAGACAGCAGCTAGATTAGAGATTATTAGAAGGATAAGAGAGAGGGAAAATGAGGAGTTATTGCTACTGGTTATAGAGTTTTTGTCTGGGGTGATGAAAATGTTTTGGAAACAGATAGTGGTGACGATCACAAAACATGATGAATGTAATTAACCACTGAATTGTATGTCTACAAATGATCAAAATGACACATTTTGTATGGCATATATCTTACCACAAAAAATATATTCAACTATTATTGTGAATTGTGTGTCTAATTCTGTCAAGTTTGTTTCATGTGCTTTGCAATTTTCTTGAATTTATATACATTTGAAATTTTGAGCATTATTTCTGGAAATGTATTTTGTTTTGAAATTTATTTTATTTGATATTAATATAAAGACTCCAGTGTTCTTCTTATTACTATTTGAAGTGTGTATCTTTTTCTGTCACTACTTTCAACCTATAGTATTTTAAGTGCAATTCTTGTAGACAGCATATAATTACTATTTTATTTTTTTATTTTTTATTTTTTCAATATATGTAATTTATTGTCAAATTGGTTTCCATACAACACCCAGTGCTCATCCCAAAAGATGCCCTCTTCAATACCCATCACCCACCCTCCCCTCCCTCCCACGCCCCATCAACCCTCAGTTTGTTCTCAGTTTTTAAGAGTCTCTTATGCTGTGGCTCTCTTCCACTCTAACCTCTTTTTTTTTTTCCTTCCCCTCCCCCATGGGTTTCTGTTAAGTTTCTCAGGATCCACATAAGAGTGAAACCATATGGTATCTGTCTTTCTCTGTATGGCTTATTTCACTTAGCATAACGCTTTCCAGTTCCATCCATGTTGCTACAGAAGGCCATATTTCATTCTTTCTCATTGCCACGTAGTACTCCATTGTGTATATAAACCACAATTTCTTTATCCATTCATCAGTTGATGGACATTTAGGCTCTTTCCATAATTTGGCTATTGTTGAGCGTGCTGCTATAAACATTGGGGTACAAGTGCCCCTATGCATCAGTACTCCTGTATCCCTTGGGTAAATTCCTAGCAGTGCTACTGCTGGGTCATAGGGTAGGTCTATTTTTAATTTTTTGAGGAACCTCCACACTGTTTTCCAGAGTGGCTGCACCAGTTTGCATTCCCACCAACAGGGCAAGAGGGTTCCCATTTCTCCACATCCTCTCCAGCATCTATAGTTTCCTGATTTGTTCATTTTGGCCACTCTGACTGGCGTGAGGTGATATCTGAGTGTGGTTTTGATTTGTATTTCCCTGATGAGGAGCGACGTTGAGCATCGTTTCATGTGCCTGTTGGCCATCCAGATGTCTTCTTTAGAGAAGTGTCTATTCATGTTTTCTGCCCATTTCTTCACTGGGTTATTTGTTTTTCGGGTGTGGAGTTTGGTGAGCTCTTTATAGATTTTGGATACTAGCCCTTTGTCTGATATATCATTTACAAATATCTTTTCCCATTCTGTTGGTTGCCTTTTAGTTTTGTTGATTGTTTCCTTTGCTGTGCAGAAGCTTTTTATCTTCATGAGGTCCCAATAGTTCATTTTTGCTTTTAATTCCCTTGCCTTTGGGGATGTGTCGAGTAAGAGATTGCTACGGCTGAGGTCAGAGAGGTCTTTTCCTGCTTTCTCCTCTAGGGTTTTGATGTTTTCCTGTCTCACATTCAGGGCCTTTATCCATTTTGAGTTTATTTTTGTGACTGGTGTGAGAAAGTGGTCTAGTTTCAACCTTCTGTATGTTGCTGTCCAGTTCTCCCAGCACCATTTGTTAAAGAGACTGTCTTTTTTCCATTGGATATTCTTTCCTGCTTTGTCAAAGATTAGTTGGCCATACGTTTGTGGGTCTAGTTCTGGGGTTTCTATTCTATTCCATTGGTCTATGTGTCTGTTTTTGTGCCAATACCATGCTGTCTTGATGGTTACAGCTTTTTAGTAGAGGCTAAAGTCTGGGATTGTGATGCCTCCTGCTTTGGTCTTCTTCAAAATTACTTTGGCTATTCGGGGCCTTTTGTGGTTCCATATGAATTTTAGGATTGCTTGTTCTAGCTTTGAGACGAATGCTGGTGCAATTTTGATTGGGATTGTATTGAATGTGTAGATAGCTTTGGGTAGTATTGACATTTTGACAATATTTATTCTTCCAACCCATGAACATGGAATGTTTTTCCATTTCTTTATATCTTATTCAATTTCCTTCAAGCTTTCTATAGTTTTCAGCATACAGATCTTTTACATCTTTGGTTAGATTTATCCCTAGGTATTTTATGCTTCTTGGTGCAATTGTGAATGGGATCGGTTTCTTTGTCTTTCTGTTGCTTCATTATTAGTGTATAAGAATGCAACTGATTTCTGTACATTGATTTTGTATCCTGCAACTTTGCTAAATTCATGTATCAGTTCTAGCAGACTTCTGGTGGAGTCTATTGGATTTTCCATGTATAATATCATGTCATGTGCAAAAAATGAAAGCTTAACTTCATCTTTGCCAATTTTGATGCCTTTGATTTCCTTTTGTTGTCTGATTGCTGATGCTAGAACTTCCAACACTATGTTAAACAACAGCGGTGAGTGTGGACATCCCTGTCGTGTTCCTGATCTCAGGGAAAAAGCTCTCAGTTTTTCTCCATTGAGGATGATGTTAGCTGTGGGCTTTTCATAAATGGCTTTTATGATGTTTAAGTATGTTCCTTCTATCCCGACTTTCTCGAGGGTTTTTATTAAGGTTACTGAATTTTGTCAAATGCTTTTTCTGCATCGATTGACAGGATCATATGGTTCTTATCTTTTCTTTTATTAATGTGATATATCAGGTTGATTGATTTGCAAATGTTGAGCCAGCCCTGCATCCCAGGAATGAATCCCACTTGATCATGGTGAATAATTCTTTTTATATGCCGTTGAATTCGATTTGCTAGTATCTTATTGAGAATTTTTGCATCCATATCCATCAGGGATATT
This sequence comes from Leopardus geoffroyi, assembly GCF_018350155.1. NCBI lineage: Eukaryota > Metazoa > Chordata > Mammalia > Carnivora > Felidae > Leopardus > Leopardus geoffroyi. The sequence goes on from NC_059329.1 coordinate 106,925,715, forward strand.
GGCCTGTAGTTCTCTTTTTTTACTGGGTCTCTGTCTGGTTTAGGAATCAAAGTAATACTGACTTCATAGAATGAGTCTGAAAGTTTTCCTTCCCTTTCTATTTTTTGGAATAGCTTGAGAAGGATAGGTATTATCTCTGCTTTAAACGTCTGGTAGAACTCCCCTGGGAAGCAATCTGGTCCTGGACTCTTATTTGTTGGGAGATTTTTGATAACCGATTCAATTTCTTCGCTGGTTATGGGTCTGTTCAAGCTTTCTGTTTCCTCCTGATTGAGTTTTGGAAGTGTGTGGGTGTTTAGGAATTTGTCCATTTCTTCCAGGTTGTCCAGTTAGTTGGCATATAATTTTTCATAGTATTCCCTGATAATTGCTTGTATCTCTGAGGGATTGGTTGTAATAATTCCATTTTCATTCATGATTTTATCTATTTGGGTCATCTCCCTTTTCTTTTTGAGAAGCCTGGCTAGAGGTTTATCAATTTTGTTTATTTTTTCAAAAAACCAACTCTTGGTTTCATTGATCTGCTCTACAGTTTTTTTAGATTCTATATTGTTTATTTCTACTCTGATCTTTATTATTTCTCTTCTTCTGCTGGATTTAGGCTGTCTTTGTTGTTCTTCTATTTCCTTTAGGTGTGCTGTTAGATTTTGTATTTGGGGTTTTTCTTGTTTCTTGAGATAGGCCTGGATTGCAATGTATTTTCCTCTCAGGACTGCCTTCGCTGCATCCCAAAGCATTTGGATTGTTGTATTTTCATTTTCATTTGTTTCCATATATTTTTTAACTTCTTCTCTAATTGCCTGGTTGACCCATTCATTCTTTAGTAGGGTGTTCTTTAACCTCCACGCTTTTGGAGGTTTTCCAGACTTTTTCCTGTGGTTGATTTCAAGCTTCATAGCATTGTGGTCTGAAAGTATGCATGGTATTATTTCAATTCTTGTAAACTTATGAAGGGCTGTTTTGTGACCCGGTATGTGATCTATCTTGGAGAATGTTCCATGTGCACTCGAGAAGAAAGTATATTCTGTTGTTTTGGGATGTAGAGTTCTAAATATATCTGTCAAGTCCATCTGATCCAATGTATCATTCAGGGCCCTTGTTTCTTTATTGACCGTGTGTCTAGATGATCTATCCATTGTTGTAAGTGGGGTATTAAAGTCCCCTGCAATTACCACATTCTTATCAATAAGGTTGCTTATGTTTGTGAGTAATTGTTTTATATATTTGGGTGCTCCTGTATTCGGCACATAGACATTGATAATTGTTAGCTCTTCCTGATGGATAGACACTGTAATAATTATATAATGCCCTTCTTCATCTCTTGTTACAGCCTTTAATTTAAAGTCTAGTTTGTCTGATATAAGTATGGCTACTCCAGCTTTCTTTTGACTTCCAGTAGCATGATAAATAGTTCTCCATCCCCTCACTTTCAATCTGAAGGTGTCCTCAGGTGTAAAATGAGTCTCTTGTAGACAGCAAATAGATGGGTCTTGTTTTTTTATCCATTCTGATACCCTATGTCTTTTGGTTGGTGCATTTAGTCCATTTACGTTCAGTGTTATTATAGAAAGATATGGGTTTAGAGTCATTGTGATGTCTGTATGTTTCATGCTTGTAGCGATGTCTCTGGTACTTTGTCTCACAGGATCCCCCTTAGGATCTCTTGTAGGACTGGTTTAGTGGTGATGAATTCCTTCAGTTTTTGTTTGTTTGGGAAGACCTTTATCTCTCCTTCTATTCTAAATGACAGATTTGCTGGATAAAGGATTCTTGGCTGCATATTTTTTTCTGTTCATCACATTGAAGATTCCCTGCCATTCCTTTCTGGCCTGCCAAGTTTCAGTAGAGAGATCTGTCATGAGTCTTATCGGTCTCCCTTTATATGTTATAGCACGTTTATCCCTAGCTGCTTTCAGAATTTTCTCTTTATCCTTGTATTTTGCCAGTTTCACTATGATATGTCGTGCAGAAGATTGATTCAAGTTACATCTGGAGGGAGTTCTCTGTGCCTCTTGGATTTCAATGCTTTTTTCCTTCCCCAGATTAAGGAAGTTCTCCGCTATTATTTCTTCAAGTATACCTTCAGCACCTTTCCCTCTCTCTTCCTTCTCTGGAATACCAATTATGTGTAGATTATTTCTCTTTAGTGCATCACTTAGTTGTCTTTTTCCCCTCATACTCCTGGATTTTTTTTATCTCTCTTTTTCTCAGCTTCTTTTTCCATAATTTTATCTCCCAGTTCACCTATTCTCTCCTCTGCCTCTTCAATCCGAGCTGTGGTCATCTCCATTTTATTTTGCAGCTCATTAATAGCATTTTTTAGCTCCTCCTGGCTGTTCCTTAGTCCCTTGATCTCTGTAGCAATAGATTCTCTGCTGTCCTCTATACAGTTTTCAACCCAACAATTAATTTTATGACTATTATTCTAAATTCACTTTCTGTTATATTGTTTAAATCGGTTTTGATCAGTTCGTTAGCTGTTGCTATTTCCTGGAGATTCTTTTGAGGCGAATTCTTCCGTTTCATCATTTTGGATAGTCCCTGGAGTGGTGTGGAACTGCAGGGCACTTCCCCTGTGCTGTCTTGAATAACTTGCGTTGGTGGGCGGGGCCGCAGTCAGACCCGTGATCTGCTCCCAGCCCCCTGCTGGGGCCACAGTCAGACTGGTGTGTGCCTTCTCTTCCCCTCTCCTAGGGGCGGGATTCACTGTAGGGTGGCGTGGCCTATCTGGGCTACTTGCACACTGCCAGGCTTGTGGTGCTGGGGATCTGGCGTATTAGCTGGGGTGGATCGGCAAGGTGCACAGGGGAGGGAGGGGCAGGCTCAGCTCGCTTTTCCTTCAGAGACCCGCTTCAGGAGGGGCCCTGCAGCACCGGGAGGGAGTCAGACCCACCGCCGGAGGGATGGATCCACAGAAGCACAGAGTTGGGTGTTTGCACGGTGCAATCAAGTTCCCTGATAGGAACTGGCTCCTTTTGGGATTTTGGCTAGGGGATGGGCAAGGGAGATGGCGCTTCCCAGCGCCTTTGTTCCCCGCCAAGCTGAGCTCTGTCGTCCGGGGCTCAACAACTCTCCCTCCCGTTGTCCTCCAGCCCTCCCGCTCTCCGAGCAGAGCTGTTAACTTACAACCTTCCAGATGTTAAGTCCCGCTTGCTCTCCGAACACACTCCGTCTGGCCCGTCTGCTTTTGCCAGCCAGACTCGGGGGCTCTGCTCGGCTGGCAGGCTGCCCCTCTGCCCCGGCTCCCTCCCGCCAGTCCGTGTAGCGTGCACCACCTCTCCACCCTTCCGACCCTCTTCCGTGGGCCTCTCGTCTATGCTTGGCTCCAGAGAATCCGTTCTGCTAGTCTTCTGGTGGTTTTCTGGGTTATTTAGGCAGGTGTGGGTGGAATCTAAGTGACCAACAGGATGCGGTGAGCCCAGCGTCCTCCTATGCCACCATCTTCCTTGACACCCTTTTAGTTAGACTGATAGAGAACATGCAAATGCAGTGGTCATACCGATAGTCTGTGCCATTGCTAAGATGTAATGAAAGTGGTACTTAAAAATTTTTTTTTAAGTTTATTTATTTTGAGAAAGAGAGAGCATGAGTGGGGGAGAGGGAGAGAGAATTCCAAGCAGGCTCTGCACTGTCAGTGCAAAGCCCAACTCAGGGCTGGAACTCACAAACCATGAGATCATGACCTCAGCCAAGATCAAGAGTCTGACGCTCAACCAACTGAGCCACCCAGGGGCCCCAAAACGATGCTTTATCTGTTTTCTTACTCTTTAAAAAAAAAAAAAACATATCTCCAGTACTCTCATGAGAAGAATGCCAGATGAATTCCAGTATTCTACAAAATTCTCCATCAGTACTCCTAAAAACTGGTAAGGTCATCAAAAACAAGAAATGCCTGAGAAAGTGTCACAGTTGAGAGGATCATAAAGAGTCATAACCACTGAATAGAGCATGGTCTCATGGATTGGATCTAGCGATAGAAAAAGGTGAATGCAAAAGAAACGTGAATAAAATATGGACTTTAACCACAATATAGTAATAATAGTTTATTAATTTTTTTTGAAAGTTTATTCATTTATTTCGAGAGAGACAGAGCACCCAAGCAGGGGAGGGGCAGAGAGAGAGAGAGAGGGAGCGAGAGAATCCCAAGCAGGCTCTGCACTGTCAGGGCAGAACCTGATGTGGGTCTGGGCCCCAAGAACTGTGAGACCATGACCTGAGCTGAAATCAAGAGTCAGACGCTTAACTGACTGAGCCACCCAGGGGCCCCCCCCCGACCTTTTTTTTTTTTTTCAAGTTTTTCATTTATTTTGAGAGAGACAGACAGAGCTCACAAGTGGTGGAGGGGTAAAGAGAGAGGAGTAATGGTTTATTAATCTTAAGAAATACACCAGACTCGGGTAGGGTGTTAACAAAAAGGGAAATTGGATGTGTGATCTGTTGAGACTGTACTATCTGGGGACTTTTTTTTTTGTAAATCTAAAATTATTCATCTTGAAAAAAGTGATGAAGTGATTTAAGGAGGTTAGATTTTTTTTAAGTTTATTTTTATTTCTTTTGAGAGAGAGAGAGAGAGAGAGAGCACGAGTGGGGGGTGCATAAAAAGAGAAGGAGAGAGAGAATCCCAAGCAGGCTCCACACTGTTAGTGCAGAGCCCAATGTGGGGCTGGAACTCACATACAGTGAGACCACGACCTGAGCGGAAACCAGGAGTTGGATGCTTAACTGAATGAGCCATCCAGGCACCCAAGGAGGTTAGATTTGGATCTTCAAAAAAAGGGGAGAGACAGTGGGGGGGGGGGGTGGGGGGGGAGTTGATGAACACAACCCTAGATTAAATTAAAACCAAGTGGATTGTTCAGTGTAAACATTAACTTTTGCTAACTGACCTTCTGTCTTGGGTGAAATCACACCAGGAACTTACAGACATTTCAGTCCCTGAATTGGGGGACAGGAGTGAATGACAAAGACAAAAGGAGTGGTAAACTGGCATAGGAGTTTATTTCCTCAGAGTACTGATCATTTATATAACATTTTTTGAGAATCTCTACTGTGCTAGCGCTAGGGATACAGCAATGTGTAAAACTGGGATCACTTGTGATCAGTGAGAAAAAGAGAGACACATGGCAATATTATAAGATACGTACATGGAGAAAGGCTTGAGGTGCTACGGAAGAGTTGAAGAGGCAACAAGGGAAAAAGAAAGGAGGAAATGGGGGCGCCTGGGTGGCTCAGTCTGTTGACTGTTTGACTCTTGATTTCAGCTCAGGTCATGATCTTGAGTCCTGTATGGGGCTCCACGCTGTCAGCTTGGGATTCTCTCTTACTCTCTCTCTGTCCCTCCCCTGCTCATGTGCCCTCTCTCTCTCTCTCTCTCTCTCTCAGAATGAATGAATAAAGTTAAAAAAAATAAGAGGGCCCCAGAGCTCAGTAGTTGGACCTGTCTTCTTCTCAGTCTATACTTACTTCCTCGAGGATCTCATCCAGTTCCACACTCAATATGTGTCTTCAGGGATTGATGATAAACCTTAATCTCCAGGCTGAATTAACACACTGAATTCCAGATTTGTTTGTCTGACTACCTGATCAAATTCTCCACTTGGATGTTATAGTGGGCAGGCCCCAAAATAATTTCCATGACCTCCACCTCCTGATATTTACACTCTTATGAAATCCCTTCCCTCTTAGCATGTGCTCTCTGGATTTATTAACTTCTAATAAACAGAAAAAAGACACAAGTGATGGGATATCAGTTCTTGGATTAGGATTTACAAAGACTGTGGCTATTGTCTTGGACAGTTTCTCTCCCTGTCTCTTGCTGAGATCATAGTACTGAGTACCTCTTTCTTCTTTTTTTTTTTTCAACGTTTATTTATTTTTGGGACAGAGAGAGACAGAGCATGAACAGGGGAGGGGCAGAGAGAGAGGGAGACACAGAATCGGAAACAGGCTCCAGGCTCTGAGCCATCAGCCCAGAGCCCGACGCGGGGCTCGAACTCACGGACCGCGAGATCGTGACCTGGCTGAAGTCGGACGCTTAACCGACTGCGCCACCCAGGCGCCCCCTGAGCACCTCTTTCAGGAGAGATTTCCATGCCATCCTGTAAAGTCATCTTTTGGCTTATGAATTAGCTGTGCTTCTTTTAGGTGACACTTTGATCTAGGAACCTGTGTCTAGATTCCAGGGAATTCTTTTTATATTTTTTTTGAAGAGAGAGAGCGAGAGCGAGAGTGAGAGAGCACTTGTGTGAGCAGGGGAGAGACAGAGGGAGGGAGGGAGAGACAGAGAGAGAGAGAATCTTAAGCAGACTTCATACCCAATGTGGAGCCAGACACAGGGCTAGATCTCACAACTGGGAGATCATGACCTGAGCCAAAATAGAGAGTCCATTGCTTGACCAACTGAGCCACTAGGGGCCCCCCAGGGATTCTTTTTAGGTAATTAATAGAATCATGCTTTAAATGCTGTGACTTTAAAAATAATAGCCACTGTGCTCAGATTGTTGACAGGACTTCCTTTCAAGGGGCTCTGTGCAGGAAAAAGCTCTAATACAACAATTAGGATAAAGAATTTGCCATAATTTCTAAGATTTCCTCTTCCATTTGAAATGTCACCTTCAGTCCTCAGGCTTATATTTTTCCTTTTATAAAAATCTATTAGGGGGCACCTGGGTGGCTCAGATGGTTAAGCATCCAGCTCTTGGTTTTGGCTCAGGTCATGATCTCATGGTTCATGGGATTGAGCCCTGAGCTGGGCTCCATGTTGACAGTGTGGAGCCTGCTTGGGATCCTTTCTCTCTCTTTCTCCCTGCCCCTCCCTCACTTTCACTCTCTTTCTCTCTCAAAATGAATAAACTTAAAAAAAAAAAAAAACTATTTGAAAAATATTGTAAACTACCAGTGAATGAAAAATAAATCGCTGATAATCTGGCTGCAAAATGATAACCAGACAAAATACTAAGCAAGTACTTGGAAAATGCATCTGGTGCTTTCCTGGAAAACTGAATGACAGCCGGGCCACCATTAACCATTCTCAGGGAAATAGACTTTCTATACCTCCTATCACTGTGCTTTCTTACCAAAAATCCTCACTCCTTTTTTTTTTTTTTTTTTTTCGGGGGGGGGGGTGTAAAATACATATAACATAGATTTGCAATTCTAATCATTTTTAGAAAAGATTAGTGGCACTAATTGCATTCACAAAGTGGTGAGACCATTTAGCACCATCGATTTCCAAAACTCTTTCAGTTCCCCAAACAGAAACTCTGGATCCATTAAACAAAAACCCTTCTTTCCCCCTTCCTCCAATCCCCGGGTAACTAGAAGTTACTCTTCATCTCTGTGAACTTACCTACTCTACATGTGTCTCTAGTTACTCTAGATATAAGTGGAATAATGCAGCATTTGTCCTTTTGTGTCTTTTTCACTTAGCATAATGTTTGCAAGGTTTACTAAGGGTTGTAGCATTATCAGAATTTCATTCCTTTTTGGGGCACCTGGGTGGCTCAGTCGGTTAAGGGTCAGACTCCTGGCTATTGTGAAGAATGCCGTTATGTACCATCATGTTCAATATTCTGTTTGAGTCCGTGTTTTCAATTATTTTGAGTATATACCTAGGTGTGAAATTGCTGGGATGGGTATTCTATGTTTAACATTTGGAGGAACTCCAAACTCTTCCAAAATGGCGGCACCATTTTACATTCCCACCTGCAGCGTGCAAGGGTTCCAGTGTCTCCACATCATCATCGGTATTTATTTTCTAGTTCTGTCGTTGCTGTTATTGTTACAGCGGTCCTAGAGGATGTGAAGTGGTAGCTCTTTTTTTTTTTTTTAATTTCCCAAACCACGAAGCACGACACGGTTGTCAACCTGCAACAGGAAAAGCTCATGAGGATTTGTGGGACATTCTCCCAATGCACATCAGGCTCTGTGGCTTGGCCACCAGCCCCCGGGGAGATGAACAAAATAGACATCAGTCGTTCTCTTCACGAAGCAACAAATACTTCATTAGGAGGAAGAATGACTTTGATAAACCGATGGTATTCATAATAGATGGTTTTCCTGAAATCTCTCCTGTCTCTTCCCCACATTCCCTCAGATTATCCATTCTATGCTTCTTGATCTCTTGGAAGACATTTTGCAGATGAAAGCAGAAGAAGCCTGTGGACTTTTATTTCCAAAGCTAAATTCCACAGAAGGTCTTTGAAAGAGGCAGTGAGAGAAAAGTGTTCCTATAGACAATTGGGAAGGGGTGTTTGGGAAGGGGCGGAGGTAGGGGAGGGTCTGTGGATACCAGGGGGCTATGGACCCAGTCATGAGCCCGGGCAGCATCCCAGGGAAGGGCAGACCCCTCACAGAGCGGCTGTAAGGGGAGCTAAGGGATCCACGTGGAAACCCTGGGTTTCCAGTGCTGGTGCTGCTGCTGCTACAGTGTTGAGGCCACGAGGCCGCCCTCTTCCTGGGCATGGTGGCCCTGCCCACAGTGATGAGAAACCCAAGAGAAAAATGGAAAAGGAGCAACTAAAAGATGAACTGGACGGCTTCCAGACCAGGGCTCCAGGCCACTCATCGGATACACTTACAATGCCTCTGCTAATCTCTTTGAACAAGGAACCGATGACCAGCGGCGGCCCCTATTTTTTCCCGCCTCATCATGTTGGCAGCACGCACGCCCCTGGAGTCTTGACAGTCCTGGTGTGGAGGATTTATGGAAATCATAAACTTTTACACCTGTCGATGCATCTTCAGTGGGTATGTTTTCCACTAGACAGAAAGAGAAGTCATCTATCCGGTTTTCTATTGGGGGCCCATTGCTCCTCACCATGCCCACCATTTTGTGACAATTGAGCCATTTCTTGTTGCGTTGTTGCTGAAGGTTGTGAGATCTAGTATGCAGGAAGAGCTGGAGACAGCACAGAAAACACCTGCGTGTGACTTGTTCCAACGCCCAAGTTGAGGAAGGAGGTCTGTTTACTGGCCTTTGTGAGGGAGGTTTCCCACCATGCCTGAGGAACGTTAAAATAGTGGAGACCTGAATCTGTTCCTTACCAAAGAATGCAACGTGTGTGGTGACAGGTGGGTAGGTAAAACATGAGGAAGCCATAAAGATAATTGCTGTGTTTGGACGGACCCAGAACCAATCGTACAGTGAGGAATCTTGTCTACCTGTCACCCTACCCGACTCATCAGCCGGAAACTGAAGCTGGGAACCTCAGTCACAGTTCAGATTTTGGCTTTAACTTCCTTCACTTGTTTGTTGTTATTTTTAATTGAGGCAAAACTACAAACAGTAAAGTGAACAAACACGTACAGTTCAATGAATAGTTCCATGTGTAAATACGCAACCAGGTGAAGATACAGAAAAAAACTCTAACACCCTAGAAGGCTCCATCATGTATCCTCCACAAGAACACTCTAAGCCTTCCCCCCCCCCCCCACTTAACAACAATTAGCAGCTCAAATTATACAATTATTTAACATTTTTTAAAGTTTATTTATTTTTGAGAGAGAGAAAGAGAGAGAGAATGTGGGTGGAGAGGGGCAGACAGAGAGGAGCCACAGACTCCGAAGCAGGCTCCAGGCTCTGAGCTGTCAGCCCAGAGCCCAACGCGGGGCTTGAACCCACGAACCGTGAGATCGTGACCTGAGCCAAAGTCAGATGCTCAACCAACTGAGCCACCCAGGCGCCCCTACAATTATTTTCTAGTTTAAAAATCGTCACCCGGCAAGGAAATATTCCACAAAACATACCAGGTCTTTATACTTAAAACCAGTCATTGGTTGCCTGGGCCTCTATTTATTATTGTCCTTTATAAGATGTAAACTCAAAACTTATATAAGTGTCTTTTATCTCTGTTGGGCACAGATTTTCAAGCCTCCTGGACTCTCCACCTCGAGCACTTGGGTAGCAGGGTTTTCCTGATTCAGGTTTCTTGGATGTGGAAAAAGAGTGAGGAAACCCCCTGGCTGTCCCTGAGGGGAGCTGTGTGCTCTAGGTCTGTAGTGAGGAAGGCAAGCCATCATTCAGGGTCACTGTCCCCAGGGAAAGATTTATGAACATTTCTTTTTTAAGTAAGCCAAATGCCCAAGATCGAGAGTTGCCTGCTCATACTGACTGAGCCAGCCAGCTGCCCCTCCCAGGGAAAGATTTAGACCTGGACTGTTCCATGTGGCCAGTGCCTCTGGTTTAGCTACAGCCTCATCATTCCTGCCACCAACCTCAGACTCCCCCACGGCTCCCTAGATCATACAGACCGGCTCTGGCCAGCCTGCATCAGTAGGTTTAACGGTTCAGGGGCCAACATTAGGTGACCTCGTGTGACATACACACCCCGGAAGGTATATCACAAACATGCCCACATCCAAACACCAGACTCTCATCCCTCAGACCCTGGCAGCCCCCAGCCCGGGGAGTGCAGTCAGCTCCCCGGGGCTGCCGGTTCCTGTAGGCCTGAGGACTGTCCTGGCCACTGAAGAAACCTGAGCGAGATCAGGGAGAGGACCTGAGCCCCTCCCACAGACGACAGTACATCCCAGGGGACGAGCCCTGTTGTGCGGCCTGTGACATTCAGATCGTCTGGTTTCACTGGGAATTAAACCGCTGCGGAAAAGGGTGGTAAGTGTTGGGATTCTGAAGTGATAACACATGAGAAGGGATTCCAAACCTTGCTGTGTTTCCCCCGCCTTTTCCAAACCCCTTTAGCCAATGCCAAGGGTGAGAGTTGAAACTCTGGCGACTGCCTTCTCGGATCCTGCCCCGGGAGGCTGGTCATTTATTTCGGAAGATTTACTCAGCCCCTCGGGGAAAGGGTCATGGTTTATACCGAAGCCAGTGGGCAAAGGATCGCTTGTGCTACTGAATGCAGAACATCTGTGTTTATTCCACGTCTTTTCCTTTTGTGTTGGTTGGTTCATCGTACATCACTTAGGGGGGTAGGTGGCCGATTCATAAAAACTGGTATTTCTTGTCAATGAAAGTCCCGTAGATCATGGGGCGCCTGGAGGGCTCAGTCGGTTAAGCGTCCGACTTCGGCTCAGGTCATGATCTCCCGGTCTGTGAGTTGAGGTCATGATCTCTCGGTGTGAGTTCGAGCCCCGCGTCGGGCTCTGTGCTGACAGCTCAGATCCTGGAGCCTGTTTCAGATTCTGTGTCTCCGTCTCTCTCTGCCCCTCCCCCTCTCATGCTCTGTGTCTCTCTCTGTTAAAAATAAACGTTAAAAAAAAAAAATTTTTTTTTTAAAGAAAGTCCCGTAGATCTTCCATCGGCTGTGACCCATCGGCTGTGATGTTCCGTGGTGCAGGGCAAACAGGACGAGGCGTATTTTAGGTCGGGAAGTATAGTGAGCACACGTCTAAAAATGCTGTGCTCAGAGGGCTGGGCCAGTTTCCTTCCAGTGTGACAACAGGCAGCAGATGCCCTCTAGACAGTCATGTTTTCAAATGGTCATCCCTTTGCAATGGGTTACCAGGGAACATATTTCATTTACTTTGTGTTTTGCAATAATTCTTTTTTTATTGATTGCTTTTTAGGGAAAGAAAGAGAGAGAGTGAGCGGGAGGGGGTCAGAGAGAGAGAGAGAGGGAGACAGAGGATCCAAAGTGGGCTCTGTGGTGACATCAGAGAGCCTGATGCGGGGCTCGACCTCATGAACCGTGAGATCATAACCTGAGCTGAAGTTGGACACTTAACTGACTGAGCCACCCAGGCGCCCCTTTGGTAGTAATTCTCGAAGGGATTCTTATAGAGAGAAAAACAAGTTGGAGAATCAACGGTGACATCAGAAAACAGGGGAGAAATGCTAGAAATTATGGCAAATTCTGTCTTCTAATTGGGGGATTAGAGCTTCTTCCTGGACATGGCCACAGATCACCCCTTAAGGAAGGTTCCGTTAACCATCTCTTTCTGAGCTATATTCTCAATTCTTTCAAGATTCCCCGAATTCTCGTCCTTATGATAGCACCAGCTCAAGGTACCCGATCTTGTCATCTCAGTCAGATCCAGGTACAGATGTGGCTCATCAGGTGTAAGTCCTTAAGCACAGCTGCTGTAGGTCATTAACTCTTGCCTAACATTACATATCAAAGTTCCCCATCACCCAATTCCCATTAACACGTCCCTCAGTCATCTTTAGCCCTGTTCTGATTTTGCTAAGTTAACATTTGTTAAGTGGAGCACAGGGTGCCAGGTGGTGAGTTGTGGTTCAGTAAAAGACCACAAGAGAAACTGAAATAGAAAAGTTTGTTACTCGCAGACCCTGGAGGCAGTACCCAGCATGCCTCAGAGGGCACCATGGGGAGGCGAAGGCAGGGGGCAGCCAGAAAGAGCAACAAAACTTGGGGCCCATGCTTTATTAGGGAATGTGGGTAGAGTGCTTTGGGGTCCCCCTCTAGGGCTGCATTGGTGAATATCAACCCAAAAAGGTGGGGTTTCGGTAAAGCCCCACGGGGGTCTTATTGCAGGGGCGCATGAGGCATGCGGGTGCTGGGAGGCAGGGAAGACCGTTGATGACAAGGGCTGTTGGGAAAGTCAGGGCGGGAACTTGGATTTGCCTGGACTCTGGGGCTGCCAGTGAGGCATGCATTTGCACGAGGGGCTAGTGTCAGTTCAAGGCTTCTGCAGGCAACCAAGATGGGTGACAGGGCAGCACAGAGCCCTGCTGAAGGGGCCACTAGATCCTGGAAATCTGTTTTGGATTTCGTTTTCTTTTTAAAATTTTTTAATGGTCGCTTATTTTTGAGTGAGAAAGTGCATGCGCGAGAGAGACAGAGCACGAATAGGGGAGGGGCAGAGAGAGAGGAGATGCAGAATCCCAAGCAGGCTCCAGGCTCTCAGCTGTCAGCACAGATCCTGATGTGGGGCTCGAACGCACGAACCTCGAGATCATGACCTGAGCCGAAGCTGGACGCTTAACCGACTGAGCCACCCAGGTGCCCCTGGATTTCATTTTCTAGTGTGACTAGCCATCCACTAAGTGGGGGGGGGGGCCCATTTTCCTCTCCCTGAGGCCCGCACAATTCCTCTAGTGGGGCCCGGAGCTATAATTTTCATCTCCTGCAAACTTTTTGGTGAGTTTGTTTTAATTAATGAGACTTTATAAACTGAATAGTAAGGCAAAGCTGGTTGCCTTAACCTCATCTAGGCTAATAATATATGTATGATCATAATCTCTAAGCAATTTGGCAAGGGTTTGTCCCCTAGGGCTCTCCATTATAAGACTCATATTGCACAATCTGCCCTCTATCAGTGTGGAAGATGGCAAGATGATCGAAAATCAAAATGGTAAGGGAAACATTCATTTGGTGAGCACATGTGAATAATGTCTTTTCTGAGGTCAAAAGCGTGGGGGTTCCCTGGGAGTGAGTACTAACACGGAATCTTTGGAGGAGACTGGTGGTTGGTGTAAGGTATTTGGAGATCTTAGGGCTGGGAAATAGGCAGTATTAGAGACTGGAGTAAAATTTCTGTCCATCTGGGGGACCACTTGTTTAAAAGCTTGAGGAGCATGTCTTTGAGTAGGTCATTGTGCGTCTTTATGTCTGGCCAAGGGGGTCTGTTGGCTAAGTGGTAACTCCATGAGATCCCATGTTCCAGAACCCGTGATTGAACACTTGGGAGGCGAAATGGGCACCTTGATTTGAATCCATAATGTCTGGTGGGTCAAAGGGAGTGAACATATGTCTGGTTAAGGAGGAGATCATGTGACAGGAAGCAGCATGCCTGGAGAGAGCTGTCAGCACAAGTCACCAGGTGAGGGATCAGCAATGATGGGCACATACCCAATAGCTCCAGCAGAGGGCAACAGTGGCCCAAGAAAACATATTTGCCATCCAGCAGGATCTGTCCCCCTGCTGCCCAAGCCCCACCTGGGAGGCTTTCAGGATTTTGTTTGGGAACAAAGGAGGTAATTGACTACCACCACTTTGGCTAGAGCCAGGGTGAGGGCCCGAAACAGGCCATGCTTGTATTCCCAGACAGTGAGGACTGTCCCTCCCCGATGGCCTGATGTAATACGGGCCCACTCCACTAGTGGGTATGCCATCTCTGGAGGAATAGTTGTGTCTGGGGCAATGTTGGGTATTCTGGTTCATGTGGGGTCTTGAAACAGGCAAGCCTTCTGGATAAGGATCTGCAGTGCGGTTATAATCTGTTTCTGTTGTCTGCCGGTGTGTGGGTGGGTTCGTGCAGACACAGAATGACCAGAATCAGCAAGTGAGAGTGGGCTGTTTCTCTCCGAATGGAGGCACCCCAGATAGGCCTTCCCTGAATCATGAAATGACCCCTTTGCCATTTTCTAGGACAGACAATGAGATCATTGGCTACCGTCCAGAAGTCAGTAAAAATGAGCGTCCTTGGGAGTCTCGCTTTTGCGGCCTGTGTAGAGCCAGGCACACCGCTACTGATTCTGCTAGTTGGACCAGGCCAGGGGGGCCCTCCCTACTAGGAATGTGCCGCTGGCAGGATGATAAACTGAAGCCTTCCAGGCAGCTGCGTTGCGTACAGGGACTTTGCTGCGGTCAGTGAAAAACACCAATTCCCTTTCCACTTTTTATTTGTTTGTTTGTGTGTTCGTTTGTTTAGAGACAGGGCATGAGTAGGGGAGGGGCAGAGAGAGAGGGAGAAAGAGGGAATCCCAAGCAGGCTCCACCCTGCCAGCGCGCGGAGCCTGACGCGGGGCTCAAACCCACGAACCGTGAGATCATGACCTGAGCGGAAACCAAGAGCCGGCTGTCTAACCGGCTGAGCCACCCAGGCGCCCCCACTGCACCTCAGTGTCAATGGACAAGGGGCTGAGCGTGGAGGAAGCCGCATCCCCTCATAATTTGGAAAGGCCCTTAACACGAAATTTAGCCCTTTCTTGAAGGTATCGTTTCCTTTTCGTCAGTGAGGCCTCCGTGGCCAGGCCAAGCCTCTGCTGAGTCGAATCTCTGACCCAAAGGAGGGTAGGGCTTGTGTGTAAAGCAGTTTGAACTGTGAGAACATTAATGCCTCTTTCTCTAAAAGGGCCCAGTAAGCTGCCGAGATTCCGTGCTCATATATGTATGGTGAGTACAAGGCTGCTATCTGGAGCAGACGGTCGGTCCGGAACCCACAAGCAACCAGGTAGAGCCACGTTTAGTCCAGTGACTCCACGAGGCATAATCAGGTATTGCCAGTAATTCAACTCAAAGTTCTGGGCCCGGAGGAACTAATGGCAGGGCCTGCTGTAAGGCAGTTGATTAAGCTTCTCCCCAGTGGAAAGAGGCTGATTTGTTTGCAGCAGCATAAATGGGCCTCAGGAGAATGGAGAGGCATGGAATGTGTTGCCCCCCAAAGGTGAAAAGGCCTCGCATGTGCTGTGCCTGCTGAAGCGTAGCAGGAGGCTTGACAGTGAGCGGTTGGTATTTTCCAGAGAGATCAACTCCGCGGCCCTCGGCTGACTGCACTCTGCCAAGAAACTTGACAGAAGTGGCCAGTCCTTGGACCTTACACGGGGCAACGGCAGTCCTCTGTGCTGTGAACGTTGTGTCACTAGATAAGAGTCTTCCTGTGTGGCCTTCTCAGAGGGCCCCCATAGTAGAATGTCATCTATATGATGTCAGAGGCGGCAGTGGGTTAGTTTGAGTGGATCTGGATCTTGTCTGCAGAGGCTAGAGGCTATATCTGATGGGGGGCTATTCAGCTCCTCCATGGACAGCCAAGGAAAGGTATATCGGATGCCTCTGGAAGTGAAAGAAAATTGAAGTTGTCTTCAGTCTTCAGTCATTGGAACCCAATAAAACATGTTGGCTACAGCTAGGACAGCAGAGAGAGGCCCTGAGCCCTTGCAGACCACCTATTATCTCTACAATATTGGGAAGGGGAAGCCTTAATGGCAGGAGCTGGTGCATTTAAATTTTGATAGTCACTTGTTAGTCTCTATTCATTGGTGGTCAGTTTTAACACCGTCCACGGCTCTTAAAGGGTGAGATGGTAGGGCTAATGACCCCGGGGTCAAGCATGTCTCTAACGAAAGGGCCAAAGTCCTTCTGTACTTTGCTTCAGCCAATATGTTGGTGTATTTAACATTTTCACTACCGGAGGCAATTGGACGGGTTCTCGTTGGGCAGCTCTCCAGAGAAAGGCCAGGAATTTGGGTTTATTCCCAGGCGTGTCACTGAGCGAGGGCATTGGTACTTCTGATAGGAAAAAACAAGAGAGCTAGGGGGCCACCACCATTGGCAACTGTTCTAGAAATACGGTGCCAATAGACACATCTAGATTAATATTCACTCCCTTTAGAGTTTCAGCTGCCATGCCTTGTAGTCTGTAGGGTCGCTGGGGGAACTGAGAAGGGTTACCTGGAATTGTCCTGACTTGAGCTCCTATGTCTAATAGGACCAGTCGATATATAAATGGGTGACTGTCCTTAGGAGGCGGGGCAAGTCCCCAGGGCATTGCCCTGGGGACCTGATGGCTGCAGTTGGGGAAGTTGTTTGGGAGCAGAGGGGGCCTTGAGATCTTGGGCCATTGAAGTTGGCCTCTGTTAGTGAGATCATTGCTTGTTTTAGGGAGAGGAATTTGCACCAGGGCTACCGTGGGTCAAAGTCATCAGAGACCCAATTGGCAGAACTGCCAGTATAGGGCACTGTGCTGTTAAGAATCATTTTAAGGGTCGCTTCCCAATAGGCTTCGCATGGGGCTCAGGGACCAGGAGGTGGGAAGCGTGTTCTGCAAGGAGCGTTGCAGGGCCCGGCACCCAAGGGCTGGCATTGGGGTTGTGGGCTGTCTAGGCCCACACCTGGGAGTCTGTGTGAATATCTCCTTCATAGCTGACCACCATGTATATTCCCTCCAGGGCTTCCTGAATCGTATAGAAGGCCCCATGAAGTAAAGGAGTCCAGACTTGTAATTGGGGTGAGGGGTCCCTACAAGGAGAATTCTCGGGATTTGGGGTCGATTTGGGGCCTCTTTGGAATTAGATATAAAATCCAGATCATTTGGGTTGCTACATTTAAAGAAAATGAGAGGGGTGTCTGGGTGGCTCAGTCAGTTAAACGTCCGACTCCTGATGTCGGCTCAGGTCGTGATGTCGGTTCAGGTCGTGAGCTCCCGGTTCGTGAGTTCAAGCCTCACATCAGGCTCTGCACTGACAGTGGGGAGCCTGCTCGGGATTCTCTCTCTCTCTTTCCCTCTCTCTCTTCCCCTCCCAAGTGCGCCCCCCTCAAAATAAATAAATTAACTTCAAAAAATAAATGAGAAACTCGTTGGACTATACCAATCTCAGGGAGAAGGAGTCGGGCCTCATCTAGTGTCTTCCACTGGCTTTGAGAGGGTGGTTTGCGTTTAATGGGTAGCATGCGAACTTCCTTGGGTGTTTTAGGTGGTACCAGCACCAAGTGCTCAGGCCATTTATAGTTCAGGCCATTAGATCTGTGCCACCATGCCCGGGGCGGGGGGGGACCCATGATATTCCATAGGGCTGGGGTGGGGGACGGAAGTACCATAGCAGCACGGTATGCAGCAACAGAGAACTGCAAATCTGGGCTGCACGTGCCTTTCAAGGAGCCACGCCTTCCCCAGCTGGGGTGTCCCTATTGTGCTGGTTAGGACTTAGGGTTCTGGTGGAGCCCACCAAGACAGCAGTCAGAGAAGAGGGGTCTGCCTCTCCTCCTTTTAAGGGCGCTGCTGGCACCTTTATCCAGCAGCCCACACTTGGATGGAGGTTGCGACTCACATACCCCAGCCATGAACTCATTCAACAGGACCTTGAGAAAATCATAGTTCATTTACCTACCAGTTGGCAGTGGGTCTGTGCTGAGAGTTGTGAGGCATACCCAAAGTGGATTCCCTGCTGGGGGAATTCACCCTCTGTGGGCGTTAGCAGGTAGAAGACACATCCACCACCAAGCTCTGAACTGTATTCGGGGTCTTCTTCCCTTTACCTTTAAGGCTAAAGCATGTTCACAGCCAGGGAGTTTTCTTGGCCCATCCCGTAGAATCCCAACAGGCTGCCTTGCTTCCTTTCTCCCTCTTTCTCTTATCTTCAGTCCAGGCTGGCCGTGGGTCTGCTAACAACAAATTCTCTAAAAATGGGTTGGCCTCCCATGCAACCCGGAGGCGCCTAAGCCATTAGACAAGCAGGTCCTACCCAGATCTTTCCTTGTTAACGACATCGCAACCCTGACTTCTGCAGTGACGCTGCTCGATTTTATGAGCCACCTCCGAAAACACTTTAGCAAGTGGTGGCCCAGCCGCACCTCTGATGTTATCTCCAGGACATTCTTACTCATTGTTTTTGCAACATGTGTAAGCTAAGAATGTTCCAAATATTCAAGTTATGGTTACTGTTTGCTTACGACTTCCCTCTTTGATGTCTCTCTCCCCTCTTCCAACTTCATGTCAGGGGCAAAGAGAAACCAGGTGGTACCTTCAACGCTTTGCTTAGCAACCTCCTTAGTTAAATATTCAAGTTCATAACTTATTAGTTCTACTTTTCCCAAAACACTAGAACACAATTCAACCAAATTCATTGGTACGTTATAAGAAGGATCTTTTTTCTCTTCCAATTTCCAATGACATGTTCTGTCCATCTGAAACCTCACCAGAAGCATCTTTAACAGTCACATGTCTACCAATACTCTATTCAGGATGGTGTATGTATCATCTAAGATGATAAAAAAAAAACTGTCTCTAAAGCCCTCTCCTTTTTTCTTCCTGAGCTCTCAAAAGAATTGCCTTTGACATACATTTATCTACTAACAGGCTCTTCTGGGCAATTGAAGCATTTTCTAGCATGCACTTCAAAACCTTTCCAGCCTCTACCCATTACCAACTTCTAAGGCCACTTGCTTCTATATTTTTAGGTATTTGTTACCAGGAAGTAGAACTCCATATCCCAGTGCCAAAATCTGCACCACTATCTGGTACAAAGAACAGTAGGGATAGAAGCTATGCATAAACCCAACAACATTACTCCCACTGAGTAAGTCTGAATTAGCTACCATCACGGCTGAATGTCAATGTGCTGGGTCCATAATATGCCAATGTTGGATCAACAATGTGAGGCCATTTCTCAAAGAGACCAACTAGAATATGGATGCCGAATTGGTCACATTAGATCACTTTCAAGACCAAAGGGCAGTGATTCATCTTGACCCGGATCAACCCATATTCTGGCTAAGTATTTCTCGCCTTCATGACTCCACTAGAATAACCGTTCCAAGGCACAGAGAAGCACATGATTCACCCACACAAACTTATTCGTAACAGTTCATTGAGCCAAAGAAGACATGCATGGAGCGTGAAAAAAGGTATGGCAGGGGGATCATGACCACCAAACCCCCTGGTTCAAATTCGCACTCTACCACACAGAAGCTGCCACTATCAGAGAGCAATGGGATAGCTTTGTTAAATTTACAGTGCACCGAGAGCCAGTTAGGAGATGATACTCTGCAAAGACAGACAGCTATTTCCAAATTGAATTACAAACTCTAAATCAACGACCCCACTACGGTTCTTTATTCCCCATAGGTAAATAGTTCCGGGAACAAAATGGTACAAATTGAAATAGCCCCATGTACCAAACTCCTAGTACCCTACCTGGGGATTTTGTTCCCTTCATCCCTACAAATCAGTCTATGTATATAACATGGGGGTCTTGGTATCCAGAATGGGAACATTTCCACCAGGAAACACGGGAAGAGCATCATATGTCAGATTCTGCTGACTCCACCATCATGTCAGTTTCCTAGGCTAAGAGGCCAGAAGTCAAGGAAAAGAGTCACCGACCTGACTGGATTAATAAAGCCTCAGCATCAGCAAGACGCAAAGCCGATCTTTCCAGTATGCCCACACATTCTTTTCCTCCAGAGTTGTTCCACTGGGGTATCTCTTGGTACCTCCTTGCCCCACTTTGACGGTAAAGGGACATGGGAAAGTATGGAATGTAGGAAGTCTGACCTCTCAAAGATTAGGCCAATCCTGGTTATGCCTCTTGGTTATGGCTCTTACACCAGGACTGTCAGTGGTACCTAGGAGGTGTTCTAGCAGAGAGAGAAGGAATCACACTCACAGAACTGAGATTAGGAGCAACGATGGGATCTGTAGTTCATCAGACTTATTTCCTTTGGTAAGTTCTCCCTGAAGGAGCATTTCCGTGGTGGTGATCGAACTTATTACACACATCATATGCATTGATCCAGCACAAGAGATGGAACTATGTGGGTTGTGGGACACCACCTAGATACCCCAGACTGTTAGGAGTTTTAACAGATAGTGGCTCATAACAGTATCTATCTCTTGGAATTACCCTTGGTGAAAGGAAGGTATACCCTGCAATGTTGTATCCCAGGGGCACTGCCTGTATCCACTAACAGGTCAATGGGGGGTGCAATGTGTTGTTCTGTGCCTCAATTACAGACATTTGTGAAGAATCAAGCTTGCGTTAAAAAGCGAAAACTTCTAGCTGTAAGATAAATAAATAAGCAACAAATAAATAAACCAAACCTCCAGCTGTAATATAACTATTTTGTAAACATAACTGGTGTATGGCGAGTAAGGAAGCAATAACTACAACTAAAATATTTTCTCGACAAATTATTACCCTTTCAAAAGTATAACTGTTGCTAAAACTTGACGGCTGCTACCATTAAGGAAAATTCATAACATTGTTTCGAAGGTGAAATCTTGTTCACTTCATAAATGCGGCCGAACAGAATCTAATCTTTGGATCACAGATTTGTGTTGTCAAAGGAATGAATGAAGTAGAAAATAACTTTGAATAAATAACACAGTTTCATTCTCAGCTAGTGGTGTGGTTTATATTATGACCATCCAAAATTTTTCTAGTTTTCTTTGCACAGAGTTTTATGTATTCCAGCTGATTTTTAAAAGCAAGCATTTAATTCTTACAGACTGATGTTGTATAGCCATTTCTAATGCACTAAGATTTTTTCCCATCATTGATTAAGATGACTTTGTTTACAAACTTTATGTACTTCAACGGTAGAGAAACTGGATTGTTTCTGTTTAGAAGACCACTTTCACGTGAATGCCATTACGGGCGTTTGGGAGTTTATGCTGTAGGAGGTATTGTTGGAGGTAATAATAAATAATCTAATATTATGAACTATTTATCTGACTTCTTAAATTCATATATCCCTGATGTTAATCATTTCTAAAAAGCTGATTTCTATATATACATAGATGTGTGTGTGTGTGTGTGTGTGTGTGTGTGTGTATCTATTATACATATATATATTTTAGTAGAAATATCTGGTCTAAGTAGGGCCGTTAGGGTCAGATTTCTTTCTTTAAAAAAAATTTTTTTTTAAACGTTTATTTATTATTGAGAGACAGAGCATGAGCATGGGAGGGGCAGAGAGAGAGAGGGAGACACAGAATCCGAAGCAGGCCCCAGGCTCCGAGCTGTCAGCACAGAGCCGATGCAGGGCTCGAACCCATAAACCGTGAGATCATGTCCTGAGCTGAAGTTGGACGCCTAACCGACTGAGCCACCCAGGCGCCCCTAAAAAAATTTGTTTTAATGTTTATTTATTTTTGAGAGAAAGACAGGCAGAGCACAAGCAAGGGAGACACAGAGAGAGGGAGACACAGAATCTGAAGCAGGCTCCAGACTCTGAGCTGTCAGCACAGAGTCCAACACGAGGCTTGAGCTCAGGTACCTCGGGATCATGACCTGAGCCAAAGTCGGACACAACCAACTGAGCTGCCCAGGCGCCCCAGGGTCAGATTTATTCCAATGCTGCTGAGCAAACAATTGCATTTGCTTTAAATAAACAGAAAAATTACCAAATCTACTGTTCGTATTGCCAAGCAAAATACATTACAGTTGTCAACTCTGAATTTCACATGGGCTGGTTTTACCAGGCTTCTGGAACTCAGTCTAGGAAAGTTAGAGGAAAAGACTTCAGGTTTCTGCTCTGACTTGTAAAGGGCATGAAAGATATCATTCCTGTCCTCACAAAAAGAAGAAAAGAAACTACATAAACTGAAAACTATTCTTAGATCCATCAGAGAACTTAGGTCCCAGGGCACCCACCACTTGCCAAACTTAAGAGACAGAAAGCTACATAGAATCAGAACCACAGCTTCCTGGGAGCAGAGGCGCCCTGCTGGAGCTGGCAGGAAGACTTACACCTTAATTAAAGAATTTTGTCAAAGTCTCAGCAGTAGACCAGTTTGGGATTTAAAAGCTCTGAGGCTGTGGGGCTCCCACACATTCATGGAGCCCCACCAAGTTCTCCCTATGCAGAGAAAAAAAAAAAAAAAAAAAAGAATAAAATGCCTTTTCCTTCCAAGAGGATGAGAAACAAAGTAAACATGTTGAAATATACCCAGAGCCCGGGGAACTGTTCTTGGCTCTACTTTCTGTAAGGAAGGAGGGCCCTTAAGAGAAACAATGTCACCAAAGCCTTATCTGGCCTGGAGAAAGGCAGTCAACTTCAGACCCTCTAGCCTTTCTATCTCATATATCCGGAGAGAAAACAAAAACAAAAACAAAAACAAAAACATGAAACTCATCTGAAGATCACAGCGCAGGGACTCTTACCCACCACAAAGAAAAAGAAATAAAGAAATGAGATTAATATCCTAAGGGCTCTAATGGAAAAAGCGGGCTATACGCTAGAACAGACAGATAATATAAGGCAGACAGTTGGAAACTCTAAGAAGGAATGCATGGAAATGCTGGAAAGCAGAAACTCTGTAATGGAAATGATGAATGCCTTTGATGGGCTCGACAGCAGCCTGGACACGGCCAAGTGAAGAATCCATAAACTTGAAGGCTGGTTAACAGAAACCTTCCAAACTTAAGTGCAAAACAAAAAACAGAATTTTAACCGTGAGACAGCAGCAAGCAGTGTGATATCCCTGCAGTTGGGAATGCCAGAGGGTGAAAGGAAAATTGAGAATAACAATGCCTGAGCATCTTCCCAAATTAAGGACAGATCAAAAATCAGTGGGAAGGCCCTAAGGGGACTGATTTCTTTCAAGACGAGGCAAATGCATCCAGGCAGAAATTGTATCGTTGGTTGCCAGAGTTTGGATGGAGGTCATCGGGACTGCACGTTAATAGTTAATGGAATGGTTTCTTTTTGGGAGTGATGAAAATGTTCTAAAACTAGGTGATCATTACAGTTTCAAAGTTTTCCCAGATAGTAGACTTAGCAGAAAAATACTTCAAAGCAGCTATTAAATACGTTCAAAAACATATTTACATTTTTACACACTACATATTTTAAAGCGTTACGTTTTTACATATTAGAAAGATGTTACGTTCTTATTTGAGAACGAAAGGCATGAGAACGACGGCTTGTCAAATAGAAGATATCAACAAAGAGAATTTGTGACTTGTAAAGTACAGTTGCTGATGCGCTAAATCTACCCAAGTGTCTCCACAGTTGATTTGAAACGGCAGCAAAAAAAGAATTCTCCAACGTGAAGATAGGGCCATAGAGATGATGACACCCAAAGGGCAGGAAGAAAACACACTACTGAATTCTCCAAGACAGCATAACACCTTTGATGTGCCGAATGTAGCCTTTTCAGACTGGCTTCTTTTATGTAATAATTTACATTTATGGCTCAACCATGTCTTTTCCTCTCTTGATAGCTCGTTGTTTTTTTGTTTTGTTTTTTTTCTTCTTTTTTTTTTTTTAATGTTTTTTTTTTTTTTCAACGTTTATTTATTTTTGGGACAGAGAGAGACAGAGCATGAACGGGGGAGGGGCAGAGAGAGAGGGAGACACAGAATCGGAAACAGGCTCCAGGCTCTGAGCCATCCGCCCAGAGCCCGACGCGGGGCTCGAACTCCCGGACCGCGAGAGCGTGACCTGGCTGAAGTCGGACGCCTAACTGACTGCGCCACCCAGGCGCCCCTTTTTTCTTCTTTTTTAAGGTAATGGTCCATCCAGACAATGGACTCTTTATTTATCCATGCACCCACGGACGGATATTTGGGCAATGATGAGGAAACTGCCATGAACATCTGTGTGCACATAAGTGTTCAACTCATTTGGGTAAATACCAAGAAGCATGAGGGTCCCCATGTTTTCTCTTCAATTCCTCTCTGGCATATTGTGCCTTTGCTATGTATGTGTTTTATAATAGCAGGTGGGGGCGCCTGGGTGGCTCAATCGGTTAAGTGTCCGACTTCGGCTCAGGTCATGATCTCACGGCCCGTGAGTTCGAGCCCCACGTTGGGCTCTGTGCTGACAGCTCCGAGCCTGGAGCCTGCTTCGGATTCTGTGTCTTCCTCTCTCTGCCCCTCCCCCACTAGTGCTCTGTCTCCGTCTGTCTCTCTCTCTCTCAAAAATGAATAAACACTTAAAAAATATGTAATATATAATATAATATAATATAATATAATATAATATAATAGCAGAGTGTATTTATGTGCCCCTCCCTCACCCACCACAGCAGGAGACCTTTAAAGACCTTGTCTTGCCCCCTGCTGTCTTCCTGGCACAGAACAGGTCTTCGCAAACATCACCCGAAGGAATCAATAAGCCTGTAAAAGTAAATGCCTTTACTGAGCTTCCCACTGACTTAGCCCCCGCCCTCCATCGCTACCCACCCTGCCCGCATTTCGAGTAATTTCTTTTCCCTGTGAACCCATGGTTGAGTCTGAAGTGAAGCAGAATGTTACTTTCCAAAATGGAAGGATTGCACCACACTGCACTTGCTTGAGTTTAACTCACGGTGACTTTCATTAACTCTCTTTTAATCAAAATTCGGGACTACACAAGCCGCGCGCTGACCTTCAGTACTTTTCACAGGACAATCCCAAGCCGTTCGCTGTGAGGTCTCACAAGCGACACGTCCTGACAGGCATTGCAACCCACGCAGTAGGTTTATTTTCTTTACAGACGTGGGGATCGAAGTTCAATGCCACTTCAGGGCACTGCTGATGAAAAGAATTTTCTCAAAGTACACCTTTAAACAGTGTTGGCTGTCAGCTGTTGGAAGTATCTCAGCAAAATACCGCTTGGCGACTTTAAAGACAGCGGTTACCCACCTGCTCCCCCCAAAGAGCCTGGAGAAACAGCTTCTGGGGCCCAGTTGTGGAGGTGAGGCGGGGCCCATCGAGGAAAAAGTGGGATCAGGATCAACACACGCTTACTGTGACGTACTGAATGGAGAACTTTCTCCCTTTGAACTTTGCGTAATAAAGTCATTTTGCTCACGTTGGAGATCGCTTGTTCGGCCACGATGGCCTTTCAGGACCTCCTGGATCAAGTTGGAGGCTGGGGGAGATTCCACATCCTTCAGATGGTTTTCTACAGCATCTGCAACCTCGTAGTGTGCCCTCACGTTTTATTGGAGAGCTTCACTGCAGTCGTCCCCGGTCACCGCTGCTGGGTCCACATCCTCGACAATGACACGGTCTCTGCTAACAGCACTGGGATCCTCAACCAAGACGCCCTCCTGAGAATCTCCATTCCACTGGACTCAAACCTGAGGCCAGACAAGTGTCATCGCTTCCTCCACCTGCAATGGGGGCTCCTTCACCTGAATGGGACCTTCCCTAACACAAATGAGCTGGACACGGAACCCTGTGTGGACGGCTGGGTGTATGACCAGAGCTCCTTTCCCTCCACCATCGTGACGGAGGTAAGAGGCCCCATTTGCCTCTTGCGAGTACTAGGTCCGGGTGTTTAGAGGTAATAGCACAAATAACGAACATGCTCCAAGTTCTTGAATCGCTGTGTGGGTGCTCGTTCTTTATTATTTCAGCAAATAGTAGTTACGTCTTTCTTAGATACCACCAATCTGCATATTTTATGAGTCTCATGAGCTAAAAAGTAGACGTGACTTTGAGATTCTACGGCTTTTATTCTTAGGAAGACCAAAGGTTAAACACATAGTTTATGTAATGTGTTAAAGGTGTTGTTTGCAAATGAGACACATCTGGGGATATTGATCAAAACTTCCCAAAGCACTGACTGTGTCTCCGGCCAGCCTTAGGAGATTGGTAGTGAAACTCTGCCATCGGTAAATGTTTAAAGCTCTTCAAAGGATTGCATTCTGTGGCCCAGGCTGAGAACCGCTTCATATGAAATAAAACAAGGCATGAATATAGCCAACAGGTTTAGATGAGTCTTCCTACAGGAAGTTGTATTTAAGCTGATACCTGAATGATAACGGTCACCGAATGCAAAAAACAAATGGAAATTGGAAGAAGGGGGGCTGATATACAGAAGCTTGTAAATCATCTCAGTTGTTTCTTTAAAAAAAATTTTTTTTAATCTTTATTTATTTTTGAGAGAGAGACAGAGTGTGAGCAGGGGAGGAGCAGAGAGAGGGAGACACAGAATCTGAAGCAGGCTCTAGGCCCCGAGCTGTCAGCACAGAGCCCGATGTGGGGCTCGAACTCACAAACCGTGAGATCGTGACCTGAGCCAAAGTTAGACGCTCAACCGACTGAGCCACCCAGGCGCCCTATATCTTAGCTGTTTCAATCAGGTTTCCATGAGGGGTTGGTTATAGGCTGCTATCGAGCGCTCCTTTGCTGGTTTCCTTCTCTTCCAGTGGGACCTGGTGTGTGAATCTCAGTCACTGAAATCAGTGACCAAATTCTTATTCATGGCTGGCATGTTGGTGGGAAACATCGTATTTGGCCATTTATCAGACAGGTGAGTGTCTCTGGATCACTGGGATATTTTCTCGGGGGTATTTTCATGAACAAACATACCATTCTTCCATGAAGCAACACTTGTTGTTACTTACACTGTCCTGGGGTTTCCTTACTCCTGAGGGGTCTAGAAATACACGGGGAATCACAATCAGTATAGCAAATGCTATTTTGTCAGCTGTGAGCTCAGTGTACAGGACACAGAAACAGCAGCTCCAGCAGACATGGGGACATTTTAGGACAGGGTTTAGGAAGGAGGTGACACAACATGTGGTTTAGGAAGGTGAGAAAAAGTTAGCCGTGGGAACAGAGGAAGATGCTTCATGACAAAAGATCCAGCCTGTCTGAAGGCACACATATGGAAAACAGTGTTGCAGATTTTGGCCTGGGAGGCCATATTCAGTCCCTCCTGGACCCTGTGAACTGAGTGCTTATGGATTTCCAGAGCACGGTCATCATGTCCCTGTTTCCCAAGTGTGATGGGCAGGCATGCCCGTTAAACTTGGGGTGTCCACAGCAATGTGTTTTGATGGTGTATAGAAAAAACCTTTTCCAGTAACCTCGACTGATATTTTTGTTGCCAGAAAAAAAGCACTTTAAAGGTAAGTTTTCAACCATGTCTGACTTTGGCTCAGGTTGTGATCTCATGGTTCATGAGTTCGAGCCCCACATCGGGCTCTGTGTTGACAGCTCGGAGCCTGGAGCCTGCTCCGGATTCTGTGTCTCCCTCTCTCTCTGCCCCTCCTACTCATTCTCTCTCTCTCTTTCTCTCTCTCAAAAATAAATCAACATTAAAAAAATCAACCATGTAATTAATCTAATGACAACTGCCATTACCATTTGCGTGGGTGTGTCCTATGCCTGACGGTACATCTCCTGAATTACACAGCCAACCATTGCCAGCACTGAGCACCTCTCCTCTGAGGATTAAGGGGGATTAAGTTTCCCTTTACCACCTACCAGCATAATGTTATCTGTTAGGGCAGCTCAAAACTGGGAACTCTGAATGTATGACAGTAAATGTAGCTTATAAAAGTGTTCAGAGTCAGCGGGCCCATGTCTAACAGTTCTGTAACGCAGAGCCACCCACGGACAGGAATAAAAATAAAACCACATATCTGTGGCTGATTCACTTTTTGAAAAGGGTGCCAAGATCATGCAGTTGGTGAAATATAGCCCCTTCAACAAAGGGGGCTGTGATGACTGGATACCCACATGCAAAATAATAAAGTGTGATCCTTACCTAAAGCCATCACAGATGTTAACACAAAATGGATTAGTGACTGACAGATAAGAGCTAAAACCATAAAACTCTTAAAAGAAGACATTAGGGTAAATCTACATGACTTTGGGTTTGGCAATGGATTCTTTGGTATGTCACCAAAAGCCTGAGTGGCCAAAAACTAGACAGATAGATCAGACTTCATCAAGAATTAAAAACTTTCTGGGGGCACCTGGGTGGCTCAGTCGGCTAAGCGTGTGACTTCGGCTCAGGTCATGATCTCTGGTTCGTGGGTTCGAGCCCTGCATCAGGCTCTCTGCTGACATCTCGGAACCTCGTGCCTGCTTCATATTCTGTGTCTCCCTCTCCCTCTCTGCCCCGCCCCTCCTGGCTCTCTCTCTTTCTCTTTCTCTCAAAAATAAACATTAAAATTTTTGTTAAAAATTAAAAACTTATGTACATCAAAGCACATTATCAAGAAAGTGAAATGATAACCTATGTAATGGGAGAAAATATTTGTCAATTATATATAAGCCATAAAAATAGGCAAATAGACCAATGGAATGGGTTTAACATTCAGAATACATGAAGAACTCCCACAACTCAACAACAAAAAGATAAAAAAATTTTTTTTTCAATGAATAAAGGACTTGAATATACATTTCTTTAAGAAAGATGTACAAATGGTACATAAACACATGAAAAGATGCTTGACATCATGATATTTAAAAAATGTAAGCCAGGGGCGCCTGGGTGGCTTCGTCGGTTGAGCATCCAACTCTTTTTTTTTTAAATGCATTTTATTTTATTTTTTCAATTTTTTTAAACATTTATTCATCTTTGAGAGGCAGAGAGAGACAGACAGAGCATGATTGGGGGAGGAGCAGAGACAGAGAGGGAGACACAGAATCCGAAGCAGGCTCCAGGCTCTGAGCTGTCAGCACAAAGCCCAATGCGGGACTTGAACTCACTGACTGTGAGATCATGACCTGACCTGAAGTCAGATCCTTAACTGACTGAGCCACCCAGGCGCCCCGAGCATTCAACTCTTGATTTGGGCTCAGGTCATGATCTCACAGTCTTGGGATCGAGCCCCACGTTGGGCTCTGGGCTGAGCATGGAGCCTGCTTCAGATATTCTCTCTCTCTCTCTCTCTCTCTCGCTCGCTCTCATAAGGGAAGGGAAAAAAATTAAGCATACTCTTGTCACACAATTCAGCAGTCGTGCTCCTTGGTATTTACCCAAAGGAATTGAAAACTTCTGTCCACACAAAAGTCTACCTACGGTTATAGCAGCTTTCTCTGTAATTTCCAAACCTTGGAAGCAACCAACATTTCTTTCAGTAGGTGAATGCTTATACGCTGTTGTACATCCGGACGATGGAATATTATTCAGTGCTAAAAGTGAAAAAAACATGGAGATAGTAAAAAGATGAGGGGTTGGAAGGAGAGAGAGAGAGAAATTAATAAGCACATCACAGAGGCTTTAGGGCAGTGAAACTACTCCGCAGGATGCTGTAATGGTGGGTACCTGTCAATACACGTGTGTCAAAAACCATAGACTGTACAACACGAAGAGTGGACCCAATGTAAACGGGGGACTTTGGGGGATGATGATGTATCGTTGTAGGTTCAAGTGTATCAATTGTTTCACTTGGCGCAGGATATTGACAGGTGGGGACGTTGTGCATGAGTGGGGGCAGGACGCATGGGAAATCTCTGCACTTCCCGCTCCGTGTTGCAGTCAACTTAAAACTGGTCTAAAAAATAGAGTCTATTTTAAAACACACACACACACACACACACACAAGGTAGTTTAATAGAACAAAGAAAAAATAGGAACATGTGGTTCATAAAGCCTAAAAGAATAGTTATCTGGCTCTCTACGGGAACTATTTGCTGCTTCCTGCTGTAATAGCACTCTGAGGCTTTTTGTTCGCCTTCTTAAATCATTTCTCTCTGCTCTCGACCTTCTACAGCCTCTACTGATCTGTCTTCAAAGAGTCTCGCTTGTGTCAATAGAATCGTTAAGCCCATCTAGTGAATTTTTATATCAGAAGCTACTTTTTCAGCTCTCGAATTTCAATTGTTTTTGGCTTATCTGTTGCCGTCTCTCTGAGAATGCTGATTTCTGAGCTGTGATTTTCATATGTTAAAATCATATTTTATTTCTGTCTTAGAGGATAGTTATGTCACCACTTTAAAATCCTTGTGGGTTAGTTCCAAACTTTGTCTCCTCTTAGCAGAAGGTCCGCCAGATTTCCACTCTATTGGGAATGGATTTCCATTTTCTTGGTTCTTCCCATGCCAGGATACCATGAGTTATATCTTGAATATGATAATATTAAGCTTGAAGATTCTATTTGCCATTGTTACTCACCAGTAACACTGATTCCATTTATTTATTAATTTTAATTTTTTTTTAGTGTTTATTTTTGAGACAGAGACAGAGTATGAGCGGGGCAGGGAGAGAGGCAGAGAGAGAGGGAGACACAGAATCCAAAGCAGGCTCTAGGCTCTGAGCGGTCGGCACAGAGCCCGACGTGGGGCTCAAATTCATGAACCATGAGAGTGTGACCTGAGCCGAAGTCGGAAGCTTAACCGACTGAGCCACCCAGGTGCCCCTGATTCCTTTATTTCAGCAAATAACTTTCAAGCCTCAGATTTTGAACTCAAGACTGTTTCTTACACAACAGCTCCAACCTCAGTTCAGAAAGTTGTCTAGAGTTGACCTTCTTTGAGCTTATTCTTTACATGCATGCTTTAGTGGCTATTTGGGGATGTGTGGTAGACATGATTTAAGGATTCCCTCTTTGCCACTTCCCCTTGCTGGAACTCTCACTCTCTTCATTGTTTCTAGTACCCCACCATCGGTGGCCTTGTTCCCCAGACCACAAGATGCATGGCGTTCACTTTGCTTACTGTGTGGATTGCATCTTACTCCAGTCTAATAGCCATGGAAATAGGACCCTCCCTGTATCGTTCTCCATCTGCCCTCCTTGGAGAGAGCAAACACTCCTCCCCACAGTCCACCTGCTTCTGTTCACTCTCTAGTAAGCTCAGGTAGTTCCTTTTTGTGTTCTGTTCATGTGTCTTTTCTGGCGGAGTGGAAGGCAAGCAGTAGAATTTAAGGCTTTTATTCCTGGAACCTGAAATGTATCCATCAGAGGCTTTTAAGAGGATTATTATGACAGGATCTTTTAAATCTTATTCTTTTTTTTTTTTTTTTTTTGACGCTTATTTATTATTGAGAGACAGAGAGGGACTGAGCGTGAGCAGGGGAGGGGCAGAGAGAAAGGGAGACACAGGATCTGAAGCAGGCTCCAGGCTCCAAGCTGTCAGCACAGAGCCCGATGCAGGGCTCGAAACCACAAACCGCGAGATCATGACCTGAGCCGAAGCTGGACACTTAACCGACTGAGCCACCCAGGCGCCCCTTTTAAATCTTATTCTTGATGCTCCTTTGATAATTCACTGGGAGAGCCAGAGTGGTGGTAGGGAAACCGTTTAAGAGGCTCTCAAAATAATCCTTAGGAAAGATGGTGGGCATTTAAATTAGGAAGGTGTAGGGGCGCCTGGCTGTATTGGTAGGTTAGGTGTCCGACTTCGGCTCAGGTCATGATCTCGCAGTTCGTGAGTTTGAGCCTCCAGGCGGGATCTGTGCTGACAGCTCAGAGCCTGGAGCCTGCTTTGGATTTTGTGACTCTCTCTATGTCCCTCCCTGGCTTACTCTGTCTCAAAAAATAAATAAATGTTTAAAAAGGAAGAAGAAGAAGAAAGGCCTTCTTTGGTAGCAATAATTTAAAAAATTAATTAATTAATTGATTAAGAAGGTGTCTTGGAAATGGTAACAAGTAGCTGTATTTGGAACGTATTTTGTAGGTAAATGCAACAGAGTTTCCTGATGGTTTTGGATTCTTAAGAAGGAGGCTTTGGTGTGGCAAATAGAAGATCAAAGATGGTATCTATATCTTCAGCCTGAGAAAATGGATAAATGCTGACACTGTTTAGTGATATGAAGGAAAACAGAGAAAGCAGCACATGGGGAGGAGAAAGTCAAGATTTCTGTTTTGGGCATAATGTATTGGCAGTGCCTATTAGTCACTCAGCAGGAGATACCAGGTAGAGCAAAACGATACTAAGAATATGGACCTGCTTGAAAGCAATCTGTCCCAAATATAACCCTTAGCCAAGGCTGTACTCAATAAGTACCCAAGTAGCCATCTTCCCATGACCCTCCCATTAAAGGGGGACAGGGGGAACAATATACGGCCAAGCAAGGAGATTCTAAATGGCTGCTTCAGTGTCAAGGCCAGCATCCATTATGATGTGAATATCCCTCCTACCCATTAGAATACTACATTCATCTACAACTTAAAATGATCAGTTTCATATTTTTGTTTGGAGATCTTCCTCCTTTCCTGTGTTGAATAGATATTTTACATGTTCAGATGGAAAGCAAGTGAAAACTTACTGGTTTGAACTTCTCACACAACTTGAACTTCTCTCCTTAGTTCCAATTCAGAAGTACATTGTTGGTGTACCCCAGGAGAAGCCAACGGTCTAAACCCCTGGTGAGGGTAGCCAAGGCTATAGACATGGGCTATTGAAATCCAGATAACTACCTTAGCAACGTGATCATAGTCTCCTGGTGCTCAAGGAACACTTGTCTGAGCTTAGATAGATTTACTCAGTATTGGTTCCTAGAACCCCTTCCCTTGAAATATCCAATGTCATCGCCCATTTTCTATTATTTATTTATTTTTTAGAGACCCATCATCCCATTTGCTGGTACATTCTCAGCTTAATGAGTAATAACCCTCCTTCTTGGTTTCAAAAGTAGCCCACTGAAGCTGAAAATGTTATGTTCACCTTACTTACTTATTCCAGACTGCAAGAGATGGGAGCGGGACCCCTGCCTCTCAGGGTTTGGAGAAAAGTGATCATTGCTGGCACATTCAAGCACTTTGATGGTGAAGAAAGACTTTATTGTAACCCCTTGATCCATCATACCGACTTTGAGAATATACAGAATGTCATGAGGTTATTTTCTGCCTACCTTCTTTCTGGGTCACAGGAACATTAAGAAGTTGGGCTGAAGAGGAGAAATTGATGGAGTTGAAACTGTCTACTTGTTCTTTACTGACCATCAGCAACAATATCCCTTCCCTATTCTCACCTCACATTGAAAGGACTCTCCGAGCTGCCAGCAAATAAGACGCAAACACGTACTTTACTTTTTTTTAACCTTTTGTTATTTTCAGACCAAAAAACACGTGCTCATGGTAAAAAATTAGAACGTAGATAAAATATATATATATATATTTATATATAAAAATATATAAAAATATATATAAATATATATAAATATATATAAACATATAAATATATATAAATATATATAAATATATAAACATATAAATATATATAAAACATATAAATATATAAACATAGATATATATATAAATATATATAAAAACATATATATATATATATATATATATATATTTTTTTTTTTTTTTTTTTTTTTTTTTTTTTTTAGGGGCACCTGAGTGGCTCAGTTGGTTAGGTGTCTGACTTTGGCTCAGATTATGATCTCACGGTTCGTGGGTTTGAGCCCTGACTCTGGCACTGTGCTGACGGCTCAGAGCCTGGAGCCTGGAGCCTGCTTCAAGTTCTGTGTCTCCCTCTCTCTCTGCCCCTTCTCCCCTCACGCTCTCTCTCTGTCTCTCAAAAATGAATAAACATGAAAACAATTTAGAAAAAGGGGCGCCTGGGTGGCTCAATCAGTTAAGCATCCGACTTCTGCTCAGGTCATGGTCTTACAGTTGGAGACCTCGAGAGTTCGAGCCCTGCATGGGGTTCTGTGCTGAAGCTCAGAGCCTGGAGCCTACTTCAGATTCTGTGTCTCCCTGTCTCTGACCGCCCCTGCTTGTGCTCTGTCTCCCTCTTTCTCAAGAATAGACATTAAAAAAATTTTTTTAATTAAAAAACCTTAAATCGTTCATAATTCCCATTCTACAAGACAACCGACCTAAACTCTTCAAAAAGGTAATGTCTCGAGAAAAGTGAGTGGAGTGATCATTCTAGATCTTAAAAGATTCACAAAAACATAACAATCATATACAATGTGTAAATACTGGAGCATAGACGGAAAAAAAGAAAAATAACAACGAGAAAATCATTTGGAGGACCTTTTGGGCAACTTGAATATTGTCTGATAGCTGGCGGTGGAATTATTGTTAGTTTTCTTTAGGTGTGATGTCAGAGTTGTAATGATATAAGAAACTGCTTGTATTCTTTTTTTTTTTTATTGTTTATTTATTTTTGAGAGAGAGAGACAGAGTGCGAGCAGGGGAGGGGCAGAGAGCAAGGGAGATACAGAATCTGTAGCAGGCTCCAGGCTCTGAGCTGTCAACACAGAGCCCAACGTAGGGCTTGAACTCACGAACCATGAGATCATGACCTAAGCTGAAGTCGGATGCTTAACTGACTGAGCCACCCAGGCGCCTCTCGAAACCGCTTGTATTCTTAATACACGCATGCTAAAAAAAATTAGGAGTCTGGAACTGCCATTGAAATGGTTCAACAAAAAGAGTCTGTGAGTGGGGTGTGTGTGTGTGTGTTAAAGCAAATATAGCAAAATGCTATCTAGTGGTGAATCTGTTTGGGAATTATACCAGTGTTAATTATAGTGTTCATTTAAACTTCCATATTTAAAAATTTTCGAAATAAGAAGCTAAGAACAAATCGGCTCAAGTGTGAGCCAACATTCAATTTATCATATTTACAGACATCACAAATATGTTTTAAGTAAATTTGGTAAAAGTGAGTATGTAATTTTTAACCTCTTTTTAATTTTTAAAAATATTTTTATTTATTTTTGAGAGGGGGAGAGAGAGAGAGACAGAGCACGAGCAGGAGAGAGGCAGAGAGAGAGTGAGACACGGAATCTGAAGCAGGCTTCTGGCTCTGAGCTGTCAGCACTGAATCCAACGCAGGGCTCGAACTTGTGAACTGCGAGATCGTGACCTGAGCCGAAAGTTGGATGCTTAACTGACTGAGCCACCCAGGCACCCCTGTAACTTCTTTTTACACTTATGTTTACAGATCTACATCACATTTTCTTTTCAAATAAAATGCTTTTTCAAATAATTAGGGA